>NW_009649864.1:2534670-2554133 GCF_000708025.1 Charadrius vociferus | reverse complement strand
GCAGCACCTGGCGACCCCTGGCCGCTCCGAGCCCGCTCTCCTGCGCGGGGACGGAGAGAGGAACCGAGCGCCCTGCGCACCCTGCGCACCCCGCGCACCCCGGCTTGTGCGGCCGCGGGCAAGGGGAGGAAATCTAGGAGGGCGCGGGAGAAGGGAGGGCTGGTGGTGGGGGGTGTGTTAAGCACGCCTCTTACCTCGTTAAAACTTACTCCGGCTGCCCACAAAGAGCTAATTTGGGGCTCGTCTTCAGAAATCGCTAAGATTTCTCTCCTTAGAAATTGACATCAGAGCTCCAACTTTTTTTTTTTTTTTTTTTTTTTTCCCAGGAAAAACCCCAGAAAAACTGAAGAAGGTAAAACATTTTATGTCTCTGAGGCTAAAGGCTTAAAAAAACCCCAAACATCCCAAAGTACCTTTAATAGTCTTTTGTACACTGAAAAGATTAAGAAGAAACATTACTTCCACCAAAAGGCAATTTAAAGACTATGTGTTATTCTGTGACTGTTCCTTCCTCTTTTCTATCTTTTTGTTATTCCTTTGAATTGTCCCTTATGGAAATAGACTGGCTATTTCTTATTCTTTGCATTCTTTCTTGGGTTTTGTTTTCTTCTTTTAAGGGAGTTATGTCTGAGTTTTAGGATTCCCGAGGGACCTGTTTTCTTCTGCTTGCTGATGTAGTGCTTTCTTCCACCAGACTTCATTTACCAATTTGTCTGCGTTTATGTGAAGCAACTAGAGATCTCTGTAATATGGTAAGAAAACTATACAACCATCTGCTTTTTCTCTAGAGTTATAATGGGCTAATTCAAGATTACCTGCCTGAAAATATACACACTGGAAAGCACACATTACCTTCGGATAGCCCATTTACTGGTATTTGAAGACAATGATGTCACTTAGGTTGAAAAAGTTGGCTTCTATTAATGCTGACTTTTAGTTTTAATCAAAAATGGGGGAAGTGACGGACAGGAAAAAAAAAGAGCAGAGAATGAGGGGTGGTTTAAAAGACAACACTTGTTGCCTTTTGGAGTAAGGTGTGAGGCAGACACTGCTTCTTCAAAGCTCTCCAAATTTTTGGTATCTGAAATAAGCTGTGCCTATCTAACTCTATAGGCACAGAATGCTTCCACACCTTTTCTGCTTGTCTTGCTTTCCTTTTGCTATTGAAACATTACTTAATGTTTTGAAAAGATTATTTTGCCATCACAGCTTTCACCATAGCTCAGCAGACCAAGCTGTGCTGGAGTATCGTGAGTGATACTCTAGGGAAGTGAAAACATGGAGTTGTAATGATGACTGCTTAATCCTTTACTGTGAACTGAACCGGTGCTTTTCTAGGTTGAATACAAGTAGCTCTTGATTAGTCTGTTCACTTTGCTTTTATTCTGATTTTCCTCGTTATTTATTCACACTCAGGTTGTTGCAGGTCCAGGGTTGCCTATTCCTCCCTTAGGTCATAAATTCTCTGCTTGGTGGTGTAGGAAACTTGTTCTGTTAGATCTTTGCATTTTTTGACCAGGAGATAACCTGGGTAGTTTAAAAGCCTACAAAGATTCTGTGATTTCAGATATTCCTACAATAACTTGACCAACTGGTCAAAGGAAGGCTTTAATCTTTCTGTCTTCTAATCTAGAAACGTGGCAGAAATTTCTCCTCATATTCTTTTTTCTTCACACCTTAAGAGCAGAGAGTTTGTAAAATTCATAGGTTTTATCCGTACACTCATCACTGTCAAATTATCTGATCTAATTTGCATTGTAAGTATATACTCTGACATATGATGACACGTTTCTTCTGAGTTAACTATTGAACATCAGCTGTATCGTCCAAAATTGGTATCTTATGAAAAAATCATCAGGAAAATCTTGTTCTAACAAACCTATATATGATATGTTATAATCACCATTGCAAACTTCAATTTTTGTACTCTTTTTTTCTTGCTTGTTTTTCAGGTTTTTGACATTTTTTGCATACGTACACAGGCAAAAATAATCTATTTTTTTAGAACAACTCTACTTTTTACTCTTCTGTGTCTCAGGGGTGCCTCTTGGATTGCTGAAATGAGGTCAAATCTTCATTTTCCCATCTTTCCTACTTACTTCAAGAATCATCTAACCAAAACCTGCTAACTTTATTTCCAAGAGGTCAAAATCCTGTTTGTTGGAGTGGAGTCTATCCAACATAAGCAGAATCTGTTGGAACAGAATCTGCCCAGATATTAATCCAAACATAATTTCAAAACAAAACCCCCAGCATTCTGTAAATCCAGACTAATTCTCTTCTCCCCTTCTTCCACCTGAGCAAACCAAACTGCAAATCATTTTTACTTACCTCCCTGGCTGCCAAAACCACTGTGATCCAAATCTCCATAGTCTTCACAATAGTCCTTGAAAATTATAGTAACTGTGTTCTGGTAGATCTTAGTGATTTCTACTGAGAATACCCTAGGTTTTTTGTATTTTTGGGGGGGTCTTTGCATTAGAAATTGGAAAGTAAAGAACCTCATTTAATCATTGTCTGTATATGGAGATCATTCAAGGTGTCAACGATTGTACTTACTGCTTAACCTAAAAATACTTCAGTGGTGAGCACAGGTTGAGGAGTGCTGGTCTAGTGATCTCCCAACAGTCTGTCATTCTTGAGAAACAGTTTCATGGAAACCTTGGGACCTTGGGAGATTTACTTTGGAACTTGTTACAGGAATCAGGTCATCAAAGACACTGACTGCAACAAATGAAAAGTCTTCTTGGATCCTTTTCCAGAAATGGAGATATTGTTAATTCATTTTTTTTCCCAAGAAAATGGCACACAACAATCCTGTATTCTTAGACAGGAATAATGAACATGTTCAGGGACTGTGCTACTGGAAAAAGCAGACTGAGATTGAGAACTTGAGCTTGGTGAGAACTTCCTTTTGCATATTGAATGTAGAAAAAACCCACTTCAACCTTCTGGTTAGCAGTGTGTAAGGAACTTTGTGAAGTCTGAAAATCCAGAAACAGCAAGGAATCATTGGAAGTTCTGTCCTGGATAAGAGTACTTACACTCCCAACTGCCTGTTTACCTACTAATGTAACACATTTTGACTGGAGAGAAGTTCAATCAAATTTTTATTTTATTATTGCAAGAATCTGGAGATGGAGAATCTGTATCAGTGACAGGAAACACAAAGCAAGTCATCAGTATAACCGCTCCTTGGTAGCTAAAATCTGAGGGTAATAGTAGAGTCACATAGAAACCATATCTGAGACCCCACATGAGAGGGAGAGACAACTGTGATTAATTTGGGCAATCCTTACGCGTATCGCAGAGGAAAAAAAAAAAAATCAATTACAGAGGAGTGCTATATCCCTGGCAAAGCAGCAATACTTTGTGAATGAGAGTATCAGAAACCCTAACACTACCAGTGGAGAGGTTTATTGTTTATCCCTTGAACGGATCTCACCAGCCATGGGTATATGCAGGCACAAAGTTTTAGGATACATTAGCTGGTTTTATGAGTTTGTACTCCATACTGTACTCTGTGAGTACATTGGCCATTAGAAAAAAGCTCATCAGGCTTCATTAATGCAGCTGGAGCCTTACATAACTATTTTACACTTTTTACGTTAGGCTGTTCCATCCTCACGCGTGGCTGGTTGAGATGGGCTGCGCCAGCCTGTGAGCTTGTTGGGGTTGAGCAGAGCATCCTCTCTCTCTCCTTCTCTCCCAACTTCCTTGCAATGTCCCAGCTGCACAGACGCACACGTGCCAGCTTTACTTCCATTACCTCTGGCTCTTCAGTGAGCTGATTCAGTACACAGTGCTGGCAGGTAACTGATAGGAAAAACATGAAATTATTTCCACTGTCATTGTACCCACCTCAGGAACATGTTTCTGCCCTCACAAAAGGCAACAGGTGAATGTCTGTAGACTTCAGTGGGGAGACAGGCGTCTCCTCCGGTGCCTTCTGTACCAGGGCACATAAACCAGAAAGTTTTTCTGCACAGAAGAGATTTCACTACACACAGAAATAGCAACTTTCAACAGTTAGCTAGAGATTGCCAAAGTATTTTTTTTTTTTAAAACATGGCAATTTTTCCCCGTTGGAACAGTAGCCAGAGTGTGTAGAGCTTAAATATACAGCAATAATTTACAGGAGTTAAAGCCAAACCCATTCCCTTGCCTTGCACTGAAAATCCTCCTAACCTCCCTTTCTAACTACTGACAGAGCACCAGCTCAGTGCTATCTATCACCCAATTACTATAGCACAGAGAATTCTGCCAGCTGTTTCAGAAAATACATTACATGAAACCTTGGCTGCTGAAGACTGAGGCAAAACTTTCATCATTAGGGCAGCTTTCCACTGACTGTAACAATCTTGATCAAATGCAATTTTCCTGTTTGTCAATATCAGAAAAGCCAGAGATTTTGCAATCCCTGAGATCATAGTCTAACCCTTCTTTGATATTGTAAACAAAAAGCCCTAAATGTAGAAATTTGAAATTTTCAGCAAGATTCTACATTCAAAGTTATTCCCCTGATAGATGCATGCACCTAGCAATTAAAATACGGCAACAAGAAACCAATACATGAAAAGCAAATCAAGCCAACAACAAAAAACCTTGTTCTTCTAGTAGATTTTTTTCCATCCTGCTATTCACACCACAAAAGATGCGAACCTGGAGGAGAAATATATGTAGCATAAGCATAAAGAGAAATAAAACATATTCAGGAAATACGATTCTGTCAGTAATGCAAACAAAAAATGAGATCTTATATGAAGACATTACAAAAAAAGTACATATGTATTTAAAGAAATCTAAGCAAAGACATTTTTCAAAGAGCTGGGAGGGTATCACTATTCTTTTATATAGTACTGGGCTGTCTGTACTTGAAGTATATGTAGACAGGTTCATTGAAAGGCAGTGTAAGAATCGTGGAAGAACATTTTAGTCTAAAGAGAGAGAAATGCTAAAAGATATATCCATCATCATGTGTGAAAACAGGAAAGACAGAAGTGCAAAAAATAGTAGCGGGCAGAAGTAATGGCCAGAACTTTAGTTAGAACAAAGATTAATTTAGCCTGGATATATAGACATTTTCTTTAACACTGAGGTTGATCAGACAGTATGACAGTTTGCCATCACAGGAGAGGCAAAATAATTAGATGTCTTTAAGGAAAGGTTAAGTACACTTATGGGAAGACTAATATAAAACCATCATTTCTTGAAGCAGGTGTTTGGATTAGATTATCCAAGATGTCTCTTTCAAAGCCATCATTTATGGACCTGCAATATCTTTCTATCAGGAAGACGTTCCTTTGCAAACTGATATTAAAGCCTGAATCCTAGGAATTTTTAAAAGGTGCTTGACAGTCTGACAGATGTTAATAGTATCCAGGAAGTTTATATCATAATATGTTCAGCATATCCAACATTCTTTACCCGCTTGCAGCTGAGGATAATGCTCAGTTTGTAATTCACACCACCTTACGATGTTTTATTTTCTTGCAGTTTGAAAGATTTGGTGCAGTGAATATGCACCTGGATTCTTAATAGTCAGCCAGTAAACAGAACATTTTTGTTACCATGCTAGTGATATTACATTTTAAAATATATTTTTAAGTACTTTCCTGAGGCTAGTAAGGTAATTTTACTTCCTGTATAAAACATAACTAGATCTGAGACTTCATTTCAGGGCAGAGGCTGCCTGCGCGCATACAGGGGAGAAAGCAAGAGAGGGAGAAACAGTGTCTCTATTAAGTCACTATGTTCTTATGGTTTTCTGAATTGACAGAATAAATTATTCTGTCTTCTGGCTGAAAGGGGTATTTCTAAAGAAAAACGGACAGTTTGCTGTGAGACAGACATATATCAAAATGAACAGTTCCATTTTAACCACGTGGAGTTTGAAATGATAGTGAGTCGTTAAAGATTAAATGTCTGACAGAGGCGAAATCCAACATTGAACCACACTCCACGTTTTTTTGAGGATTGTCCACATATGGATAATCCAGAAAGAAAAAGCATTGCCATATATTTCTGTGTTTAGAATCTACTTATGTATGATCTTTATAATACATATACCTCAATATGATATCTATATATGGGTAGTGAACAGGAAAACAAAGAGATACAGGGGAAGTATATAGCATAAAAAATAAATGCATGAAGAAATATTTTTTAAAAAATATCATTTATCACTACAAAAAAGAGGCACTCTGAAAACTTACAAAACTTTACACTCTGAAACTTCTAGCATCTTCTGATACTCACAGTTTCAACCTGAACTCTGATCCTTAGAGATGCTTGCTGTTTTTGAAGCTTTGAACTGGCCATGATGGAGGCTTCGGGTGCTTGCAATAGCCCAGGGAGAAGTTGGTGTTTTGCAAAAAATAAATGAAAAACAGTCCACACACCTTTCTAGACTCATTACTGCTGTCAGAACTCTAGCTGCTTTTCAATCTTTCATTTTGTCTTAATCTCAGCTGGATTTTTTTGCTAACTATAGAAGCAAGCTGTTATTTTCACTCTTAGTGCTTTCTCTGGTTTTGTGCCATTTTAAAGGAAAGATGCTGTGGTTACTTCCTCTGTATACAACTCCCAACAGTTCAGTCATTGCTATTTATACACACCCCGATATGGGTATTTATTATCTGCTGTCTCCCATTGCATGAAAAGTTTCTGGTGGTTTTACTTTGTCTTCTGACAAAGAAACCAGAACTTTCCTCCACTCACTTTGTGGGGTTTTTTTTGTTTTGTTTTGGTTTTTTTGTTTGTTTATTTTTCCAATATATACTTCTATATGCTCTGATTTCTGTGTTTTTATATACCTCTAGTAATACAAGAAATCAGGTTAGCTTAACTATGTCCTAGTACCAATTCATAGTTTCTGTTTTGGTTCCCTCCTCTTGCATTGTAAACATCACTATGCTGTACAATTCTTTCTTTATCCATACTGTTTCTAATTAGTTTCTCTGCTGCTATTTTTTTTTTTTTTTGTGTGTAGCATCTTATCATTACGGTTTTCATTGCTCTTTTTAACGATAATGTTAAACTATAAAATGAAACCTAAACTAAGGTCTACTTGCCTTATTATGTTTAGCGTGCATTTTGTCTAAGTCTATTTGATTTTCATTTTGTTACAGAATATTAGATAACCATCAGTCGAAAATGATCAGTTTTGATGAAATTTCTGCTGTTCTCTGTCAATGAATTTTTACTTTCTGCATACAGGACACATGAAGAAACTGCCTTGAGAGTATTGTTCCAGTTGCAAATGTAAGGATAATATTTTATAACCATTGGTGCCATAAAAATAATTATTTGAGAAATAAAAAGAACCCAAACCAGAAGGAACATTGGATGGGAATAATAAAGCAGAGTATGCCAGAAGCAGTCCTGTTTGCCATAGCCAGAAGCTCTTTTCCTCAGTCTAGCACTGAGAAAAAGAAAAATAGAGATTGGCAAAGTATCAACCCTTTATAAACATGTAATATCAAAAAAGTCATTTTCACAAAGATATTTAACATATTTTCTTTGGTTTAGTTTATGCCTCCACTCTGAATTTCCCAGGAAGTCTTTCTTTTTTTCTAGCCTTATCTTGAAATGAAAGAATTTACAAGGGAAGGACAAATGTTCAATAATGGTACCACAGTAATATATTTAAAATAGTCAATGCTGGTAAATACTTGCAGTCAGGAAGCCTGAATTCTCATGTAAGAAAAGGCCCAACTTTTTTGCCCTGTAATTCCTGTGACAGTCCTAAGATGTTCTATAACTTTGGAAAGATATTTTTCCAATGACACAAATTAATTACTTCAGTAAGCTGATCTGATACTTAACACATATTAATGTAGAATGCTCAGTGATAGGAATGGTTTTATAAAGTTTGGTATGAGATTAAAATTAGAAATTAATTGGGCAGGAACATCATTGTTGTTGTTGTGCCTGAAGCACCTCTATTCCTTAGTGATGAAGATTAAGTGGCTGAGGCAAGACTGAATTAACCGTGATTTGTTTCTCCCCTGAATCAGATCTAACTGATAAGATTTTTGCAAATCAAATAAAGACAAATAACTTGACATGCAAGAAGGAGGTTTTTTTTAATCACTGCAGAATGTGCTCAGATCCTGGTTTTGCACCAGTTTGTTGTTGGCTCTGTTTCACAGAGACAAAAGCTGAGGCACAGAGAAAGAAAGTAACTAGTTCAAACTCACATGGAACACTTGTGGCAAAGTCAGGTAGGCATAGTCAGCTCTCCTGCATTCCTGTCTTTTTTTTAACTATATTGCCACTTTTGGAGTGAACCACAGACTTGGAAAGAGGAAAAACAAAATAGAGAGGAAAAAAGGAAAAAGAGCTATTCAGTACAGGTCATGTTCAAAACTGGAACTGAATACAGAGTTCCCTTGCATCCTGAATTTCCAATCCTGACCGTTATTGGCAAGGGGAATACTGGTTCTTTGTGTCAGAAGTGGGCACATTTTCAGTTTCCCAAACTAACATGAATGATGGATCTTCTGCTGGAAGGTCCATGTGCTTACTTTCTTGAAATAGTTATTTTTTTCTGTTTGTCTTTTATCATCTTTTTCACTGCTACCATGAATTATGCCAGCTATAAATGATTTGCACTTGCAGGTCTTTTATAAACTAATTAAATGTTTAATCTACATATTGTTTGTGAAAGTTGAACACATGCACAAATGTGTTTCAATAACTCTTAGGCATTCTGTTCAAAAGTATGATTTTCCCAATATTCCCTTCCCATCTTCAAACAGAAATGTGTTCAAACAAAATCTTTAGAGTCCTGCTCTCTTGCATAATGCATTAACATCGAATAAGTTAGATTTCTGATTTAGTAATGTTCACCATTACTATCATACAGATTTTGATTTATTCTCCCTTTTTGTTATACATTACAAAATTAATTTTTTAGATGGCAATATGTAGTGGACACAACAGGGCTTTGGGAACTGGAAGCAGAACAAAGAATCTATCATATATTGCATGCTCACCAGCTTGCATTTTGCTTACCATAGGTAAAAGATTCTAGTGACGCAGAGGAGAATAAATAGCTATCCCTTCAACTATAGCTCTGGAAAGCAGTGGCAAACAGGTCTGATATGAGAGATACAACAATGGTCACAATTATGTTTACATAAATGGAGAAAAGTACAGATTTTTTTTCCAATATGAGCACTATATTTTATTATTATTTCATCTGCTTTTGTCTTAGTTATGTGGCTGTGTCTTATTTTAAATTTATAAATTCCTTAGGTCAAGGACTGCCTTTTTATATTACATTTCTAAAATACCAGTCTCTGTGATTGGCTGCTAGTGATCTTGACCATACCAAGATGATTTAATATTTGTGTTGCATTAAACATCTTGCAACCGCTACTAGAACTGTGATCTGACTGCACAGGGCACTGTATAAATACGTAGAAAGATGCACTCTTACTCAGAAAGAATGTGAAAGAACACAAAAATGAAAGCAGAACAAGAGACTAGGATACCACCACACCCAAATAACATGATCACAGTGATCTAGAAAAGAGCACGCTATCCCCATGGCTCTGAAGGATGGGCTTTTCTTATTGGTTCACCATTTTTGTTTGTTTCTGTAGCAGAAAGTATCAGTATGTACAAAACCTATGCAATGGTATATTATTGTATTATTATTGAAGCTCAAAAGTCAAGTTCTCAATAGATAGGAAATGCAAGAACTAAGATGTGTATGCAAACTTAGTTTGACTTTTTGTGATTATGCTTTGTAATTACATCTGCAATCTCATCATTACATACTGTGTTGTTTCACAGCACAGCTGCCTGACTGGGTACTCACCTTTTGAAAAGCTTTTCAGTATTTTGTTTACTCATGTGGCTCCTGTGCCTTATCTCCTGCACTTTTCTAAACCTGTTCTAAAAACAGAGTTATTGAACTTTGTCTGAGACTTTTTGTGCTGTTCCTATTAACATCCAACAGGTACACAAATAGAAATGAACATATTTTCAGAACATCTCTGTAACATAAGGCAGACAGTACTCATACATCCATTTAATATCTGGAGGACTGAGGAACAAAGGAAATTATAATAGTTCCTGCTTGTTTTGAGTTGCCGGTAGAAAACATTTTATCGCTGCGTTTAGCACATTAGACATTCAAAGCACAGCTCTCAAAGACATGAAAGGCAATGGTGAATGCGCTACACTTTTTCAATTCAGGCTCAAGTGAGAGACCCAGATAATGAGCAAAAATTAATTGCCACACATCAATAGTTTGGCTCTAGTGACTTGCCTACCATTGTAGAAACATCATGGAAAGAGGCTGGGTAGAAGATAATTCTGCAGAAGCTTTAATGTAGACATCAGGCTTTCTTCTCCTGCTTCCCTGTGTACACACCTTCCGACCTGCGCGCCTGCAGACTGTACACCTTTCACTGCACAACCATAGCTCATTTTCACAACAGGCTGTTCCATAAAACTGAGCCCCGGTTCCTCTTGCAATAACAGTGTGTGACCTTCAAGTAAACCTCGAAGCATAATAAAGTCATACAAGTGGGTTGAGAAATGATTGCACAGAGAAGTGCATTTCTGATGCTTTGAGAGATTCGTGTTGTTTTAAAAGCAGTCTGCAGGTAATATTCTGCTTGCTTATTTTTTTTTAATGGTTTGTTTGTACCCCATAATGTGGCATCATCCTGGTGTCTTCATGGTTCACGTGCAGAGTGGCAACATCTAGAGCCACCACATAGAACTTTGCAGCTTGACCTAGTGAAGTAACTGCTGGCCATGGCAAATTGTCCCTCTCACTGGGGAAATGAGACCCTTTGCTGAGAAGTTTTGTGCATATTTGCTGACAGCAGATGAATGGTGAGACTTATAAATTTTTAATTCCATTCCAGGCATAGCTCTTGCTGTTTCTCCATAAGATCAATCCCTTCTGCCCCACTTTTCCAGTATTTCCTTAGTAGAGTATTTCATAGCTCTTGGTCCTGTCTCAGACTCTGTTACCCTTTCTTGGATTTCTCACACCAGTCTCCCTTTGCAATCAGTCCCACTTTCTCTTTTCCTAGTCCTCATGCAATCTGTCCTGCTCCTTCTTTTCATCCCACTGCACTACTACTCTCTGTACAAAAGAGAGAGCCTCTTCATTTGCTGCGTCTCCTCTCACTCCCAATGGCTGCCTCCTGTGCCTCCCTGTTCTCACCTAAGTGGTTCTTCACCTGCAAAGCTGCACCCAGTATGTTTTCATTACACGCTCCCTCCCCACAATCTGCATGCCTGTCCAGTCCCAGTTCTTCCCCAGTTCTTCTGGGATTATCATAAAATCCAGGACCTTTCTTGTCTCTTCTCATTTGATCAGACATTAGATCTGGTCTCTGAAAACAGCTAATCACTGGCTTTAAGTCTTTTTCCTACAGGAAAGATGGGGAAGAACACTTTATCAGGGAGTGTAGTGATAGGGATAACAGTTTTAAAATGAAAGGGGGTAGATTTAGATTACATATTAGGAAGAGGCTTTTCACTATGGTGGTGGTGTGACACTCAAACAGGTTGCCCAGAGAAGTTGTGGATGCCCCATCCCTGGAAGTGTTCAAGGCCAAGCTGGATGCAGCTTTGGTCTAGTGGAAGATACCCCTGACTACAGCAGGGGGTCAGAACTAGATAATCTTTAAGGACCCTTCCAACCCAAAGCATACTATGATTCTGCTCATCATCTTAAACTCATCTTGTCTAGGGGTCTTGGTCTTCCTCTTGCTCTAGCTCCCATCTCAAGAGTCGGCTTACCTTTTTCAGACTCCAGTTTTATCCTTCCCTTGGGGGCCACTGCACTCCAGTCCTGCCCTGCAGCATGCACAGCATAAACAAAACCTGTTGGGGTCTTATCTGGTAAACACTAAGAATTCTCTGTTGAGATGTGCAAATGACAATTTTTCAGGGGTATGTATCTTATTTGGAAAAGAGCAGATATTCATAAGGAAAATAGGAAACGTGCCCTGAAGGAAACTGCAGTATGTCCTGATAAAATGCAAATCCCTGCTCTGTAGCATGGGGATAGGGTAAAGAGTGGGAAATTCATTTAAATTTTTTTAAGTTTACTATAAGTTTGGCCCAGCTCCATGTCATCCCTATCCTGAATCTTGGAAATGTTTTATTAATTTTGGCTGACAATAATTACATAAACTTCTTCATACAGATGTTTGGCACACACAATTCCAGCTGGAATAGCTATAAACTTGATTAAGTTCTCATCTGTCTGAAAACAAAACCTCATGACAGAAAGTATCTTGCAACGTAAAGGATAAGTGATGCTGAAACAGTCCTACCAGAAGCTATGCAGGGTGGCACGATGGGTGTGAGCTAATAGGACCACAGGAGTAGAAGATGAAGTGTCAGTGAAGGAATATGACAGAACACACAAAAGAATGGGAAGCAGAAAAGGAGGAAAGAATGGGAATAAGAAAAACCATGATGAAGGAGAACAAGACCGCAACAGCAAGGAAAGCACAGGACAGAAGAAGCCAGAAGAAATCAGTGCTCAGCAGACACACTGCTTTACACTCCTCAGAGGACTCCCTCATCCCTTTCTCCTTCTACATCACGACATTTCCCAGTTTTTCTGCCACCAGTTCATGGCTCAGACATTCCCACTTTATTGCCTTTGCTTTAGTAGTGTGTTTCCCTCTACTACCCAACAATTTGATGGAGAAGAGAAGACCATCACTGACTCCTGGCAGTTGCTTTCACTCCAAAACTGTTGTCTTCACCCTCTGAGCTCACAGACCTAAGCATCTGCATGTCCCTGAGCAAGCGCACCGGCCCAGTGCCTCCCCAAGAGGTACTGTGCCCAAGGGCAGATTAGGAGGGGAACTTGGCTCAGTCTCACAGAATCTCAAAGATACATTCACGCTTGTGCTGTGATTTCTCTTACACACTATGCAACAATGAAACCGAGCAGGAGTGGGATGACCCATTTGTTTGGTTGCCATGACAATGTGCTACCCAGCGCAGAACACCGCTCTGAGCAGTCCTGCTGCTTGGCTGCTGTGGACTGACGATACTCAAAAAAAAAAAAAAAAAGTAAAAGAGTTGTCCGTTGTCATTGTACTGCACCGCATTGACCTCCGGGAGATGAGAAGCGCAGCTCATCTGAAGTGACAGAGATCTGTTGCTCAGAATACAGCATTTCTTTGAAAAGAGGGTTGAGTTTTTTTCCGAGAGGGATTGGATGAGTGAGATGGGGATTTATTTATTTATTTGAAATTCCAAGAGGGGTTGTTTAATTTCTAATGCTAGCGTAATGCTGCAAACAAAACACATACGGAAACCAACAGTGGCTTATAGACAAAGGGGCAGAATTGTATTCACATTGCAGCAGGAAGAGAAACATTTTCTCTGGAGTGGAAGCTGCTGACATCTGTAAGTGGGTATGCGTAAAAAACATGTAAAGATATGCCTGAGGTCTGATTTAGAACAGTGGATAAAGACTGTTCTCCATCTGACACAGATGAGGGTAGGCAGCACTTGCTCTCCTGACCATGAGAAACTATCTCTGCTGGTGCAGAAAGAAAAATACTTCACCACTAGCTTATTATCCCCCAGAGATAACTTGGCTTTATTTCTTTAAAGAAATATTGGCTTCTCAAATACAGATCACCCAAGATGTATGTCTGGAAGGGCTTTACTGAATCTTTGAGTCATTTTCCATACTCCCCACTTAATGCTGCAGCTTGCTATGAGACAAAGACGACTTTTATCTTAAATTTTGTGCTTTGCTATAGAAGTGTTTATGGTACTATTACTAATATTATTATTAGTGATGAGGATAATAATTTGTATTGCTGCAGAGCTTAGGAATTCAAATCAAGAGGCTTGCTCTGACATACCAGAGTCTGTGTCTACTTGCCTGTTTTTACTTAAACTTCTAGACTCTTTTTTTTTCAAAATGCAAGTCAGTGAGCAGCAAGTAAATAATGTGTCGTCTTAGACCAGATATAATTTCTTTGTATTCTTCAGGAGATTTGAGGATGCATAACTGTTCCTGTCACATGGAGGGATGTGCTTTGCAAATCTCTGTACCCTTCACAAAAGACGCTCTTAGCAACAGGCGATTTCCCTGTGTAACACTCTTAGAGTGGATCTTGCCTCCCTCTGTGTATTTACTATTAAATTAACAAGTTTGTCTCTCCTTGGAATTTCTGCTTAAATTGGCTCAAAACCAACGTCAAAACAAAGCATTGTGTACACATTCATATAAGAGATGAAACAATGAAGACTTGTACACAGGTTTCTCCCTAGTCTATATCAACATTTTTGCTCACCAGTTTTGATTTGCTCTTCAAGAATACACCGCTTTTAAGGGAATTCTTCCCTGAAGGAATTTTCTATTTTGAATATCATGGTAAATGGCAAAAACATGAAAGGGATTTACCAAACATAGATACTGTAAAAAAAAAAAAAAAAATTGATAGTTTACTTTAATATGATAATTGATTTTCTAGAAAACTGAAAAGGGAATGAAACCACCTGTCCCGATAGCAACAAAGCAGTGTCACATGGGAATTTAGTGAAGTGGAAAAGTTGGGAATAATAGTGCATGAACTGTAATCTGGGTAAAAAGTTGGTTAGAGGAGAGATGGCAGTAGGAAAAGTAGAAAGGGAAGGTATCTGGCTGGATGGAGGGAGGTTACTGGAGTTCTTCTTTGGTATTTATCCAGATCAACATTGTTTAATATTTTTAGTAATGATCTTGGCACAAAACCCAGAAATGTGCTGATGAAACCCCTCATGTTGCAAATGGTCAAGATCTCATAAGATAAGATCTTCATAAAAGAAAACAGGACATGAGGAAGTGAACAGATTAATAGGAGGTGAAATGAGATGGAGTTCAATTAAATGGCATGTGAATTTGTGCATTTGAAGACTCAGATTTTAAAAGTTAGGAGCTCATCTGTGGGAAATGACTGAGGAGAAGGACCAGACAACAGCGTAACAGTGGGTCTGTGCCTGATTGCTGTTGCCAGTGAAAAACAGTTGCTCAGAAAAACAACCCACGAATGGGCACTGCGAGATCTTGTTAATTTGCAGTGTTCCCCCCACAACCCCAACCACTTAGTTGCATACAGTGACCCAGAGAGGCAGTCGAGCTGTGAGACATGCAGAGAGAAGGGAATGGCAAGACTTGGGGAGTAACCAATATGCCCAGAAGAGACTGTTGAGGTCAGCCTAGGCTGAGAACAGCTGCTGTGATAAATATATCACTGAGGATAGAAAAGAGTTGTCTGTGTAGAGGACAAAGCTAGCACAAAACTAAGAAAAAGCAACGGGTGATAGTAGTAGGCGACTCTCTTCTGAAAAGTACAGAGGCACCCACTTGCTGACCTGATGCGGTCTCTAGAGAAGTGTGCTGCTTACCAGGGGCTCTTATCAGGGATGTCACCGAGAGACTACCCAGCCTCGTACTGTCCTCTGACTATTATCCACTGCTGTTGTTTCATGTGGGCACCAGTGATACTGCCAGAAGCAGTCTGAGGAGTATCAAAAAGGATTACAGAACCCTGGGAGCGGCGGTAAAGGACTCTGGAGCACAGGTAGTTTTTTCATCAGTCTTCCTGGTCAAAGGGAAGGGGTTTGAACAGGCCAGTCGAACTTGGTGAATAAACAAATGGTTACAGGACTGGTGCCACAGTGAGGGATTCGGCTAGTTAGACCACAGGATTCGCTTTGAGAAACCTGTTCTACTGCGGGCTGATGGGGTCCATCTGTCAGAGAAGGGGAAGAGCATCTTTGGTCTGAGGCTTGCCAAGCTCGCAAAAAGCAGTTTAAACTAATGTTGCCAGGGCAGAAGAACCTCAATTGATCCCACTCCTACCAGTTGGATGCAAATGCCAGCAATAGGTGCTCAGAGCCTGGAGAAGGATCACAGGTCAGCAGAAGAGCACCTGGAGTGCAGCACAAAGGAATTCCAGCCACTCCAGCCAGTAAGTCAGCTTCATCAAGTGCCCAACTTAAATGCTTCTATGCAAGTGCATGTAGCTTGGGGAATAAACAAGAGGAGTTAGAGACGTGTACACCTGCAGAACTGTGATCTTATTGGCATCACGGAGATGTGGTGGGATGGCTCCTATGAGTGGATGTTGGAATGGAAGGATACAGGCTTGTTAGAAAGGACAGGAAGGGGAGATGAGGAGGGGGTGTCACCCTCTATGTCAAAGATCAGCTGGAGTGCATGGAGCTCCATATGGGGTTGGATGAAGAGCTGACCTAGAGCTTATGGATCAGGGATAAAGGGAGGGCAGGGACAGATGATATTACAGTGTGGTTCTGCTACAGGCCACCTGACCAGTAAGACCAAGCAGATGAGACTCTCCATGGACAAATAGCAGCAGCCTCACATTCACAAGCCCTGATCCTCATGGGGACCTCAATCACCCCATTATCTGTTGGAAGGACAACACAGCATGGCATAAGCAATGCAGGAGGTTCCAGGAATGTGTTGATGATAACGTCCTTCTCCAAGTGACAGAGGAGCCAACAAGGAGAGGTGCTATGGTGGACCTTGTTCTCACCAACAAGGAGGGGCTGGTGGGGAATGTGAAGCTCAAGAGCAGCCTTGGCTGCAGTGACCATGAAATGGAAGAGTTCAAGATCCTTAGGGTAGTGAGGAGGTCTGTCTTTCTGCACTTCTTTTTCCAAGTATTGCCATCTAAATTTAGTTTAGACATTCTCCACTCTTCCCTGATATCATTGGTACCAACATAGATCATGCTTTTGCCTTATCTAGAAATGCATCCAGATATCCAGTGACATCTTCTCCTGCTCTTTAGTAAAAAAGCCACTGGTTTGAATTGTTAGTGTTTGGTCTCTATTCCTACCACATGATTTATCTTACAGCCATAACCCTTTTTCCTGATAGCCTTGTCATGGGAAGAACGATTAAACTTCTATTACAGATCCTACTATTCAAGGAAATATGACGTCTGTTCCCATTTTAAGAATTGCTTCTTTCTTGTCACTCTGGTAATTATCAAGTCCCTATAGTAGCAGCTTTCAAGCATTTAGAAATGGAAAATGTCTCTCACTCTTTCATTTTTTAAGTCTGTTGGAGAAAACAATTAATTAATTTGTTTACGTCTGCATGTATAGGATGAGTGAGGGCGGCTTGTGTATGTATAAATAAATGACCGAAGGGAAACTAAATGATTTAAGTGAATGCTACATTTCGACATGAAGATTTTGAGTCTCATGTTTAATTTTATTTCCAAGAACTGCTTCAAAAACACCACCTCATTTGAGCTCACACATTCACAAGCCTCCACATCTTAACAGTTTCTTAGGACAGCCATCATGAGAGGTCACTGCAGAGGAGAGATAAGCCACCTGATTTTCAGGCTTTTTCTCTCATAGGATTTGCCCCTCTGGAAGATTAGAGCTACCAGCTCTGAGGTGGATGCAGTCTGGAGCTTGTCCCCTGTTACTAATGTATTCTAACTCAGCTTCTCAGTATTTGCTTCTTTCATGCAGTAAGCTTTCAGTCCCCCAGATGTGACATAGTTTTGGTGTATTCTTCTCAAGCAGTGAGATCTTAAAGCTTTTTAAATGATGCATGGATACCAAGCACAAACCGGACACCAGAGTCTAATTTCCTGTGCAGTTTCTTCAAATTAAAGTCCAGGCTCGCACACAGAGATTTAGTAACAGATGTTTTGTCTTGAGATTTGCACTGGTGGGTGGAAGAATCAATGACAAGAAGCATACAATATCTGAAAAAGAACAGGTACTCCAGAGCAGCAAATAAATATTTACTTGCAAATTTGAAAACAAAAGCTAATGATTAACTAAGCATAAACTGTTTTGCCTGAGTCGTTCTCGATGCATTCTTTATTACCCAGGAACTGCTGAAGTTAAACACATTTCTGAAGCACTTTAGAAACATGTTTTTTTCCTTCTGATCTGTGCAGATGGGGGACTGCTGGTGACTGCTGCTTGGGAGAAGTGAGAAATCAAATTAGACCCTTTAGTAGGACGCAGAGGAAGAACAGTATTATGAAGGGACCTTAAAATGGCCAGTGCTCCAAGAAGGCTTTGCCTGAACCTTCTACTGTACTGATTGCTCAAAGACTGAAATGATTTTAAACTCAAATAAACTAGATTTTATTGGAACATGGACTAAAACACTACCTTTAAAATAGAGAAACCTGAAAATGACTGGGTAGGAAAGAATAGAAATAGATAGATATGCACACTCTTTATATGTCTAGAAACATAAGAAGAAAGAGTAGCAACGACATTGAAGAGCAACTAGTAAAAGTAATGAAAAGTACTAATAAATATTTATTAATACTCATCACTGTTACACTGATGACCAGGGTATGGAGACACTCTCAGAGAAGCCAGAGCAATTCCAGATGTGGTAGAGACTTTTGTTGCATCAATGTTCACCACAGAAGATACAAGGGATATTCCTATTGAAAAATCATTCTTCAGAAACTGAAGTGATGCTGAAGAGATGCTGGAACTGACTGAAATATGAACAGTCACATATCACCAGGACCAGAGCATGTTCACTCATAAGATCCAAAGGAAGTCAAGGATGAAATAGCTGAGTTACTAATCATGGTGTATGCCCTCTTACTTAAATTGCCTCTGTACCTGAGAACTCAGTGGTGACATTAAGATGTCTATTTTTAAAAAACATTTCCAGAGCAGTCATGGGGAATCAACAGACCTGTGAAGCCTAATAGCTATATAGAGAAAATCAGTAGAAATCATAATAAAGAATGGAATTAATGGACATGTGGTACATTTGATTTAACTGATGTCAACCTGTTTTTTGGTTTTTGGTATTTTTATGAGTAAGTCAGTATGGTTTTTTTTTGTAAAGGGAAGCCCTTCATTGCAAATCTTTTACAATTCTTTGCAGAGGTCAATAAAGGTATGGATAAGGATAATGTGATTGATAGATCCTTAGATTTTCAGAATGCTTTTGATACAGTCTCTCATTTTTACTGCAACATCACACCTGTGATGTAGGAGGGTCACCGACAGAGACAAGATATGGAGCAAAATGAACCTTTAATTTAACATGGCTAGGCTAATGTCCTGTTATAGCCCAGATGACTCCTGCCCACTGTGTCTTTGCAAGTACATTGTTGCTCCTGGGATTGGTTTCAGACAACACAGAATAATTCTGAGTTGCAACAAACCCCAGACAATCCTTTCTGGCCCCGCAGTATTTATTATCTCAGAGTCCCAGATTTCTGCTCTCTGCTCCTCTAAATACTTTCCCAGTCTGTGCATGAGCTGCAGGCTCCCTGCTCTGAGCCGAAATTCTTGTGCCACAGAAACTCCACTTCTATGAGCAAACATATCCCTTGAGAAGGAGGAATCTTCTCCTGCCTTCTAGAAGGTTCTGTCTTGCCCAGTTAGTCCCCTCAAGGAACATAACGTGAGGCAAGAATAAGAGAGAGCTTGTC
>NW_009649864.1:2493300-2534649 GCF_000708025.1 Charadrius vociferus | reverse complement strand
CTGATGAGCAGGAAAGCTGTGGAAGCACCTGCTGCCAGCTCACAAATGGAAGCATTTTTAGTGGGCTCAAAGCCACACAGGCCGTTAAGATATCAACTGCCACACAACATCCTGGCATAACAGATGTCGTGTGGGGGAAACAGGGAAAGGGACAATGTGATTTGTTCGAGGAGTCAAGAGAGGAACGCTATGGCACAATGATGAACAACAGAAGAATGTCCTTTAATAGCCATGATCAATCAAAAAGCTGTTAATCTTACTTACACTCAAAGACAGGCAGCTTGAGAATTTAGGAGGTGCAGCCGGGTTCCCTCTGTGAAGCAGATCTTGTGGTGACAAAGAATCCAGCCCTTTATGTCCTCAAAGGGAATCTACCAAATTTTGCATCCCATTTAGATGCTTTTCTAATAGTTGAGAGGTAGCAGAGTTCAAATTATATGAGCTGGATTGATATGTATTGTCTTAATTTCTCATTGTCACAATTTTAGTCATGTCCCTACTTCAGATGTTTGCAGCTATTCTCTTGCCATCCACTGAGTATCACTGCATCATTAAGGCACACTAATTTTTATCATTCATCTTTTAAATGCACACTAGTTTCATCAGAACCTTCAATGTATTACATACTGTAGAGCTCAAACTTGTTTGTTCTTTTGCTTTTTTGTGGTAGGCAATACAAGTGTCTTTCATTGTTTTGCAACTTGTATTTTACAGTTTTAGTTTTGTCTATAAATTGTTGATGATCTTAGTTGTTTCCAGGTGTTTTTATCCTAAAAATGATTGAAGTCCCAACTCAGCACTGAGATTAAAATAAAAATAGCTGTGCTGGATCAGCCTGAAGATTCATAGTATCTGATAACATAAGAACCAGGGTAAGCATTACCATGTAGTTACACATCCCCTCTTATCTCCCAGCAATGTGTGGCTCAGGGATTTCATTAGTGTTATAGCTGTGCTGTATAGAATAATGGAGGAGAAATCCCAAAACAGAGATGCAGTTCTACAGATCTCCCCACATGACAGAGAAACTGTTCACCTGCTAGGTGATGTCTGAAGGTCAGAGACATGGCTTTAAGGTATACGAGAGATAAAAATGGCTAAAAATCTGGGTGAGGTAGGCTGGTGGAGGAAAAGATAACTATCTGCTCATCATTGTGCTGGAAATATTTTGGCCAGAGCTGAAAATCAGGCTATATATGTTTATAAAGGTGTGCTATGACATTTAGGTGGTGGGGTTTTTTTTTGGAATGTGTTATTTATGTGAAAATAATTCTCTACTTTCTCTTCTTTTTTTACCTTAAAGATACAAAGAAAGTATAGGTCTTAAGCTAATGTAAATGATCTGCTCCAAATTTGATGGAGATTAGCTAATTTATAGAACATGCGGATTTGGCTCGTGTTCTTTGGAATTCAGTAATGGACAGCCCCAAAGGAATCTATCAACTAGAAACATAGGAAAACGTTAACCTTCAACATCGAAAAATAAAGAATTTGAGATATCTACAGGAAAAAACTGGAGGAAATGGAGTGCAGCGAATGCAAAGGTATGACTCATTAAAATCTTGGAGAAAGTTCAGGAAAGGTAAACAGTCACTCTTGATTATAGCATAAGAATACACCAAAAATGTTATTATCATACCTCTGTCCTAATGCAAGACACCCTAAGAAATTAGAGTGGAATACCTTCTGATAAGCATAATTAAAAGGATAAATATGCAAGATTTATAAAGAGAAATATGCAAAGGGAATACTGGGAAAGTGATATTTTAGGAGAAAAGTTCTTATGTATCTTTTCAAAGGTCTGCAGAAACACTGAGCAGCCTCCTGGCTTTACCTTCCTGAAACATCAGAGAGGCAGCCCTCTGTAATGCAGCATCCAAGTACTTCATCGCAGCACACTACGCAGTATGGTTAGCATCTGTCATATGGTTTTTGCCTTCTCTGATGGTAAGGACACCTCATTGCATACATCTGAGTTTTTCAAGTCATTTACCAGCTATACTTTTATTTTAGAGAAGGCAAGGGCATAGACCTGTGTCTGGGATTTCTAGTGGAAGGCAATGAAATTTGTAAATGAGTTCCTGGATGAGTACAATCTACATATAGTTGCTGCCCCATGGAGAAGACATGTCTTCACCTGTTGTTAGGATAGGTTTCCTTGAAGGAGCTCAGCAGTTCCTGAATTGCTATTCTTCAAGGGGCACATACAGTTCTTGAAGTACAAATGACTCAACACCTAATCTTACTCCAAAAACTAAACCAACTTTTACTAAAAAGTATGTCTTGGTGGCTATGTCAGTGGGCTTATGATTTTGTACTGGGCATTTTACTGGTTACCAAGGAGAGATTCTGGTACACATAAAAATTTCAATCCAAATAGAAAACTGAATTTTAAGTAGAAAATTAACCCTATTTTATTACTGGAAGAATTCACGTGTACTGGACTCAAAACCTGGGTATTTTCATTGGCTGCCTTTAAAAAGCAAAAAAAAAAAATCCTTTTGTATTTCTATGCACATAAAGTGGTCACTTAAAGGCAAAAGCGAATAAAGAGCATTTTGCTTAATTTATACATCCTTGTGTGCTTGGTTAGCTGCTGTGAAATATCATTTGCTTTTAGTAAGAAGCCACAGGTATCGAACTGATTGGTACAGTGTCTTTATGAGAAATCGCTGCAAGTTGGGGAACACTTTCTATTTCACAGCAGGTCTGTCCTTTAATTTGAGTAACTGACGCACTGTGGCTGGAGGAAGAAATAGTGAACTTTTGATTTCAGCCAGTTTTCCCAAGGTACACACAGATGAGCATACAGATAAAGCAGACAAAGAAAAGGAAAAGCTCTAATTGCAATGTGGTGCAGGCTGGTTTCTGGCCGGCAGCAAGCTCTGCCTTAGCTCTGCAGAAGCAGGAGGCAAGCAAAGGACAACGTCACACCAGATGTCTACTGTTCCTGCTAGCGAGGAGAGCAAGGGACCAGCTTGGCTACAGCATGGCTGCTGCCAAAACTCAGTTAGACACCATTTCATCACTTCAGGGTCTGTAAGGCATCCCTGTCCTTTTCAGACCTGAGCTTCCCCCATCATCACCCAAGGGTGGATCTTCAAAGCTCAAGAGAGCAACGGGACCTCTGCTGTAAGTACTATGCAGCCAGACAGGAGAAAGAAGAAAGGAAGATCAGTGCTGCTTTGGGAATACCTCCCCAAAGACGCTGGATGGGTAGGGGCGGATTTTCTTTATGTGACAATGTGCTTCGTCAAGAGGAGGAGGGCTCTCCCCTCACGACAGCAGCTTCTGGGAGGGCATTGACACTGCTAGCATGCATTTCTCATTTAGTGCCCTCAGTTGCTCTGTTACTCGCATTCCCATGTGTGACTAAAGACTGCCTGAGAGATGTCTTACCAAAATGATAGTGTCAGTCATTTGTTTGGGAACAGGAGCAATGAACAAACCTCACATCCACGGGGGTGGTGGAGGAAGAGAGAGATTCAAAGAGAAGTACTGTCTTTTTTTTTTTTTTTGCTTCCCAATGATTCTCTTGTACCTATAAAGAATTTCAAAGACTGATTTGGGGCAACTGGAGGCTTCTTCCACAACACCTTATCTGGTAATGCATCCCTATATTCTGTGCTGACTTGTAGCTGACTGCAACAAGTTTATCCTCAGTGAAGTAAATTCCACTACTGGGAATGTAAAAAACTGAATTGTCTTCTGCAAAGCGACTCCAGAAATGAAGAGTAGAAACATAAATAGCTAATGGCTATTTAAGAAAAAAAAATAAAAAAGGAAAAGGAAGGACCTTCTGCAACACTAAAAGCTTGGATGATGCAGAAACTCAATTCTTGTTCTGCATTTTAATAAATAGACAATACTGTTGAGGATATTGGCTCTCTTTCCTGAGGAAATCCAGCATGCTCTTAACAATTCCTGTACATTGCCAGTCAGACATCAAAACTACATGGCCAAAAATGTAATATCCTTCTTTCTATATATGTAGATGGCACAAATAAGTAGCCTGGTGAAACCAGATCTGTTAAAGATCGCTGAAATTTTTAAATGAAGTATTTTTGGTGGAAAAAAATGGATTTCTACTAGGCAGAAATGTCTGCTCTCAGAAACTTTCATTTTCATTACAAACCTGAAAATGGCCCAAAACTAGAGAAAATTCTGGCCAAGATTTGAAATTCTTTTTAGCTTTCATGATTGTTTATTTTTACAGAAGATCTGAATGGCCTGCAATAACTCTTCTGTCTTTAACTAACTCTACAGTACTTTTAAGAAGGGCGCTTCTTATAAAGCAATAAAACAATTTCAGTCATTCTATAGAAATCAATGGTTTCAGTTCAGTATGACAACAAATAATTTGTGGCATCCAAGTACAAGATGATATCATTATCTCACATCTGCAACAAACAACAGTTTAGGAGGAGTACGAGAAAATTATAAGCCCTTACTATAAATGTTTGTTCTTATCCTTCTTAATACATGCACATTCTCCATGTGGAATCCCCTGGTGTTTTAAAAGGCAACGTGCTTGGCCTACTGCTGGGATAATAGTTTTAGTCACATTTCCTATTATGATTTATTCAACCCTATTCTCTAAAACAATTATACAAATTGTAAAGTGAAAAAAACCCTCAGGGCAATATAAAGTAACATTATAGGTTTCATGAAATCCCACTGAAATGGGCGGACTGTTATAATCACAAGACCTTAAGGTACACTCAAAAACGCGTTCCGATCCTATTACAAAAAATAGTTTCCTCCACTGTAAATTTAGGCCTTTTGCTGCAAACAGTGCACCATGCGGTAGTATGTAAAGATACACTGAGCCAGGTTAAAAGTCCTCATAAGGACTTTTTGCTGTCAATTGGCTTGAGGTCATCCATGCAGGAGCACCAGAGAAGGACTGAGCCACCAAGCCAGAGAGCAGGCTGCTACAAGACCTAGGTTTTAGTCTAAGCTATTCTTTTGAGATTGGCCAAGAGTAGAACACTAAAAACGCCACTTTTCAGGCTGAGCGCTGACTGAAAGAGGTGTCAAAATGTTAGCAAAGGCAAATATTTCTGTTACGTCCTCCTGAGTGAGGAAACATGACTTTTCAAATGCTTACTAAAGTAGTGGGGAGGCATCAAAGAAACAACTGACTCCATCACCACTCTTTTTCTAAAAAATATCCCTCAATTATTTAACTTTGAACTGCCCAGTTAGGATAAAGGAATAAAGGTAAATATAAAGGTAGGGGTTATGAACAAGGCTCATTGCATTTTTCATTATAAAAATCAGCAAATGTCTTTTTCAGTACTGATTAATTTGTCTTGTAAAAGAGTTTTGAATAGACAAAAGAAAGTAACACTATGTCAGGACAAAGAAGTCACACAGCTTTGTACTACATCTTTTTGGTGTTCCTAAACTAGAAAACTTTGTAAATACATTTGATAATCAACCACTGAAATATTAATTGCACACATTCTTAGTGGGGGATAATGAGGATGGCAAAACTGAATTATTTTCTTACATTTAACAATTTATTTGTTTTGCAGAAAACCAGATGTGTTGAAATTGGGTCCACACAGAAAGTTAGCAGACTTCCTATTATATCTCTCTGTATAAAGTCTCATGTTTCATTCAGGCATAGGATTTTGCATGTATGCAACTTATTTCAGGATTTCCTGTTGCCCTCTTCTATGGACTGGAGCTACTTTGAGCTATGCAAGGACTAAGGGAGGAAAAGAGTCCTAGTGGGGACAACTAATGGCAGGAAGGGAGGGAACAGAAATACCTGATGGACACATTTCATTCCTTCTTTAGCCTATGACCTAACATACAGTTAAGCGAAGAAAGAACATCCGTAATTGTTCAGCTGTGTTATGAAAAAAGAGAAATCTGTGCTGTGGTTTATATAAGGCCTGGCTGACCTTGAACGCTCACACACAGCTTCCCCAGAGTCAACTCCTACAACTTGGATAGATAAAAAACAGGCATCTGCAAGACAGATGGGACAACATAATGCTTTAGTTGTTGTTCAGGACCATGTTACAGCTTCTGCAGAAATCCACTGCTACAAGTATCTCCTTCCTTCTCTCTCCTGCTAGCCTGGGTTGGAGACAGGATTTGAGAGTCCAGTGTGACTTGCGAGTTACCAAACCTGGGTTGCAGTGGGCCAAAGGAGCAGTGGGAAGTGATGCAGAAGAATACAAGGGGAGCACTAGGGGTTTACTGGGTTTGATGCTCACTTGCTTAATTGTATTTTTAACAGCAGGTTTGCCATGGTAGTAAAGAATGGTAATATAAGTACGTCAGAAGAGATGTCATATTCACATCACTGCAGATCTCTTATTTGGTCTCAAATTCCTGATGTAATTTTTAAATCTTTGGCAGTCACTGTCTTTGACGCCACTTGTGGGTTAGATTTCTCAGTAGATATACTGTAGTTCTGGCACATAGCACAGCCTGTGATAGTCCTTCCTAGCAAATTCCTCATCAGCTTTATTAACACTGGATCTATATTACATGCCGGCAAATTCTATTACTTTATGGTGTTCTACGACACTCTGTGCTACTGTGAGCGCTTTACATCAGTCCTGTTCAGTGCCTTTACACTAAATGCTAATTGGGTGGTTTAAATCTTCTTTCCCACTTCCTTTTCCCTGTCACCATTACCAATCTCCTTTGCTTTCATATTCCCTCCTTCCCCCAACCCTCATCAGGTCTTCTTTTCAGATCCTACAGTGGTTTCTCAATTTTTCAATTATCACCTACACCAAGATTTTATTTTCTATTTGGTTACTGGCAATCCAGTTGGGCATTTATGTACTGGAGTGTCCCACTGATGGAGGGTTGTGTCTTTGCTTGTAGCTGCCAAGCCAGCAGTGGGAAGCTCCTGCACATCATGCAGAGGTGCTTGACCTGACAGCCACAGTCTGGAAAGCCTCGCACCAACTATCCTTCTTGATGCCATCTGCCAGTGAGAAGGACTGCCTTTCCCAGTCAGAAGGACAGAAAAAAACACATCAACGTGCCTGAAACTATGTGCAAGAAACCTATATTCCTTTTAAAAGAAGAGG
Source organism: Charadrius vociferus (assembly GCF_000708025.1). Classification (NCBI taxonomy): domain Eukaryota; kingdom Metazoa; phylum Chordata; class Aves; order Charadriiformes; family Charadriidae; genus Charadrius; species Charadrius vociferus. The sequence continues at coordinate 2,527,585 of NW_009649864.1, read as the reverse complement.
GTCACTGAAGAAGAATCTCAGAAGTAATAAAAGTAGTGTGTTTCATGTCTCTTTGTGATTCACCTTTTTCTTCTAAGGCTATTTTTTACTTTAGGCTTAGAGAATGACAGATTCGTTTGCATGCTGGTGTAGGTGATAATAAATTAGCTGCCTAAATCCCTGCTTCCTAGTCAACTGAGAAAATAAGAGACATGCTTATTAACATTTTATGTAGCCTCTGGATAGAAGCAATGTATCAAGAGTCAACAAACAGCTTTTAGATTTCAATACTGATCTCTTTAGCTGCCTAAAAATAATTTCCTTAAGATTTGCTAGAAGGATTCAAGGGTTCCCTTGAGTTCAGATCACCATAATAGAGAGGTACTCACAACTGTATTTATTTCTCTTTATGCACTTGCAAATGGCCTGAGTCGTGGCCATGATGGAGTTAAATGTGGCTGATAACATATTTATGGTTCAAGAGTCTACAGCCTGGCTACAGACAAATCCTAGAGCAGCTATTTAGGACTTTTTCTCCTGTTGTTTTTTCATTTGTTTCTTTGTTTTTTGGTTTTGGTTTTGGGGTTTTGGGATTGTTTGTTTTTTTGGGTTTTTTTTTTTTTTTTAATGCAGCTCAGTTACAAACATTATTCTGTTTAATAATAGCAATTCTTGGACAATGTTGCAACCACTCCTGATCACTACAAGCCCTCTGTCAGGCTTGCTGCTTCAGCTCCTACCTTGCTTCTCTGCAATTGGTTCAACATTCATCTGAGTTTCTTATGTTCATTGACTGGGGAGGGTTTCTCGAAGTACTCTAAAAATATCCAGAAGGAACTGCATTCTCCAGCATTGGCTCTTGAAACAATTTAGCCTTGTCTTGTCCCTTTGAATCACATGACTGTTACTCCATGATTTATTTCTGACCCCCCTTGGCACCAAATTTGAGCATCTGGTCTTCTTTTGAGAAGTTCTTTGAAGCTGTATTTTGGTTATATTTCTACTTTCATGACTGTCTACTCCCCTTCCTTCTATTTCCTTCTGCCGACCAGTCCCTCCTTCTCTGCCTGCCCACTTGTCTTTGCTTTTCCTTTGATGTTTTACTTACTCATGAGAGTACTCTCTCTTGCATTCCAGCTGGGGGTTTTGTCTTCACACAGATCTCTTGCTGAAACACAGCTCCACATTGTCCTTTAAACAATCTTCCTGCAAATAAATTATTTAGACACACAGACGTGCACACATCTTGTAAAATAATTGCTGATTCCAAAGTAGCTGATTCTATTTCTGACTTAATTTTGCTTTTGCAAAACCATATGGCCCTACTGGCAGAAAAATCCATTGTCCTCTGAAGAAAGTAACATTTTAATGTAACAAATAATTTTTCCATGTGACCAATACATAATTTTTCCTGTGAAATACGAAAAGTTTTGTTTCTGAGTGGGAGCAGGTGTAACAGATCCCCCACAGAGCTACAAATACAAACAGGAAAAATTGTCTTAACATCTATCCAAGAGCCGATCTGCTTTAGTCGACTCACAGAGTACACTGGTAGTTAAAATAATCTACTAAGCATTTTGTATGGAAGCTACTGACTGATCTGAATATTCCCTAATGTAATTGACCACACTTAAAATTTCTGTCCAAACACTTGGATCCATATCTGTATAACAGATTATATATTCTTTCATCATCAGTGCCCAGATATATGCTACCTTTATTTTAAATTATTAGTGCAATGTCCTGTTTTCATGAAAAACAGTATGCCTTTATTTTCTAGCACCCTGCCCTAAGCAAAACCCAAAATGTTTCTCGTGGTCTATGGAGAAAAGAACTTACAACTCTGCAAATCACAGCAAAAGACCATACAAACCTACCTCTAAAGCTCCATAAACCAATGCTCTGCATTTTTTTCCTAGAGAGAAAGCAAGAGAAGCCAGCAGTTCTGATTCTAGCATGTACTTCAGAATTGCAATACCTACTTGGTCTGAACATCATTCTGTTAAAAGTTTGCACTACCTAAAGGCATCTAAATCACCCATCCTGCATCTAATTCACTATGAAATCACGATGATCAGTTAAATCTATAGTCTCATCCTGACTTCACAGACTAATGTCTCATACAGATACAGGCAGGATCACAGGAATCATCTAGTCCATTACCCACAACAAGCTAGGAACAGGGAAACCTTATCCACTCCTCATAGATGTTTTTTCAATCTGTCCTTAAAAAGCTGTAACCATGGGGAGCCCACGTTCTCTCAAGGTAAGCTATTTCAGTGGTTAATTATCACCAACATTAGAGAGTTTTTGCTGATGTCTATCCTAAATCTCCTTTGATCTAATTTAGCCTGATTACTTCTTGTCCCGTTCACTGTAGATACGAGGAACAGATAATTCTCTTTCTCTTTGCAGCAATCTATTCCATGTATAAGTTTTTCCATTGTAAGGTCATATTTTCTAAGCCTCTCTATCTCTTGGTTACAGGCAATGATTTGCCTGAGCATTTATACACTTAATACAGGTTTGGATAAGACCTTCTGCAAATTTGGAAACCAAGAGATAAAATCTTTCATGCAAGGTTTAATCCAAGTTGGCTGCATAGTAAATGTTAGAAGCACCTCGTGATTCTTCACATAAATCTTGCCTAGAACAGGAATAAAACCTTATAAATATCATGCTTGTAAACAGATTTCTTCCTGGATGAAGAGAAATCAGATTCCATGATTATAAAAAATAATATGTCTTTGATAGTCTGACCTCAGTCTCTGCCAGTCTCCTCGTAATTAAAATCGTAATAACCCGATAATTAAGGCTTTCATTACTAAACAATTAGTACTTGGGTGTGGCTGAAAGCGCTTCATGAGGGAACATTGAGCCCTCCAGCCAAGAAAGGAGAAGCAGGAGGCAGGGAGTGGTTGTAGCTGCAGACTTCACCCTGTAGCAGGAACCCAGGTTCAATCAACGAAACTGAGCCCGCTGCCCTGCTGGTGGCCACTGCTTGCCACTGTCCACCTTCATCCACCCTGTCCTCATTCCCTGGTACATAAAACTGGTAAGCTGTAGGCTTGCTAAACTGCAGTGGAGCAAGATTCTCTTCTGTCAGACACTGGAAAAAGAAATATAGTGGATTATTGTCATGGCAAGGAAGGGGCTTGCTGGAGACAGGATCAGAGCACAGCATGAAGTGATGTGTGTGGGAGCTCACAGCTCCTAAATAGTGCTGTTCATAGGATTACCTGGTAGTGAGAGCTGACAAAAGGACCAGTGCCTGAGAATGAAGGCATTGCTGTCCAAACAAAACCTTCCCAGTCAATCACAAAACCTTCTCACACAAATACAGTGATATCTTCTATCGGTCTTAAATAGAAAAGATGGGTAGCTTTGTTACTCTTGTTAGTAGTTCATGCACACTACAATGAGAAGGAAATTTTAATCACCTGAAAAGGATTGATTTCAGTTTCCCACAGTGCTCAGAAAAGGCCCAATTTTTTCTCACAATTTGCCAGCAAGTAATGCTCCAGAACACGACAGAATTTACTGCCGGTAAAAGAGCTGTGGAACATGACCAAAGAAGTTCACATCCAAGTAGGAACGCACTCAGAACAAAAAATGTCATAATGTAAGATGGCCTTGCAGCACGGGTGATCAGACCTGGGCTGAGCTGTGCCCAGACCCTCTGTTGGCCTTTTCAGTGCACTTTGCAAGCAGACTCTTACCCCAACAGGCTGGATACCTCAGCAGGCAAACAGCAGACCTAGCTAAATGCTAAATGGCTACCAGTCCAGGGTAAAATCTTGTATAATATTTAGCAAAGGTTTAGGTGATGCTTGAGCCTTCTCTGGAGAGAATGCACGACTTTTCACGCAAAGCAGTGGGAGCGTGGGACTGCTCTGTATACAGCAGAAAAGGCAGTCTCAAAGGCAAGAAGAATGAAACAGGCACATTTGTCAGCAAGGGAGTGTTCATTAAGGAAACAATTCTGCTCTGTAACACCCACAATAATTACAAAGATGAAAAGGTTACACTGTTGGTGTGCTGAGATACATCAATGAATACTTTCTTTGTCTTTGAAAGAGAAACTGGTTTGTGTTCTCTGTTTATTCACAGACTACCCCAATAAGTCCTTCCTCAGACTTGGGCTGCTGATCCTGGGAGAACACAAAAAGTGTTGGGAATGCTGGTCATATGGAAACAACTTGGTTTGTTACACCCGCCAGTTACACATTTGAAATTAAACTATAAACAGAAAGTATATGTGTAAACATAGTAGCCACATGGTCAAGCCATTTTCAAAACCAGTCACTTAGGCTGAGGTAAATTTTAATAATGTTCGTAGGAATCTATAAGCATATCTAAAAATTAAACTATCTCTATTGTGGAAAACAGGGCACCTCATTGAGCAAGCATGATTAAAGTATGCAATGAATAACATTAAAACCAACTGATTAAAATAAAATATGACCATTAAATGAAAAGTAGGAATTGTTCATGTTTCACTGAATCATCCATTTTAATACTGCTGAACAAATAACATGCATCACTTATTACTCATATTAAGAAAATCGTAAGAAGGCATAGAATGTTTTGTCCAAAACTTATTAAAGTCGAGACAGTGTTTATCAATGTGTGTCTGGAGCTGAGGCTGGAGTATAAATTCATCACATGAAGCTAGTGGCTAGGTTAAAATCATTAGGAACCTGGAGTTTAAAAAACTATTTGGAGGCTGATGTAGTTTTTTCAACTTTAGCTTATGATTTCCAGAAGTTTTAAGTGTGTATGGATTTTAGAAATGGATTGAATGATAATTTATTTCAGGTGAAATTTAGCAATCTTCAACAGAAATTTGGAGAAGTTTCTATTCTTTTGTTTAAGCAACAGAAATAGAAGCTAAGAGTTAACAGGAGCCTGACATGCACCAAATATATTTCAGCCTTCTAGTGAAGAACATGTTAAGATTATATATGTTGTAATCACATTAATACTCGTAATTATAGCCTAATTACATCTTCATCCTTAAACTATCAGTGGCTGTGTCCTATCTGACACTAGGGATATTGTCCTGTCATCTCAAATTTCTAATTCCTCTTATCTGTAAAATATTGTCTTTTAAAACTTTTTCACTGCTTAGCTGTTCAGGAGAACTTATCCTGTTCTTCACCACATCTTGGCTAGATGTAACCTCACAACCCTTGTCATGGCAAGATGAGAAATCAGTATTTTTAAGACCAGAATAATATCTTTTAGTCAGCGATCTTTCTTTTTTGTGTTTCATTATTTCAAAGCTGCTTTGGTTACAAAGAGAGGAGCCAAAGTGATTTGTGAACAGATCCTAAAGGACCAAATAGAGCTCCAAACCCTGGTTGAACAGGGACAGAGGTCTGCTGTGCTTAGGTCACGATGGTGCTTAGACATCAGCTTTGAGTTTATGGATACTTTTTCTCCATTCTCTCCATCAAGATGCTTGATTGAGTCTTCATTTAGGAGCCCTTCTGTTTTACATCTATGAAATGTGAAGAAAGACTCAGACAAGGTTTGTGGTAACTAGAAACAGTTCAGGCTTCACAAATCATGTGCAGTGGGCTTTATAGCATGGACAAGGGTGTCCGCTTGGAATATAGCTCAGTCAAACAAGAACCATTTTTAATCTTGCATGTTGAAGACATTATGTGAATAGTGGCCAATCCAGCTGAAACCATGACAAGTACGCACTGTTAAATACAATTAATTTGGCTCATATCCCAGCATTAGTATTTGGTTGAAGTAAACAATTATGTAATGATGAAGTGGTTATTATATATTCTTTGAACAACTATTTATATTCTTCACCATACTGTTTTTCAAAAACAACAGCCTATATTAAGGCACTCTTCCATCCATAAGACACATAACAGAAATCAGCCTGACTCAAATGCCCAAATTAAAACACCATCAGTCTTTGGGGATCTCAAGAAGTGGATCTACTTTCTGAAGCTGGTATCTCCTGTTAGGACATAAGTAGCTTTGTGGAAGGAGGGAAGAAAACAGAGAATCAAAGCTGAATAAGCTATTAGCTAAACACAACCTGGACAAGTTCACTGATGGGAGGGAGAAACACAAGGTACCTCCTTCCTTACATGCTTTATCACAGGGGTAGGTGAAATAGACCACAAATGAAAGCAAAGCCCTGAGCATGTCATAAAACTGGATCAGTTCTCGAAAGAGCAGTGAAGTAAGCCTTTTTGCCCTGGCCAAACATCGGGCTAATTAAATTCTGAAAGTCCTGCAGTTTCATTTGCATTTGAAGTAGAAGGTGCTTTCAGGAGTCATCTTGTTGATAAGAAGCAACAGCTTTTTAAGTGACAGAATGATAAAAGGTTTCTCCAGATGAAAATCAAACCATAAAACTATATTATCAAGGCAAAACTAAATATAACTAGGTTGTCAGGGTTACCTTTTCTGAGTTAATGATAGTCAGACTAACTCCCCCAGCATTACTTCAATGTTTGACAGTTTATGAAAAATTCTCTTTTCCCCCATTAGCCATTGCTTCTACAAAGATGAAAATAAAGGAAACATCTGGACACTTGCAGAACTTTCTTCTAGGTTCCTGTATTAAAATAGTTACTTGTCTGTTAGGTCCCACAATCTAGGAATATCCGTCCTATTAAATGTTCTGGCTCTACTAGCATTAACTTTCATATTCAAGATTTATTTATTACCTTAAAGAAATGAGAAATATCTTTATGAAGTGACTTTCCAGTTGGGCTTGCATTCCTAAATCATTTAGACATCAGAAAATCTACTTTTTACACATTTTCAAATTATAATTTGAATAGCTTAAAGGGGACTAGAAAAGTGTATAAGTTGCAGTAAAAAAAAAAAAGAAAAAAAAGGTTGATTTCTTCCGGGTGAGGTATCCTACAGAAATAAGAGGTGATACTTTTCATTTCCACATTTTTCCTTATATTAGACTGTCATCTCTCTGGGGCAAGGCTCATCATTTTAACATATGCATCAAGTACAATGGTGACCTGAAACTTGACTGCGCAGCTCTAGCTGATTCCTTTCAGACACGGCTCTGGAGACACAGAAAGCATGGCCTGCAGCTACAATCTATCATCATTATACAGAGGTGTTCAAAGAAAAAGATCCACACCCAGTTGCCTAGTTGGAACTGAACTCTTGTTATTGCCCTGACTGCAAAATTCAATAAAAGAATAACATTTAAAAATGGACACTCATATCTTAGAGTACAGATCATTTACTCCTGGAGAAAGTCTTTTTATGGACAGTAAACTATTAACTAGTACATTTTCATAAGTTTGATACACTCTATCACTTTCTTCCTGCTGCGGTTTTTGCCAACAACATCTGAGTCCACAAGATGCCAATTTGAATCATCATGTCCCTACCTGCCTGATTTGCATGTACAATCAGACGATTAACAGTGCATTTGGCTTGCTGTCTTAGTTGACTTTTGTTTGCAAAATGCTCAGGTAAACTTTGAATGCAGGAATTATGTTTGCAATAGAGAAACCTGCCTTTTGCTATGTATTGTTCTTGTCACAGAGCTCTTCCTGAGCACAGGAATATGAGGCATTGAAAGTTATAAAGTTGCCTGAAGCCATAAATATTTTGCAAGGACACCCTTATTACCTGTGCTTCGCACAGGCTTACTTCAGTATATCTACTGTGGCTTCTGAATTGAGATTGTTTTTTAATTTTGAGGCTAGCTGTACCATTATGAGACACTAGAAGCAAAGGAGACAATTTTGTATGTAAAAATAAGGAAAAAATCAGTTTCATCTAAAAGTGAATAAAAGTCTACTTTCCAACTCGTGCTGTTTTGCAAACCAAGAGGAAAAAACTTCTGTTCATCTGCCAGTGATAAATTATTTTCACTAACACCCAGCAGAAGAACAGATAAAAATACAACATGTGCACAAGAAAAAAAAATCCTATTCCACATGCAATCCTGAAATAAATCCTCTCTCTGTGAGAGTGGGAAGTGAGAATTGATTCAATAGATCTGCACTTACAAAAATCTACTAGCCAAATACCCCAAGTATGGTATCACCCCAACTCGCATAGATGGTGGATTTTCCATCAGCTAGTTTATGACTCCATATTTTTGTGAGTTTTGTGGCCTATATGCAATTAGACACTGTTATCCTCATAGATCACCTACCACCAAGCCCCAAGAGCTCAGGCAACTGCACGAACTCGTTGTCTTGATTATTTTGTGATCCTGTCACAGCTGTAATTAGGTCTCAAATGGACACCACATCTTATGTAAGAAATTGTCTATCATTCAACTAATCTGAAGGAAAAGTACACCTTTCAATGTGACTCATCACCTACAAGCTGCCTATACTGGAGGAAAGTCCCTTTGCCCTCTCATGTCTAGTTCATTTCGAACTATGGGTTCCACAGAAAGAGAAGGATCTGGAGAAACATCAAGAGAGCTAAAGATCTTTTGGCAGGCATAAGAGGGCAAATCATGCCTACTTCGGGGGAGTCAGGCTGTTGAGATGTTGGAAGATGCAAAACATGTTCCCCTCACAGAATTAACAAAGTTGTTCTGAGAGCTGGAATTAATTATCCAGACTCGGTATCCAGTAAAGGTGGGCAGCCGCATCCCTTCAAAGCATAGAATGTTCCCCTAAAAAAAAAGAAGGTAGACATGGCTTCTAACTCCTCCACTTCTCCAAAGAATGCAAACCTTGAGTTTTCACTTGCTATGAAAATACCATGGGCAGTAGCTGGTACATGGAAACATCTACTCTTCCTCTTCCCATCTGTATGACTGTGTACCTCAGAGGGATGGACTCAGCACCAGAATGCTTTTCCTGTTGGAAGAGGAGTTTTGCCAATGTCCTAAACTACTCAGCAATACCTGTCATTTTCAAGAACATCATGCTGGAAATTGGATATGATTTTTAATTTTTTTTAAAATTTAAAATTGCCGTCATTGCACTTCTGAGATTTTTTTCCAGAAGTTTTTTTACTTCTGAATTGAAAAAAAAACTTACTGGGACAGTAGATTTCCCTGTCAAGTGGCATTCCATGCTGATCTATGATTTGTGCTTACCTCCTGCTCTGTCCAAAGTGTTTCACTGGTGTGATCTCTTCTAGAGACTGCTTTTTAATTCTGAGGTTAGCTGTACTATTATGAGATGCGAGCAGCAAAGTAAACAATCTTTGAAATGTCTCAATATGTTAGAAGTTGGGAAGACGGACATGAAAACCAGAAAACCCTGAGGCACACACTGTAGACGCACAGTTTCCTATGCTCTGCAGGATGTTGTTCAGTACCTACTTTCCCCACAGCAAGGCAAGGAAGAAGCAGTTAAAAGAACATATGACTTTTTAAAGAATTTGAACCTCGAAGCCTGACCTTCATATAGGCCAATATTTCGGTTACATGAGGACAGATTTTATACATGTGCCAGTTTAAGGCTGTAAAATGGAGAGAATAGCTTGAGAACTTGGCCCAAACTTCCCTCATTCCTCATGTGCCCAGTTTTTCTTCTTAACCAAAAATCCCCAAAATAATACTGCTGACCCTTTCTGGGAAAATTATGGATGTGTTTTTTTAGGAAATCACTTTGGTTCCAATAATAAGAACCATCTGTCTCACAAAAATTTGTTTGGTTTCAGACATACTGTGTAACAGTGAACATCATTGTTACAAAAAAATCCCATAAATTATATTCTGCTGTGGGAGCTTTAAAAATTCTGGGCAAAATTCTCTGCTGCTGTAAATGAATGCAGTTTCACCCCATTACCCTGGCAGAAAACCTACCCTACTGTGTTTCTGATGTCATCAAATGAAAAGACAAGCCACTCAGAGAAAAATCAGGCTAACTTTAAAGCCACTGCCTGTGTTGTCTGCAATAACTACTACACTGTAGGCTTTGTAATTACCATACTTTTTCTTGTTTTATTGTCCATGCAGGACTATATTATCTAGACAAGATGGGAAAAGGGGTAATTGATTTTAAGTCTAAATTGTAGCAAGCATAGAATTTGATTTTGTACTCGAACTTTGTAGGTTTTATGAGGTTAGAACAGGAAAATCATGAGTAAGTGTAAGAAACAGCAGAAGAGGTATTATGCCAAACTACTGTTAATTTCAACAGTCATCGAATAAGGTGCCAAAGTTGCATTAACCTGTTGAAGGCAATTGGACTCCATTCAGAAGAGATCTAGATTTTTTACAGCTATCCATCCATACTTACTCATAAACCTCTGACCTGAAGAAAGGAATAATGCAAACGTAAACCTGGTGTGATCAGCATCAGTCCAAAGAGGAAATTTCATATATTAATTATCTACCCTATTCTTGATGCTACCAATTATTATACAGAATTGGAGCAATTATTATTATTGAATTTTGCTAATGCAGACTAAGAACGTAACATATTTTAGCCATTGCAAGACATTACTGTTTTAAACATGGAAGTGAAGTACAATTCTTCTCATCTGGTTGTATCTACCTTGACAGGAATACAGGTAGAGTTGGAAACATAACGTTTACATCGCAAAGGAGAGTGCAAGTCTGATCTTAAGTCGGCTAACTTTTATGAACACCACAATCTTTGCACATAAGGCTCCTACTGTTGGGCAGTTTACAGCTTCAAAGTTGCTCCATATGATTTCTGAATGTGTTGACTTGACTGAGGAAACAGCTTATTAAGAACCCATATCTTTTTATTCCTGTCAGTTCAAGACAAGGAACCCTCAAGAGAGGCTGCAATACAAGTAATTTTTGAGTGATTGTGATCCCAGTTTCCCCTACTGTACCAAGTCTGCTCCATAGAATATAGCAAAAGGGATTTTTCCTTTCTGGGCTGTTGGCTGGATCTTCAGAATGCAAAACTCTAAAGAAACACTACTTGACTAACAAGGGTTAAAAAGACTCTAGTAACTCTTCCTTTCCTCCCTGAGACCTCCAGAAATACCAGCCAAAGCAGCGCACACACCAGTTCTTCCCCATGAGGATCAGCAACCCAAGAAGAAGCGGCATAACTCCAGCCAGTCAGCAAAGCTGGAAATCTTCTGGGCACTAACACAGATGCCAGCCAGCAAAAAAGGCTAGGGAGAATGTCTGTGTTGAGAAAAACACAAACATTTGGTGCCTGGTCTTGAAAAGGGTCATTCAGCTGTAACAAACCTTTGATATTCAGCTCTTTTGTAATGCCAGTTGGCTCTGGGCAGAACTGCCAAGCAGAAGGAGGCTTCCACTCCAACTCTTACAGAGCCTTCGATCTGCCATCCATCAGGGAAGGGAACAAAGCATGGGCAAGAGTGTGAGCCAGCCCTTGGCTGGAAGGGAAAGCTTGTGACAGCCAGCCTGCCCTGCGGCAGCACTGTGCTCATGAGGGCAGTAAGCTTTCATTTGGCTCCTCTGATTAAAAAGCAGCATTGTCCCTCTGCATCGGCTCCTGGATCATCAGTCATCTCAATTTCAACTATAATTTGGCACCATCTCTCAGCCAGGCATAATGAAACTGATTTCCACTTTCAGAAACAATTTAGCCTCATTGTGAACACAATTGAATAAAGTCCTCTCCGGCTTCTCCATAAATCCAGTGTCCTGAACTGAAATGGTACTCAAGAAATCATGCCTCTCTCTATGCATTGAATCTTTCCTTAATGGCAGCAGAAACGGGAAGATAAGAAAGAATAAGAACAACAAAGCAGATTCAGCAACATTTTCTCAGCAGTGAATGCTACCCCAGTCCCTGCCAACCTCAGTTGGGTTTAGGCTACAGTGTTCTTCCCTCCTCCCATCTCGGATTAGAAATCAAAAAGGTGAAGAAAAGAATCAGATTGTGTTCAGTCCCCAAGTATTTTCGTATTATCTGAAAAAATCCTTTCCCTGGACTGGAGCAAAAAGCCAAATTTTCCCCTATGGAAGCACAGAGAAACAATTCAGTCCAGTTGTTGTGACAGCATTAGTATGGGTTGTCAAGGCTCTTTGAATCCACCTGCTAGAGAAAATACTTTGAATCACAGTATCAGCATTCTTTTTCCTTGCTTGTATCTGAATGTGTTTGTCATTACTTTTATGGCAGTACACACTGACACTGTGTGCCTCCCTGCTCCTGCAAGGGGAGTTCACACATCTTTCTGGCTCTTAGACATCTGTTTCACGTAAGGAATTTAAGTCCTTCTGTCTTTCTGTCTTTTGTTCTCCTTTCCCTTTCCTGTTTCTGTTGTTACTATTATCATTGCCAGTATTATTAGTGATTAAGTTTGAGGCTGGAGTTCAGGTAAAAGAGACAGGGTATGTGCTGGAGTTAGCAGCTCCACTTCACTCATGAGAGCAATGTGCTGTGCTGCACAAAACTGGTTTACCCTAGTTTTAGCCTAGCCTTGGGAAATCAGATTGCTCCAAATACTCATGAGGTGTACCCACAATTTAAGACTCAACTAGGTATCAATGGATGTTGTTTTAACAAATTTTAATGTTTTAATTAGCACATAGCTGGTGTTCCTATTTGTAGTCAAAGATTTATCATTTCCTTTAATGAAAGAAGGTTTAGGGAACTCATTAAAGCCAGATCAATGTAACCAGCTGTGACTTCAGGTGACTGAAGAAAACAAACATGAAGGAAACACTGTGGTTTTAAAAGAAGTGAGAGAAATTAACTGACAATGCAATACCTACTACAATGGGTTCTCACTGGGGACCAGGACTCAATGAGCATTTGCTTTAAGACACTGAGAAGTTTAAACACCTGGGTGCTTTTTATACTGTCCTTATGACCATGCATCAAGTCTAAATTATTTGTTTGTCCTATTAACTGAACCAGTCCTTGGCAAAACCCCAAAATTCCATGCATTTTCAGTTTTCAGTAATTCACTAGTGGAGTAAACATCATAGGACAATTATGTAGCCACAGTGAATCGTTAATTGTGTTTGGCAGAATTGTAAGGGTCAAGAGAATGACTGATTTTGTAAGCTGAATTTTGCAATAGAAAGAAGAGACATGTATTGAAGATTCATGGTGCTGGAGGACAGATCAGGGAAATGGAGCATTGGTGATATACATATCTGTTGTTGGCACTGTAGAACACAAAACCTGCAGCAATGTTTTATGCTGCAGGCTTTACAAAGACATCCAGTTGGATAGGTTTGGACTTTTGTTGGGCCACAGATTTGGACTGCATGTGCTTGGGTGGGGGAAAGCTCCACACCGAAAGCATGCCTTCCAATCCCATATTCTAAGGATGGCCATGGTTTGCTTCTATGCAGAGAGATCGGTGAGAATAACCTTTGTCTTGTTTTGGTTTTGCTTTTGAGTGTTCTGTGCATCTATGTAGGCATGAATATTTGGATCAGCAGTGGTTGTTTGAAGTGAGTCGCTCACTTACTTCACTCCACTGACTATGCTTTTGGTCTTGGAGCATGTGAGTGACATTCCTTCTGAACTAAACCAAATCAGAAGGTGTGCTCCAGCTGCTCACGTAGTACACTTCAGCCATTGACAGGAGTTTGGGTCGTCACAGTGGAGCAGGATTAGCTTGAAGTAAACCCCTCAAATGTGTACAGATGTGGAAATCAGATCCCTGACAGCAACTGTTCCTATCTAAAGATCTGATTTATCAGACAGCACCACTTGTGAATATACATAGATCCTCACTTATCTTTTTCTGGGATAACTTTCAACTTTTAACCACTATTCTCTTTCTTCCATATATTCTGATCTTCATAACTGTGGCACTCCAGCAACTCTGTAGAAGATGATGGCACAAGGACAAAGGAAATGGAGACCAATTGAGGTGTCTAAAGTTCTTTAGCCTGTCCTTGAAAATCTGTGCCTTTGTGAGCAAGGATCCGGTTTCATGATGTTCAGTTACATGACATTGGCTCAGTTTTACTTTCATAAACATTGTCAATCTGTAAATGAAAGAGCCCATAAAGTAAGACCATGTAAGATTAAAAAACCTAGAATCAGAGGGTTGATTTGGGAATGGTCAATACGTCAAAGTCTTGAGAGATGAATGCTGACGTGAAAGGTATAAGAACCTGAGGAGAAAAGAAAGCAAAACAAAAAAGCTGAGTGAAAATAGCAGCTTGGCAAAAATAAGCATCAGCCTGTTCCAAGTAATAAAGCCCTCCCCTGATGTCTCCTTTAAGTTTACCTGTCCATATAAGGCTTGTCTGTAGTGCCTGTAGTGTCGAGGGGGGGGTAAGCCTGGGAATATTTGACCTAGTAGTTTGTTAGTGCCACTGATTTACCATGTCTGTTAAAAAATAAATATTTGTGTACGCAAATTGTGTAAAATACTGCTTTCAATATGCACAAATACAGTAGAGGGTTACATTTCCTATGATCTGAAACTGCTTTTAGGCCACCTCAAATCCAGAGTCGTATCTGTTTCCTTCCTTGACAGTTTGCCCCAGGGAGCCAATTAAACTTTTGAGAATGAGAGCTAGGTTCAAAATGTGCCTTACGCATCACTTACAGACTTGTTAGCCAAGCTGTAGCTGCTGTATGTTTGTAATTTTTTTCCAAACTGATGCATGAGCTGGAAAAAATCCACCTGGGTCTCTAATCCCAGGTTGAGCTTGCAAAATGAAAATAAAAATGTTTTTTTTCCTTGTAAACTGTACAAATTGGGTTTGCAGTTGTCACGTAACTATGATCATGGAAATGTTTAAAGATGGGGTTTGCATTCGTTATTATCTAGTCATAAGAATTGGTTCTTTCTCACTGTATTTCTTTCAGGCACTGATAGGCACTGGGTTTGTAGACATATCAAAGCCCACAGCATTCTATCCACCAGTGTCAGAAGCTGCTGGAGTGTGTCCCAAAACCAAAGAATTGATGGTTGTACTCAATCTCATATAGAGTAAGACCCGATTAATTTATACTCTAACATTTTCTTCAAAGCTGCAGCTATCTTAGCATGATGCAAACTGCACATACAACAAAGCTAACACAGATTATGTAAGAATAAATCAGATCTGGTAGAGTGCTTTTTAGTTTCATGTGGGAATTTAAAGGTTTTCCTTTAATTCTTATGGTAATTTGCCAAAGCAGCTGTTTACTACAAGGTGGCCATTTGACAGAGTAAGCTTAACAGTGCCAGAAAAAAACCCAAAACAAACCCCACAGAAGGTTGACAACTTTAAGCTCCCTCTTCCTTTTCAGCAGTTTCATTTCTACCTTCATAAATGTTTTTCTCCTGGCACTTTTATAGAAAATTTCATAAAGTGTCAGTTCTTCACAAGAAACTTCTGCAAAACCAGGGAGGGTGAAACTCTTCCTGAAGCATTTGAAGTGGGAGAGAGCCCTAAGGCTACTCTGTCACTCAGCAGCATTATGGAGAACCCCCTCCACATGAAAACCCACTGTCCCATGGAGGGAAGTCATCTGTCTCAGTGGCATGGCGCTGCCAACTCCAGCGCTACACAGGCTTGGGGTCCACAGTCCAAAAGATGAGGTTTCTACACTGTTTTGGGAGGGGAAGAGAGGGCAAGGATGCACAGTATTCACCCTGCTGGCCTGAAACATATGTGGAATTTATCAGGAAGTTAATGCAGCATAAATATCATATGGTCAGGGCTCATCTATTGTCATCTTTTAATGGCAGACAGTAAAGCGAGCAGCACAGATGGCTGCATTTATGGCCACACTCAGTTCAAATACAAAACCCACTTTCTGACACTTTTTCAGTGCTACAGATAAAGGGATTTACATTTCCCACTGTCACATCCGTGGCTGACTTATGACAATGTAGTCACTTTGCATCTTGTTCAACGAGGCTTAAGCATCACATGATTCTTCAGCACCAGTACCGAAATGGGTCTTCCATTTCACTTCTGCTGTAAAGGGTTTGTATTTCAGTGGATTTAAGAATATAAGATGCAACAGGACTCAGTCCACATTCTTTTTTCTAGTGGGCAAGCTTGATGCGCTACTACTAGAATCTATTTGAAAGCTTAAAGCCAACCTTCATCCTGATGCACTCCAAGTAGTGTCAATGAAGGGTTGAAGATAAATTTTGACTGTTTGCTATATTTACTATGAGGGATGGGGACAGAGGAGTTTCACTGGCTATTTGGGAAGATTACATACTTAGCTCCAGGAATTTGGTATTTCTGCCTATCTACTAAATTGGAACTACATCATCGCATATTGCCTTATTCTGAGGTTTTTTTCCCATCAGATCTGAAGTCCTACACAACCCCATAGAAGGAGAAAACTGAATAAGAAACTTATATGATTAATAAGTAACGAAAGGCAGGAAATATAATTAATGTCAATCAACATGAATTCATAGCATCCAGAACCTGTCAAATCTGTTACTTTTGTTTGAGAGTACATATATAGTTGGTGAATGCAATAGTGTCAATGTAACTTAGATTTCAGTGGAGTGTATAGGCAAGATAGCATAGAGTCCTCTGAAGAAGAAAAGAGAAGAACGGAAACTGGAGTGCCCATGATATGGTTTTAGAAGGGGCAAGACGGCTTTGCATGGGAAATTAATTCTGAAAGGGAAGTCATCATCAAATGTCTGCTCCAAGTGGCCTCCTATCCTTTCTTTAATTAAATCATGGAAACTGAAGACACTCTGTGTCAAATTGAAGTTATTTTAAGCTGTCCTCTCTTCCTCAGTGTAGTACCAAGGATTAGACAGTCTACAGCAAATATGCTCTGACAAAGTGTTATGGGTTGTAACAGGTTGGCAAATCACAAATGGTGCAGTTATATTAGAACAAAATGGAACTGCCTACCACTTGCCAGGCTATTCTGTGACACCACACAACAAATTCTCTGCACCCCTGCCATGCTGACACTCTTCAGCTATGGACAGTTTACAGCACTGATGCATGTTATTAATAGATCTTTCTTCAGGCTCTGCTGCCCCAAATTTAGTGTCACTTTTGGCTATTATTGATTCATCTTTCTTTGTGCCAGTATTCAGTACCTGAACACAGGATTTTTTTTTATTTTTTATTTTTAGGAGAAACGTCAGTGGCAAATTTCCCAGTCAGTCACTATGATGATTTTAAATTACAAGCTCCTTTATTTTTGTTACACCGTTTTATCGTCCTGTCAACTTTTTAGTCCTGGTCCCTAATTTTTACACCCACCTCATGCATACGTTTGCAAAAGTTCCTGAAGGGGTTTGCTGTTATTTCATGATTCCGAAAGGATTCATATTTAGCAAAAACATCTGTTTACAAGTGAAAATCAGCTCTTTGCATCTTTCATATCTGCTAAGCCATAGATGCAGATTCTTTAAAGCAAGTTAACAGCTAGGGATCCTTCTCTTGAGATTAATGAGGGGTTTTGTTACTAAGAAGTCGGATTAGCCCTAAAATATCCGTATGAATAATTGAGTTCTCCTGTGTTATTTTCCTCATAATCTTTCCAGAAACAAAAAAGATGACAGAAGGATATAGCTAGGCAGGTGTGACTTGTCCAAATAGAGGATTTGTCTTGAAATAGCCATATTGACAAATCAGGAAAATAAAATAAAATTAAAAAAATACATTGCACCAAATAAGATTTTTAGATGAAAGAACAAGAGAGGGGTTTAAGTCAGCTACTTTAGAGCAGAATTCATTAACATCTTTTTAAAAAAATGTATTAATTCTTTTTTTTTTTTCATAACAGCAATATTGATCAATGGCAGTTTTGGGAACAAAACTGACCAGTTCCAGAAACAATGCCTGTCTTAATTTTACTTGAATATTGTGGTGAAAGAAATTCAAGGAAACTAGCTTGTGCTGTATATAACAGTGAAAAAGTAATCTTATTTTATACCAGAATTAATCAAGTGATTCATTTGCCTTGGGAAACGGAATCTTAAAAATGCAAAAACCAGATATTCCTCTACATCTTTAGAAGAACCTGTAAGAAATGTATAATCTACCAAAAGAGTTTGCAAGCAGTGAAATCCAGCACATGCATTTGGGCCATTTATGTACAGCTGTTAGTGAGATGGAGGTGAAGCAAAATAGCAGAACTTTATATCTGAAAAGTCTAAAAGGGATCATTCTAACTCCACCAAATACAAATAAAATAATATTACTGACGTCTAATCCACACAGAGCAGCACAGTGCCAGATCATTAGCATTTCATTTAGTGAAAGTACCATCTAAATCTGCAGACCCTCTGGAGAAATCCATCTGTTCTCATTAATCAGAGCATCTGTTTTGGCAACTAGCTATTAACAAGAATTCTGTAGTCTGGATAGAAAATCCAAACGCCATTTCTTTATGAATGCAATACAAGGTACCTTGTTTCATCTCTAGCGGATTTTTTTTTAATCCTTTCTCTTGTTTCTTGCCCCTCTGCCCTGTCAAATCCACACCTGCAAGTACTTTACTGAATCGGTGCCTAATCTATCTTCATCATAGGGAAAGCATACAGATGCTATCTGGGTGATGAGAAGATGGATGTTTAAGCATCCTTCATCAGATGCATCAGCCTTGAATAATTGATCTCTGCCTTCATCATCCATGAACACATTTACACTCTTGCTGGCGTGGGGCTGAAATGTAGTCTCTGTAGCTATGCTGTGAGGGAGAATTTGTAAGATTTCTAAAGCATTCCTTAAAGTCCAGTGGCTATAATGTTGCAGAATATTATTTTCTTCTGCATTGTATTGAGATGAACTGAGTCTGATGCACTGAAAGAATTGAGTCTGACACACTAAGACAGCAACAGCCATAAATAACCTTTTTCTTTTTTTTTTTTTTGTGTGTGGGGGGGGGGGGGGGAGATATGTTACTCGAAATGTCTTAATATAACATTAAAGAAACAAACAATTCGTTGTGTGATCTGTACATCATGACGTACTTGAACAAATTTCCACCCACTGTCTTCAGGTTCTGCGAGGAGAAGATATCTTTTTGTTGGTAAGAAAAACTCCTACTTTAATTATAATAAATGAAAAATTATCATTATCACAGGTATGTGGAAATAAAAGCAGTTGCATCCCCTTTCCAGCTTCCCATCAATAAAACTAAGAGAAAAGAAAAAAAAAATTACCTGCAGAACATAGTTTCTCTCTGCTTTCATAATAAATGGAAATTACTCATAGAGTAAAAAGAGCTGATGCATTAAAATGAATTATGAAACTGTCTCCTCCATATCCAAGTATTCTTTTCTGACTTGTTACACAAGTCAAGAGAGTACTCTTATTAGTAGAATCAACTTCACTATGAAGTAAAGCACAGTTTAGTGACCTGTGTATGTGCTTGGGAATGGGGAACTTGAGTTCTAATTCTGGTGCTGAAACTAATAACTTTGGTGGCTCCAGGCAACGTGTTCTGGCCACAGATCAACACTCTATCCCCATTCAGCAAAGCATTTAAGTACAAGTGTAAGTACCTAAGACTCTCCGGGATTAAGTACCTAAGACTCTCTGGGATTTAAGCAACTGGTTAACAGCTTTGCTGCACTGTAAGGTGTTGTTTATTATTGCACCTTTGAGTAATAAAGGAGACATAGAAGCAATTAGATCTCTCAGATGCCAGATGAAGCTAGTGTTTTTATAACAGGTATAAGAGTATTGGACATAGCAAAAATAAGCATATGACTTTTGACACAGAAATACGGTTATTTAATGGAAAAGATAAAGAGATGATTCCAGAAGATGAGAGCTCTAAAATCTATCATTTGTCTTGTCCTTGCTGAACCAGAGAGATTGCAGGTATGATAATGACTGCTAAAGAATTTACTTTATTAATGCTCACCTGATATTAATGAAAAAGTGTTAAACTTGTATTGTGAAGTTTCTGATATAAAGAAATACAGTATTTCCCGCAATAACTTTAAAAGCTTTCATGTGACTTTTTAGAAGGACAAAACTCATTAAAAAACAAGTCTATCTTTGTCTAACAGCCAACACAAGTAGCTTGATCTTTAGAAGTGATGAGCGCTAACAGCTACTGAAGTCAGTGGAAGCTGTCATTATTCTGCACTGTGCTAACTCAGAGCCTATATTTGTCTTTGCTTCCCTACCTGTAGAGAAGATAATACCTATTCACCTGTCTGGGATGACTGACATCAAAACCAACTATCTGAGACTGAACAGTGAGATTCCAGGGTGCACTAAGAGCCCACCAGTTCAGTATACTGAAATACCATATAAAGTGTTTACTTTTTTAAAAAAATCTATTAACACTTTACATTTTAATGGGAACCATCACAGTAGGAACTGAAATAGCTTCTGAATAGATTTGATTTGAGGCCAAAAATCACAGCGACATGACTTTCTTAAACAGAAGAGATTTTCATGACAAATAATTTTGTCCAATAAATCATTACAGAATTCTAGTTGTGAAAATAAACAGGTATTTAAGGTATCCTAAAAAGGGACTTAACATCTGGAGAATGCATATTCATTTTACAGGCTAAACATAATCTAAGGCTCTCGTTTTCCACATGTAACTGTTTAAGTCCACAAAATCAGTCAGAAATTCAAAGGCTGGGGAAAGACCTCTTCAGAGTAAAGAGTGAAAAATTAAATACTCTTTCACCATTTGACTGAGCAGAGTGTATGGGTGGTGCCTAGGATCAACTCTGTTACCTGCAAGGCATGGAAGAGTCACAACTTGGCTGTGAAAATTCAATGCTTTGACTGGCAATCATCCTCTTAAGGACACTCTAACAGAGAAAGGGTTAGGTGGTAGGATATACTGATGGCTGTGGTAAGGCATGAAAAATATCTTTTCCAGATGATTCACAGAGACAAATTTGGAGATGAGAAGTGGTTAGAGATTGCGGGGAGTGCTACAAGGGAATTTAGCCTTGACAAAGGGGCTGTTTCTGGCCTTTTTTGTGCTGTGCTAGCCCACGCATCAGTTATGTTATGTGCTTTTCCCTGGTTGGGGGCTTCTTCCCCAGTAGTGCAGGATAGGAAAAAGACTAGGGTATAAAGAGGTTTGGGATCCTAATGAGCAGAAACACTATGAAAATGCCACTTGATTGCTTTGGAAAAGGGTAAGAAATTTCTTTAGACCCCAATAGAAAATAAACATGTAATATGCCACAGGACACGTGAACTGGCAGCACGCAGCAAGGAGGCTGCTATTGTCACTCTTCTATCTGTATAAAGGCCTTACCAATGTCCTTTATTAGAACAGGATAATAATACAAAACAAAACTTTCCTGATCTGCTGGCAATCTGTTTTCTCAGATTAATGTAGCCATTTGCAGTCTTTACCAGAAAGCTTAGTGAAAAAAAAAAAGAAAAAGAAAATAATTGCAAAAATATACAATATATTCCTTTATGGACCTGTTAAACGATGATGACAAAGCACCAAATTTTTCTGTATTGCTATACTTTTCCAATGAGGCAGAGTGGTTGGAAACATCAAAGAAAGTATGTTAAAGAGCATCAAAACATGTCAAGGAAAAATAGCCTTTTAGTATTATGGTTCTTAAATACCAAAGGTCTCCATTCAATGTACAACTATTAAGACATACTCAACCAGCACACTGATAATTTCAGACTGGTTTTGATGATTGCAAATACAGGTTGGTGGAGCAGAGATATTTTTCTGCCAAACATTTGCTTGAAGGTAACTTTCAGTGATGTCTAGTTTGAGTTAACGTTCTAAAACTGATAATGGAATTTTAAGGCAAAAGATTCATCATAGTTACACAGTGTTCAAGTTAAACAGGTAATATTCTCTTTTTGCTGAATTTAGTGAAAGTGCTATTGACTTCACTGGGCCTAGATTTAAATTAATGAGGCTTTAGATCAGGTTTAACCCTGTACTGGGTGCATCCAACCTTTTAATCTCTTGTGGTCTGTGAAATCTCAGTTAAGAAGTCGTGAGAGTGCCTTCATGCAATGATTCCTTGACTAGATCTTTCATAAAGTTTACCTGAATCTTCTGGAAACTGGTTTATAACATAAAATAGTGCATTTATAGAAAATGCTTTTTCTTGAAAAATCCATAAAGCCAGGCAGGAAAACATAAGGTGTTTCCATTTTCAATACCCCTGATAGTATATCAACTTTCTCCTCTGACATTACACCCTCCTTAAGGGAGAAGATGTTTGCTGCTGTTTTGTTGTTGTTGTTGTTTTTTCCCCTCCCAAATTTCATTGACCTGTATCTGCAGTGGTGCCTTTCTGAATTGCTGTCACAATGCCTATAGCTGTATAGGGCTGAGCTGCAAGTTGCAGCCTCATCATGCATTCTCTCACTGTTCTGCATCACTTCCCTCTGAGCTCAGAGCTGCATATTCAAACACAAACTTCTGCATATATGATCATTCATAAAAACACAAGCCAGAAGAAACATTTATAAACACCCAAGATAACGATGTGCAAGGTAATTGATTTATTCATATTCAATAAAGACTAACGCTTATAAATCAATTTTACCTTCATATAAAAGTGAACTGAATAATAGTGGCACTTACATTAATAACAGATTTTTGAGTTACGCAGTTTGCATAGTGAAATTTTGTTGTTTTGAGCAGAAGAAAAGTTAACATAACAAAAAATAATATTGTTTTCAACCATGATAATACCAACAGAACTAAGAAACTTCTAACATTCCATAATTTATATCAATCCATATGGATCAACCACGCACTGAGACCTGAAATGTTTTCTTCATGGGAACGAGCCATTTAGAACAAAGTAAAATGTAACCCAAGAGGTTTGCCCTGCACATATTTCTTGTAAAAGGCATTTATTTTCATAATATTCTGTAAAATGCTCATTCTGTGATGTTCAACTGCAGGCTTCTGAAGTCATGTGCATCCTTCTGTATCTTTACATTTGGCATGCTTTAAGCGCGTGTTAAGGTTCAGGCAAGGAGTATCCTGGTGTCAGTGTAGCTGTTGCCCCTCAAAAGATGGCAATTGAAAACACAAGCCTAAAGAAGCAGGGACAACTGTTTGACAGGGATGGAGACATCAGCAGAAGTAGTTTATCTAAAATTAGAGCCAGATGCCTGGCTAAGCCCTAAATAACACTTTATTTTATGCAGTCTTTGTTTACCAGATTTCATCTCTGCATGAATCTTAGAAGGCACCTGTTTCGGGCTACATTGTACCCAAAGCTAATAGAGCACACCCTTATTTTCTTTCTCAGTATCCATTTAGGTCCTAGTGTGACAGAGAAATGCATTTATTTAAATGAGTGAATTTAAAAGTAGTATAGCTCAGAATGCCCTTTCTTTTTCCTACCTGTCTATCCACCCTGTCTTCTCACCATTAAGGAGAATCAGACACCTCAAGCTTTAAAACTCAACAAAAATCCATCACAGTCTGGTGACATCTGTTGTATTCCATAACTGGAGCTGTTTTATGAGCTCTCCAACATTGCATTTGAAGTGATAACAACAATCCCACTTCCTCTCCTTTGTGTGGAAGCCAACATTTGACGCATGTAGCTGGAAGGTAGATCTGTACCGTTTCAAGGAAAATAATCCTGCTTAGGAATGTTTTGACTCAGATTCCCTGCCCCTCCCCTCCTCCACACACTGGCCAATACTATTGTTTTGAAACTGAAACTCTTAATGAGAAAGTGTTTGTTTCAGTAAAACTTTAATGAGGAAGCTCAAACAGATCCTGAAGGCCACACAGACCTAAAACTCTCATCTCAGAAAACCCAGTTGCCACACGATAGTATCTCAGAGTAGATTACAATGACTAATTTGTTCTTTACATTTCTTTTGGTGGAATATCCACTGTGCCTGGGAGATTGACACTGTAGTCTGATGTCTTTTATTCAGATTCAATTATTTGCTCAATATGAGGCAAAGGATATACTTGAACTTGGTCATTCGTATCTTAGAAAGCACCTTGGCCACCTCTGATGAATTGGAAGACACTGGGAGCTCCTCTCTGTTTCAGAAGGCAAAGGAAATTACAACATTACAAATATCTGGTTTTATATTTGATCCTGAAAAATAAAAAGGAATTGGACAGGAATCTGAAGATGGAAGTGGAGCAAAATGGAGCACAAAATAGTAGAGTTCACAGTTCTGAGCTCCAAAAAAGAGCAAATTCACACAATAAGGGTAATGAGCTCCCGAAGTAGGCTTCAAGGGACTCTGAGGATTGTTGGTAGGATCCCTTTGGAAAAAAATTCTAAGGGAAGAAAGGAAATCAGAAGAATTGGCAATTGCTGATAAGTTAGAAAATGTAGCAACAGGATGAAATTAAATAAAAAGATAGTAAAGGAAACCTTGCCCTTATAATTGTGAATATAAACTGCAGAATACAACCTGGGCAAAGTAGTATAGGAGGAAGGATCTGGGTGGGGGGCTTATATTAGGTGACAAACCGAACACAATTTAAAACTGGACCACTGGACCCCGACCGCAAAAGAGAAAATTGTCATTCTGAGATGTATCAATAGAACCATTTCAGATAAGGTGTAAATTGTCTGAGGGAAGTTGCTGTTGAGATGCGCTCACCTGGAAGACTGAATCACACACTATGATTTACCAAAAGACATGACAAACTGGGGAGAATCTAGTGGAAAGAAACAAGAGGACTGAGGATTTCGTAAACCCTGGACACCAAGGTTAGGATAAAAAGTGTTAAAAGGCAGTTATAAAGATTTAGGTATTTGTTCATCATTTGTTTGCAGCAGATTATCTATGATGAACAATATAAGTAACATTAAGCACTGGCAGATCTGCAATGTTTCTGGAGGTTTGATGAACAGGTTAGATGAAAATAGGCTAAGAGTGCTTCAGGTATATTTTATCCCACCACAAAGCTGAGAGCAGAGAGAACAAAACCTGGAACTCCCCTCCAGCCTCACTTTTCTACATGTCTGTGCCTTCATACTTCTCTGGTTTGTCTGGTGAGGAGGTGTCAGTTTCATGGTAAGCAGAAGTGTTATCCTATAAGGAGTTAACAAACCAGACTGAAGAAAGGAAGGAAAAGCGTCAAAGTCATTCTTCACAGTTATGCTCATCACTTTTTAAGACAAGGATACTGTCCTATTTTTAACATAGTTCCTGGAAACACAACATGCTGAATATTCATTATCCACAATAAAAGCTACAAGATGGTGAGCAATATTGTTCAAGTCTTTTTCTTCTTTAACAAATTGGGTGAAGCTCAAAGCTGTATATCAAGTACTTGGGTTTGTTTGTACAGTATTTTGCAATTAGAGGTGGCCAGATAACTTCCAGCAAAAGGTAATACTCTCTCTCTCAAAAAAAAAAAAATTATTAATCATTCAAAGTACATTTTTTTCCAAGATTTAAAAGGTCTCACAGCTGGCTGGCCACTTCAGCTGCAAAATTGGGAAGGCCTGGTCAAAGACTCCATCAGGGCATCAAAGTTTCTTAACTTTCAGGAGGCAGGGGAGCCCAAACTGGAGGGCAACCAGGCACTGAAATTTGCTGTAAAATGGACTTAATTTCCCTTGTGTTGCTGAAAACTTTGCCATCACTTTCAAGGGAAATAAAAAATTTCCATGAGAAGTCAAGTCATTGGAAACTTTGAAGTTTTTCATATGGAAATTAATTTGTCTTCAAATACAGACTTGAACAACAGACAGTACAGAACAGGGGCACAAGGGAAATAATAACATAGTTGCTTAACTATGCATCAGCAGTGGTACTATGCAAAGCATGAGGAAGTAGTCCTGCTGTGAGGGGGGAGAAAAAAAAAATATGAGCACACAATTAAATAATATTGTACATGCACAGGGACCAAGCTGAGTTTCTGAGGCCATCTAATACTTCCTAGGAAGGGAAGCTTCCCAACTAGCTCTCCTAGTTAATGGTCTTTTTAAATAGGTTTTGTGTATTTAAAACTGATTTCAGTTCACGGCAGCACATATCATGACTCAGCGTGGCAAACAGCCAGATGAAGATCACAGTCTCCCTGACAGCCTCATTCTTCTCAGTCCTGTTTCAGAGCTCATGGCTACCTGGAATAGATTGTTTTGCATAAAAATAGTCTGCTATGTAGCAGTGCACACCTTTGAAAACCTGCATCGTTTGTAGAATCATAAGTAAAAGGTAGAATGGACTATCAGATGACCCAGCTTATCTTTCTCTGTAGTCATGGCATGATGGTGTCAGTTCAGGTTAGCGATGTGTGCCAAATGGCTTTGGTTATTATATCTGCAAAGCCTAAAAGATCTCATTGCCAGTAAGATTTCTTACACAGATCAAATCTCACTAGTGAACAGTAGAAGTTTAATGGGAATTCAATTGGAGCAAGAGTCAGCAGTGTATTTTTAGGAATACTCAATCTATGAAGACCTAGATGCTGTGAACCTTATATAGCTTGGTCAAAACTGTATATATTCTTCAAGCACTCCATGTATATTTTTCCTTCAGATCTACTAAAGCTTTGAGTTCTTCTTGCTGATGCGATAAAAAATTAGCAATAGGGTCTGAGAAAAAATGAGCAGTCCTTTGGATTGCCCCGTTTGCATTTCATCTCACTCCTCCATGGGTTATGTTTATACTAAGAAATTCAGGCATTCCCAGGAACATGTGCTATACACCTCAGACCTTTCCAATGAACAGTTTGTGTGCAGCTGCTCCTTTTTGGAGGGGCTTAATTTAGTTAATTTAGTAGCCCAGATGTAAGCTATTCTATGACAGTTGGCTTAAGTACTTGGGAATGCTCATGACACACTTAGTTTACTATGGGTACATCCATAGGGAACAAAACAGTCAAAGGGTCAAACTGCCCATGAGACACCAAGAGAGTGGGACGACCAGAACTAGACAAGAGGATGAGGGACATTACTATTCAGTCATGTTTTGTCTCACACACATCCATGTCACATGAAGGCTTAACTACTTAGCTGGGATATCTCCACTTGCCTGGTATAGCATTCTTAAGGCTGTTTTGCTGTTAATAACTAAAAGTTATATAACCTGTTCCTATTGCAGAAGTTACTTATCTTTCACTTTTGCAAAGATCTTTTTTCTTCCTTTTGTTTATGTGTTGTTTTCACCTAAAGTACAGAAGAATCCCCCAGATCTACTCAGCCGGAAATAATCAAAGTATGTACAATAAAAGAGTCAGAAAATGCAAACAAATACTGTGCTAGAAATTTCATCAGTGGTAACTGAAAAAAAAACCCAAAATAATAAAATGAAAGACAGGTTGTAGGTACCCCACAAATAAGGCGAGTGAAGAATTGTCATTGATATTTCCTCCCAGCTGTGTTATAGATTTTCATGAACCTCAGGAAAGTCATTCAACATCCTTGGATTTGTATTTTCCAAATGAGAACATTGATTCAGATATGACTTATAAGAAGCTTTGGAGCTTGAAACCATTCACATTTTTAAATTACTTTGTCTTCATCAGGTGGAAACAGTCATAAGGATGTAAAATATTATTTCAAAGTCTGAAATGGCTCTTGAGTTCTGTTCAAGCATGTCTTGATATGCAAAAGACAAGAAATTAATGACAACAAATGCACTTGGCACTTCGTGTGGCAAAATAATAATGACTATTTTATTAGAAAAAGGAATGAGTCAAAAAGTAAAGGAAAAATGTATACTATCAATTTACATGCCTATATTTATATTGCCAACATGATTTCAAATGGGAACAGTATCCTAAGTAAAGGTAATTAGGAAGCTATTTAACTTAATTTAGAGTCAGGCAGAAGCAGAGATTCCATTTGTAAATATCTGTAATAAGTCACATAAAGTAGAGGTTTCTTAACAAGTATAATCCAAGAGAAAGGCAGTGGTCAGGGAAAGACACACTTCCAAAAAGCTGCTGTCTTTTGAGCCATTATTCATCCCAGTCCCTAACAGCTGTATACACTATATTTTAAATTTGTTGTCTCTAAGCACTTCATACAGCAAGAAAAGCATCTGTCCCCTGTCACAAGTTCAGATGAATAGACTGTGAGGTGTAAAGCATCCTTATTCTTTGGTATGTAAAAACTCATAGATCATCTCTAATGAACAGAGCCTGCAATTGTTTCTCATAGATTTGGGTTATTTTGTTAACTGGCTTGTAGTCAAGACACAAGTAGTTATAAACTATTAAATTCATAAAATGAGTCATCCCACACAAGGAAGTAGCTAAGTCTTATGAGATAATTTGGCACAGAAACACAGATGAGTCCAACTTGTAGAAAACCTACAGATCCACGTAACAGTGAACTCTACCTGCATAGACAGGAACTGGGCTATTCGACAAGACAAAGATGTTTAGGTGAGTGTGCTCATGGTGGAGGTGCTGGAGTAGGGGTAGAGGTTCCAAGGATCTGAGGAAGTCTGACCTTGTGAGGAGAGGAGCTCTGAGCAGGAGTAAATACTGGGATGAACTTTGGGGTACAGCTGGTTCCAGGGCAGGAAGAGGGAGACTGTGAGTGTATGGAGGAAGGGGCTTGTGAAGCGGTTGAGATGAAGTAGAGGCTCCTTAGATCAGAGGAACTTTACATTTTGAAGTTCAGCAAGCCCACAGGTCATTCCTGGATTTGTTATGCTAAAGGCACAATGAGACTCTCCCATTTAAATGACGTTATGGTATTGTTACTTTTGCACTTGCTTGGTAAGAGACTGGTCTAACAAAGGCATGAAGGGTATCCTTTTAAATGTTTTGAATGAAAACATACCTCATTCTTGAAAATAGAACCATCAAAGTTTGAAAGTAGACACATATCTGTGGCACTGGAATCAAGGGGTTTTGTTTTTTCTATCTTTTTTTTTTTTTTAATCTTACAAAAATAGGGACTGACTGAAAAACTTGCATCTGGAGCTGATTTATCTCAATTGTTTTTCTTTCAAAGTGTGCAGTTTTTAGATTTGGATCCAGCTGTTGAATTATACATATTCTAAATAAGACAATTACATTAAAGCTGCCTGACTAGGGTGGTGGAGAGTGAGGGCAGGGAAGAAAAGGTTAAAATGAATATCTGAGGATGAGGGTAACTAATTAAGAAATCATCTAACAAATATGCATAAATAAAATAACTGGAGGGGAGAAAAGAAAACCATGGAGGCCACAAAATATGGAAAAAGAAAAAGAGATCATATCATTCACAGGTCCTTTAGGAATCCTGAATATTAATTGAATCACAATAGTAATAAACTCTAAGTTTTAAAATACTTGTTTCTTGACTCTCTGCCAACAGAAATTTAGCTACATGAACCCACCATCTTGCAGAGATCTCCAGAGATGAAAAGACTATAGATGTGCATAAAGTGGCCTAGATTAATATGATGACACTTCAAAAGCGCAAGTTGGAATATTCCCCATTTCATCTTGAGTTGTGAATAATTCATCATTTTAAA
This sequence comes from Charadrius vociferus, assembly GCF_000708025.1. Classification (NCBI taxonomy): domain Eukaryota; kingdom Metazoa; phylum Chordata; class Aves; order Charadriiformes; family Charadriidae; genus Charadrius; species Charadrius vociferus. The sequence continues at coordinate 2,498,382 of NW_009649864.1, read as the reverse complement.
ACATGGGTTTTTTAAAACTTAGATGCAGACTTAGATGCATAATTATTGAATTTCCTTTGATCAACATTGTTTGTTTAATAAGTTACCTAACATTAAGAAGTATGCTTTGTAATAATTGTAATTTGAGTTTTCTTATATAATAGAAAAGGGGGGAAAAGGAAAGACTTGAATACAATACTAAAGCATCCAAAGCCATTTTTACAAGTCATTTCAGCAGGGTAAAGGCTTTGTGTTTCCTACATAAGATGAGGGATAACTAGAGGTTGGGTATTGATGATTCAGTTCAGTGTAGCATTATAACTTTGATTACAGCTTTGATTAAAGCTACCTAACTTTGATTACAAGTTTATCTAGAACTATAGAAGCTACAGGCACTATAGAAAATGCACACGTATTGTGTTTTCATGAAATTCCAGTATCTATTTTTGTACAGCATAACTTAACAGTTTAGCTTGTTGTAACTCTGTTAATTATACTAAACATGTACTCTTATCTCTATACAGAAAATATTTTAAGATCTTATTTAAGCAAATGAAGCCTGGTAAATGATCCTTCTTTTGTGTTATTACCCCGCACTGCTCCTGTCAGACGTACAATAGAAGATGGCTTCTAGCCCAGATAAACTATTTATAGTAAAAGTGGCTTTCAGTAGGTTTAATTACAAACTAAGATTTATTAATTCTCCCAAACAGATTGGTTTCACAATGTAGACGAACTCGACTCACTGTCTTTAGGTGTGAGGCAAGATTACGACTTGAAGACATTTCCTACTACCGAGCACAAAACAAAACTATCTTTGAAATCTTTCCAGTGCTCAACGGGAGCGCAGCAATAGCAGCTCCACGCAACAGGGAGCAGCATTCACAGCTGTGCTTTCCAAGCTGTCTGCTGGCCTTAGGAAAGATGATTATAATCCTATATCCTCCTGTATCTCAGCTAGCTAACACACAAGAGACGGTAGCCCAGGAGCCCTGCTTATTTGCATGCATACATAAAGGCCATAATTAGGCCTGGAGAGCAGCAAAGTGAAAATAAGTCAAAGGAACACTATACTTATAGTATATTAAGCATACCTTAAATGAAGACTAACCCGTCTTTGGCCCATAATATTTTGTCCCACCAGCTTTAAAAGTTCTCCGTCTGAAATCAGCTGATAAAGATATATTTGCAGACACTTGAGTCCAAAAAAACCTGTTCTACCTTTGCTCAGTCAGGGCTGTAATTTGTTTAGGGCAGCATTAGTTACTTAGGAATGTGTTAAACAACGTTCTTGACACTGGACTCACTGAAAGATGTGAAACTATCCCGAAGAATACATCTGCAGTGATCTCAGCTTTTGGCAAACATATTTCCATTGCCTTCTAAGTGTTCAGTCTATTACTCCCCAAACCATAAAAACCTCATGGTTCAAACATTAATGGAGACATTCCTCTCACATATCCTTCAAAATGGAAACGCAGCAGCCATGTCTCCTCTTTATACCAGCCTACCTGGATTTTCCTTCCATTGGCACATGTAACGGCTTTTTGAACCAAACTAAGCTCCCAGCATCCCCAGCATCCTGCAGACAGACAGTAGGAGTTCCATGGAAAAAAACCCACTTCCTTGCCTTCATTTTCAACTTGATATTTGAGCATTTTATTTGCTATTCCCTTGTTACTATGTTCTGATAAACAGTGAATACTATTCCCTACCCATCTCCTACATGACATTCACTGTATCATATCTAGAATATCTGCCTTCTGCCATATCTGCTCAGGCAAAGGATCCTAATCCAATTAGTTTCTCCTTACACAGAAGCTTCCTATTGCCCTTGCTGTCATTCTTTATTGCTTTTCATTTCCTTTGTAACCTGAGAGGGAGCAACTGCAAAGTTGCACGTATTGTTCAAGATGCAGGTGCTCTGTGAATGTGAATAGCGGCATAACCATGTTTCCTGCTTACTTCCTTACTCCTTTCCTAGTACTTCCTACCATCCTATTTTGATTTTTTGACCACAACCGAGTACTATGGTGATGTTTCCAGAGGACTAGCTGAAATCACTCCCAGATGCCTTCCTGTAATAGTTAGAGCTAATTTAGAGATATTTGGCATGTATTTATATTTAGGGTTATTTTCCCCTGAAAGCTCAACTGCCTTTATCAACACTGGATTTCCTCTGTTATTTTATTGCGCAGTCACTTACTAGTGCAAAATTCCTCTTTCACAGCTGGATTGTCATTTGACTATGCTGAAAATTTTTCTCTCATCAGCAAGTTTTGCTACCTCACTTTTCATCTTTTTTCCAGGACACCAACAGAAGTACAGAATAGCATGGATCCCCTCAGAGTCCCAGGGGGTGTCATTGACACATTCCCTCCACTGCAAATTTGTTCTTGCCCTTTGTTTCCTATCCATTAACCAGTTATTAAGCCAGGAAAGGACCTTCTCCTTTATCCCATGATAAGCTTTGGTTTCTAAAAGAGCATTCAATAAGAAACACTGGTCAAAAGCTTTTGGAAGGCATAAATATAGACATAAAAATTTAATATATAAATATATATCAACTGGGTTTTAGTAGTGTACTCGATCAAACTAATAGATTTGCATCACAAGGTTTCTTTTACAATAGCTATATTAGCTGACTAATCTATATGCCTAACAATCCATCTGTAAGTTTTAACATTTGTTCCAGGGTGGGTTGGTTTGTGGGTGTTTGTTTGGCTTGGGTTTTGTCAGGGATCTTTTCCCTCCCAAACACTGATTTGCTTGGTGTGGAGGTCAGATTTACTGCTGTATACCACCTAATATACCATCTGATTTTTTTTTTTTTTAAATGGCGCCACTTTTGCCCCTTCCTATTTGTCTGCATTGAGGCCATCTCAAGCACTGTGATATACAGCGCACTCAATACATAGCTCAGCACCTTCACCTCTGAACTCTGCTGGTACTCCACGGGAAACATCACACAATCTTGGTGATACTGTGTTATTTACACTTTCATAAAGTTCTTAGGGTTTATGTATTGCTTCCTTTTTAGTGAAGATTCACTAGCATCTTCTTTTGGAAATTCCTTTTTAACAAAAGCCAACACATTTATTTATTTTTTTCTTTTCAGATTTAAAGACATTTGAAAAACTGGGGACCGCCTCTTAACATTCGCATTCCTACAGACTGTGCTTATCTTCTGCTTACAGAAGCTCACAAACCAGAGGCAGATGCTGCCACAAGAAGGTGGCAGCCCCATTCACCACATGGGGGTGATGTGGGATTTAGCAATATCAGCAATCCTAACTTTCCTTCAACAGGACTATCCCAGCAAAGTGATCAACAGAACAGAGTGGGCTCAACCAAGCAGTCAGCAAACAGACACCTTGAGAAGAACTGCAGAGATCATGGATGCAAGACAAAAAGAGGTAAAACATCCAGAGAAGGGGATTTTAAAGATTGTCCACAAAAAAAAAGGCAGCTCTGCACAGAGTGACTAAATGTTGGCATTTTTCTTAAGAAGAGCTGGACATCTGACTGGACCAGATTCAAAAAAATCTTCTTCCTTTGAAGGAAAGTTTGTGGCAGCGAAGCAGTGACAGACAGGCTACTGGTATCCAGACATCACCAAGTCACAGCGCCGCAGAGCAACATAGGTTGGAAGGGACCTCCAGCAGCCATCTGATCCAGCCCTTGCTCAAAGTGGAGCCACCTTCAGAATCACAGAATGGTAGGGTTTGGAAGGGACCTTCAGAGATCATCCAGTCCACCCCCCTGCCAAAGTAGGTTCACCTAGAACAGGTTGGACAGGAATGCATCTGGGTAGGTTTTGAATACCTCCAGAGAAGGAGACTCCACCACCTCTCTGGGCCTGTTCAGTGCTCTGCCACCCGCAAAGTTAAGTTCCTCCTTGTGTTGAGATGGAATTTCCTGTGTTCCAGTTTGTGCCCGTTGCCCCTTGTCCTGTTGCCAGGCACCACTGAAAAGAGCGTGGCCCCATCCGCTTGACACCCACCCTTTAGATATTTATAAGCATTGATGAGATCTCCTGTAAGTCTCCTCTTCTCCAGGCTAAACAGACCCAGGTATCTCAACCTTTCCTCATCAGAGATGCTCCAGTCCCTTTATCATCTTCAGAGCCCTCTGCTGGACTCTCTCCAGTAGTTCCCTGTCTGTCTTGAACTGCAGAGCCCAGAACTGGATGTATTACTCCAGATGTGGTCTCACCAGGGCAGATTAGAGTGGGAGGATAACCTCCTTCAACCTGCTGGCCATGGTCTTTTTAATGTACCCCAGGATACCATTTGCCTTCTAGGCCACAAGGGCACATTGCTGGCTCATGGTCAACTTATTGTCAACCAGGACTCCCAGGTCCCTCTCTGTAGAGCTGCTTTCCAGCAGGTCAGCCCCTAACCTGTACTGGTGCATGGCGTTATTCCTCCCTAGGTGCAGGGTTAAAGCAGGTTGCTCATGGCTGCATCCAGGTGCATTTGAATCTCTCCCAAGGATGGAGTTTCCACAGCCTCTGGGCTCCTGTTCCAGAGTTGGGCCACCTGACTGATGGGGTTTTCTCCCCTCTCCCAACACCAAACCATTTTTCCCTTTTTGCCTAAAGCCTCCAGCAAGGCAACAGAGATTTCCGTGCTGGAGGCAGAAGACATGCCTGTGCAAAGGAGCAGGGAGCAGCTGGAAAGGGGCAAGCCTGAGTTTGCCTGCCTGTGCCGCCTCCCAAGCTATGGAGGCACCCATCACCCCTCGCACCAGTAGTGCTGCTGGTGATAGTTTACAGCATTTGACTGAGAGGAAAAACCACAACTCCTCCAGCTTTGGCCAAGCAAGATACTCCTGCTAGCAGCACCCTTCATCTGTGGGTGGGTGCCCTCTTACTGAGGCCACTCCTCACTGTTAAACATCCTCACACTGCCTTCCTCCCTCCTCAGCCCCAAGAAATTTTGGCTTAAAACATCTCCAGAGGTTTGGCTGAAATTCCTGACTGTGAAAGATGACATTATCCGAACAGACATAAACTGGATAAAACTCAACCCGTTAGTACAGAAGCTGCTGAGACCTTCAGGCAAAATTTGTGTTCCTGGCATCTGTTTCTGTTATGTAAAA
>NW_009649864.1:2383591-2493278 GCF_000708025.1 Charadrius vociferus | reverse complement strand
CAGGCAGAGCTGCTTCTGTTGCTCCCTCCCCTTACAAGCAGTCACTCCCAAATCCTGCCCTCCTCAGCTGGAGTCCACAGCAGTTCATTCCCCAGTACCCCAAAGGCTCTGCCAGCCAGAAGCCATAAGCCAATCCTTTCAGAGATGATATTTTGCTGTCCCAGTCCAGTTCCAAAGGTAAGGAAGGTATTACATATTCATGAGCTGATGTGTGGTTTAAGCATTATTATTTACTGCTGTTACCTTTCTGTTTGCAGGATTTTAGTGGCAAATGAAGGGAGCTCTCTTTCAGTGTCTTATAGGATTAAAAATGAAATTATGCACAGATTTAATATCTACCAAATTTACAAGGATTTAAAGAATTTTCACAGCAAAGTCAGCTTTCACATATGTAGCAATAGGAATAAGGAAGTATAAAAAGACCGGGAAAAAAATAAGGCACACTATATAGATGAGAATTAAACACAATGCAAAAGATTCTTGTTTGGAGTCAGTCCCTGTATAACATAGGCTGCACAGACTGAATAGTCTGCGTGTTTTCAAGGCTTTGCTCTAAATATTCTTTTGTCAGTTAAGAGAAAAAAAACAAACTGACAAAGTATTTGGGAAAACTATGCAGCCTCTCATATACTCTGGAAAAATTCTGCAAGGAGGATGAGGAAGGGATTCAAATTATGTTGAGAAAATAAGTTTGTGTTTAGAAAGAAGCTTTACCATTAAGAGAGTTTCACCTCTGGAAATCAGGCTTTGGGACCAAAGATCCCAAGGAAAACATTCAAAAAAATCTTTCTTGGAAGAGTTGTTCATTATACTTACTAGATTTTGTAAGGATCAGCTCAAAATGTAACAGATATTTTTCACCCAATTACAACTACACATGAGCTAGAAAACCAGTCTTGCTTAAGTCACATTGCTTCTCAAATCAACCACCAGCCACCTCTATTCAGTTTTTTCGTTTCTTTTTCTGCCCAGCTTTGAACACGCTGTTCAATATCCGTATGCACAAATATGTGCATGCTACTAATGCATGAGATACATTTTATTACCAAGCATCTATGCAAAACATTTCAAAATAATGAGCAGATTTAATGCACTGAAACTTGTATTTAAGATCAAGAGAGAGCTTCTAAAACAAGGCAAAAATATAAATTACAAAGCAAGGGTAACAGAAAATAATCTCAGTAGTACAGCAGCCAAAGACAGATAAACAAGAACAGCCATCACAGTGTGATATACAAGATGTTCATTACTCATGACTGAGCAATAATAGATAACTTTGCATATTTATTAATTCTTGTATTACAATGCTGGCAGTAAAGTGTGGTCTTTGTCATGAAATGTTAAATATAAAAAAGCGGGTAGAGTAAATTAGTTTAGGCTCCGTACATGACTAGAAACTGTGTAGCGCCAATAAATAAATTAGTGCTTGAGGGACATTAATTTATTTTCATGCACAATTCCCTGTTGTGTTCATGTCACATTAATTCTTCATTTGGACAGGTGAGTAGCTGGAGCTCTGAGGGAAACATATAACCCCGAATGTCACATACACTAGGGTGTATACTGATGAGCAGAAAAGGTGTAAGTGCTTATTTACTTCCCACATCCGCTGAAATCAAATTATAGCCTAAAGTATTTCCAGGATATGGAGGCTGGGGTGATGTGTGGGTCTCTGAAATCTAATCACACCCTTCTAACATTCCCCTCTGGCCTCATCTCTTGGTGACAAGCCACCAGTAACTCTTCCCCATATCATTTAAGCACAGGGACAGAACAGATGAAATTTAGACCTCTTAAGCATCAGCATTAGGGACTGGTGCACCTAATCACCCCAAAGCACAGCTGCTTAACTAAACCCTTGGATCATGACTGTGTCCCCCTCTCCGTGCCCACATGACTGACTTTCTTAGGAAATTTATAGCTCTTCCTCTTTTCCAAATGCTCCTTCCATCTTCCTCTGAACACCTTTGGTCTTGCCCCTTCAGTTTTCATTTATTCTTCAGCTTCATCTGGGGCCAGAACAACAGATTAACCATTCCAAGTTTCCTCCAATACAGAACTTTTCCACAATTCCTTCAACAATCTTCACCTAAAAATCTGGACCTTTGAAGACAACCTAAGCAGACTTATTTGACAAGACACCAAAATGACTGATTGGTTGCCACTTATGAGCTGATGGGGTTCTATTCTCCAAGGTACTGCTCGCTGTTAGCAGATAAAGACAGTAAATTCTTCGGGCTTGACATCCTGACTAGCCAGTACACATCCATACATACCCTACACAAGAAACACAAGGACTTATACTGACATAAGAGATGCTGATGAGAAGATGCATAAAAAAAGAAGGGAAAAAAAAAACCCAAACAAAAAAACCTGCATGTCAAGAGTAGGCAGGATCACAGATTCAAATCCGTCATATATGAATACTCCAAATGCACGATGCATACACTGTCAGAACATATTTTTGACCATAAATGTTATGCAAGATCTCATTATTTGAGGGAGGAGGTTGGATCAGGTGACCTTTACAGGTCCCACACAACCTAAATTACTCTATGATTTCAGGACATTTTCTTTATTTGTGCCAAACATCGGCGTCATGAGCTTTTGAAATCCGGGCTCCTTCTGATGTAAAGCAGGGAAACAAAACCTTCTTGCTTCAGCTGTGGTCCAGAACTGTATACAACTTCTTATCCTTTGAGTGCAGATCTAGGGAAATTAATCCAAAAGCTTTTCCTTTCAACCTTTGGAGCTGGAACACTTTTAATCAGCAAGACTAGCCTTGCCATACCTCAACTTGCAGCAGCATGAATGGTTGAAACCGAATGATTGAGCAAACCTACCAAGTAAGCTATATCTGATTAATGGGAAGTCTTCCTTTTATCTCTTATCCCTTCTCTGAAGCTACCAACTTACAGATAAAGATCTAAAAGTAGAAACTTATTCCATAAAGTATCATGATTTATGACTCTTCTGGAGCTTTTTGCTGAAGAAGGATCAAATCAGATACTTGGCGTTTAAAAAAAAAAAAAAAAAAAAAAGAAATCAGACCAAAATCTACCACCACAACCCCCCAAAAACCCTCAACCCAAACCAAACCCCACTACATTTGTGTGGATGATACCATGCTGCCTCTGCAGGAAGCTAGGTGTCAAACAACCAGCCACGTCAAAGATTTTGCCACACCAGCTTTGTACAAGTACATTACTGGCTCAGTTCATATGCTGCCTGTACAGACCATGCATTCACAGCATACTAACCATTCTAAGGTCAAGAGGGAATGTTTATAACCCTTCCTCTTGGCCACAGGTTGGAAAGTCTGTATTTATTCAGCCAATTGACTAAAATTCAATTGGGGAAAGCCAAAGGTCAAAGCTGAATATCATATTCAGCAAGCCACAGTAGTTTAACATGTCCAAGTCAAACTGAGACACATTTCTACTGAAATTATACTGACTTGCCTAGCCAAGGTACTCCTTGCCAACTCTGGCCCCCATCCCCTGACATATGAACAAATCAGTGTTTGGAGTAAATTCCCATCAGGACCTTGTTCTGTCCAGAAGAACACACTCATGCAAGTAGTGACAAGAACTGTGGTACTTACAGCAGCAGAAAGGAGAGACGGACTTCAGTTTATGAATCAAAGTGTGCGGAGGGAAGAAATCTGAACAGAGCCTCGGGCTGAAAGCTAGGACAGCTGCCGAACCTGGTTCTGACACAAATGACCTCTGTGGTCTTGGACAAGCTGCTGAAGCACTCTTCTTCCACTTCTGCTTTCTCTTTGCATTCCTCAGCCACACAGGGTTTCATAAGAGACTACTGTGCGTTAGAGATACCTGTTAAGTGCCCATGAAACCTCACAGCTTTATCACAAACAGACCAAAGTACAGCCTTCCCTCCCTTCCTCCAAGATGAGGTCAAGTCAGACTGACCTCTGCAAAGTTTTAATTCTGAAGGATTCAGATTAAACACTTCATGTTACAGTACAAGAGAAGGAGAGAAAACCTTGCAATTGTGAAGATGAATGCTTCCCCTTTTCCACAAAGGAAAAAGGATCCCGCTCCATACACAAGTTAGCTTCAACCCTGTGACCCATCAAGTTGTTCAGGGGTCTGGTGCATCACAAATCACATGCTGTAATGTGCTATTTATTGGAGAGAGAGAGAGAGATTTATATTTAATCCATCTATTTAGAGCCATATTCTATTCTTACGAAAGGCACCTCAGGGACAGCACCCCATCCTTGGACGAGCAGAAGTTCATCACGGCTCTTTTCCAGCCTGGAATGGGACTGAAGAGCCTCACTGGTGCCTGAGAAAGGTCAACAGAAACGTACAGTACCAGGAGCCTTGCTTTCGGCAGCTGCTTTATCCAAGACCACGAGCAATCACTGAACCCTGTTTTCCAATGATTGAAACTCTCAGCCTGAATACTCTGCAGCAGAAATACAGTACACAGGCAGAGATCAAGAGACGGGCAACAGCTGCTGCTACTCCAAACCTGGAAAAAACAGACACCATAGACCAAAGCTTTGTGACTCTTTTTTTTTAAAAATTCGTTTATTTCTTCCAAGTCCATTACCACTTTGATTTTTCTCCAGACTTTGTGTTCGTAACACACAAAAACCCCTTCACCTCCGTTCTAACTATTGTCAGCTGAAGAACTCCTAAACACAGCTGGCTGTGGGTGGCAGCAGGAGGCTGAATTGGCAGAAAATTTCTAGCTGAATACAATTATCAGGAAAGGCAACTTTTTGAGGCTACTGATGGCTGTTTGTTTCACATTAACAGGGAAAATTTCCTTCTCCCTTTTGTAACCAAAAAGAACCGTGCAATTCACTAATAGTTAAATGAGCTACAGATTATATTTGCCTCTTACCTATGTGACTGCAAAGGGCTTGAGTCTGTTTATGTCAGTCACATGAAAAAAATCCAGGCCAATAGAGTACGAATTTACTCAGACTTTGATTACAGATGTTTCCAAATAGCAACCACTCTAGCAGCAATATTTTCCCCATATGAAATTCTTTATGTAGTATTTTTAACCTTTATTCCCCCCACTATTGATGGATCTTTTCAACTACTACTTTCATGTTTTTGAGATTAATCATTATTATATGTTGTCAGTAAAACCTGAGTGATGCATCTGGCAGCAACATATTCTCAAGTTTCGTATGTGACCATCTCATGGTTGCTCTTCCAGGACCTATTTCATGGTTCATCGAAGCTCCAAACTCTCTAATGAGTAAGCCAATTCTTAGCACGAATGAGGTAGATATTTCTATTACTGAGCTTGCTTTTAGAGAAAAAGAGCTGTGTAAGTGTTGCTGAGTGATTTCAAAGTTGTTTAAGGACAAATAGCATAAAAATGCAACTCTTCCAGACTAATTTTATAGGTAATTAGTGCATGAGGATCTATGTATTTTCCAAGTATATGCAGTATTTACAATTACATACACAGTGCATATATTCATAATTAGAAGCACTTAGATGCTTCATTTTTAAAACCAATGTTCATAAAGGCTTGTGTGTATATGTTATATCCATAAGTAGAAAAAACTCATCTCTATCCTGATTAGCCATTTATGTTACTGAAAATGCACATAGGACCCTATTGGTGCTTTTTACAATACCAGTACACGGCCTTTATCCAGCAATGTGCCTCTCCTGCAATGTAAAGAGAATTTGAAAAGGCTTTTCACAATGGTAAATTAAGGTGATGAAGCATGGCAGATTATATATAATTTCCTCTTGTGCAAGTAATGCAAGTCAAGTGAAACTGCTAACCAAGATGTCTGAAAGAATCTGTCAGAGAGAATATGCCTTACAAAAACGGATTTAAAAGATAATTATATTTTTGGTATTTTTTGATCAGTTTGGGGGTTTTGTTGGAATAAGAGGAAGAATTTTCCAAGAACTTCCATCCAGAGGGACCTGGACAGGCTTGAGAAGTGGGCCCATGTAAACCTCATGAAGTTCAACCAGGCCAAGTGCAAGGTCCTGCACATGGGTTGGGGCAATTCCGAGCACAAATACAGGCTGGGTGGAGAATAGATTGGGAGCAGCCCTGAGGAGAAGGACTTAGGGGTGTTGATGGATGAGAAGCTCAACATAGGCTAGCAACATGGACTTGCAGCCCAGGCAGCCAGCTGTATCCTGGGCTGCATCAAAAGAAGCATGGCCAGCAGGGCAAGGGAGGTGATTCTGCCCCTCTACTCCACTCTCCTGAGACCCCACCTGGAGTACTGCATCCAGCTCTGGAGCCCCCAACATAAGAAAGACATGGACCTGTTAGAGTGGGTCCAGAGGAGGGCCACAAAGATGAACACAGGGCTGGAGCACCTCTCCTACCAAGACACAATTGTTGTTGTTCAGCCTGGAGCAGAGAATGATCTGGGGAGACCTTATAGCAGCCTTCCAGTACTTGAAGGGGGCCTACAGGAAAGATGGGGAATGACTCTATCAGGGACTGTAGTGATAGGATGAAGGGTAACAGTTTTAGACTGGGAGAGGGGAGATTTAGATTAGCTATTAGGAAGAAATTTTTTTTACTCTGAGGATGTTGAGACACTGGCACAGGTTGCCCAGAGCAGCTGCGGATGCCCCATCCCTGGAAGTGTTCAAGGTCAGGTTGGATGGGTCTTTGGGTGACCTGGTCTAGTGGGAGGTGTTCCTGCCCATGGCAAGGGGATTGGAACTAGATGGCCTTTAAGGTCCCTTCCAACCTAAACCATTCTATGATTCTGTGACAATAAAAACACTTTTTAAAACCAAACTTTGCCTTTCTTCCTGTCCTTCCTACAGAAGAACTCCCTAACAACAACAAAATACAAAACCACCCAACAAAAGTCAGCCACAAATTCCCAAAAGCACCATCAACAACTCCCTGCCCCCCACCCTCTTGCCCCCCAGTATCAGGGCCAAGAACAGTTTGGAAATTTTTTTCAAGATGGTCTTTAGGACACATGGGACCACTGGGCTGCAAATATTTGTGACCAGAGTATCTTCATGGCCATAAGAGCCTGGAGCAGTCTGTGCCTGGTGGTGATGTATCACACCTGCCCTCACTGGGTGTAAAGCCCTCCAAGATCAGACCCACAGCACAATGCCCAAGCTGCAGCTTCATCCTGGGAACACAGGTGAAGATAGCACAGACTTTGACTGCTGCAATGAATAAAGATATTGCTTGTTCTGCTCCCCACGTGACTGCCATCCAGGCACCAAGTTTCAGACCCACCCCAAACTCGTCAGTGGGTCTAGTCCAAAAAGAACTCAAAGATCCTGGAAGAGTTGGTGCAATTGTCGCAAAAGTCAGAAATTTTGCCATCCATTGCAAGAAACTGGATCAGAGCTTTACCCCTGTGGTACAACTGGGAATAAACCCAATATCTCTTAATTGCAACAGTAGCGCTCTCAGCTTTTACCTCCCACTCCCCAGTGCATGGAAGAATAAAGTTATCACAGTGGGTAAATGCTAACTTCATTGTGTCAATAGGGCAAAAAAACAAAAAAATGTTATTTGAAGTAGGAAACATTCATAGACAGAGTGCTTGCTGAGCACAGATGCCTAGACTCAGATTAAAATACAGGACTTTGACACATCATTGCCAGTGAACAACATGTTTGTTTTACCCTCATGGTAACCCATCCAGCTTTTGGAATTCAACATTGAACAGGATGAACCTGACCCATTTCTGGATCTGTACTGACAGCTGTGCTGAGAGTCTGGAGTTGACTAAATATCTGCATTAAAATTTTCCAATCTGAAAAAAAAAATTCATTTAATACTCTTCTATTCGAAAAGAAGAGACTTCATTTTCCCATAATTTGTATTTCATTAGCATAAGGTGAAGCTGTTTCCATAGAAACACCAGGGATATATAATTTCTAAATAATGATTTCACCACAAAGAACCAAAAAAATAATTTTCAGATTAACAATGCAAAAAAATCCAAACACAGTTCACTTACTAATATTACAGAGAAAACATGTGTAAAGACTTTGAACTTTAAATTTTAGCTGTACATTTTTAAAGATAAATTGTGTAGTTTAATATTTCAATCATGGAAAAGAAAAACATGGGTAAAATACTAGAAACCAAAGTGAAAGTTCCATTAGGTGCAATTTCGTTGTATTCCATGAGCAAATTCACGTCAGTGTAAAGCATGATGGCCCAGTATATCATCTGTGTGTATTCAGATCACTCTAACTGGTTCCCTTTGTTTTCTATTTTACTATAAAATGTTTTATGCCTATATCTTATTTCTGTAGTCTCAATATTAAGATGAAAACAGGCATTAAAAATAAATAAAAAAATGCTACTTGTTCATCATTTGTTCCCTTGGACAGCACCTCCAGTTAAGTGCTTACAAATACTACTGTGGGTATGATAATTATTATGAATCAAGACTCCCAGCTGGACTTTAAAATGAATTGGAAAAACATCACCTCCAGGAGGGACAATTATAAAAAGACAAGGATTTCTCTGAATCTCGCTCTCAAAGGAACCAAAAAGGCAAGATGAGCAGAAAAGAAGGAGAAAGAGGTGCTCAGGAAGATAATATATACCCAGGCTAGGCAGTAAAGAAATATCAAAAACTTTAGGGCTGGAGAGGAAGGGGATTTGAGGCTGGAGAAGAGAGGGATTTTGTATTTCTTTCACGTGTCACATCTTTCTTGTGTTATTTAGGTATAAAACATAATGGAATTAAAAATCCTTTTATGGTGTCTTGAAGTTGTTTCTTCATATATGTAATTTTCCATATATGTCATTATTTCTATGATTTTGATGTTTAATTTTGAACCTGGTGAGGAAAGAAAAACACCCTATATTCTTCTTTATGTATACGTTTAAGTGAAACAAGAGGAATGTCACACAATACAGATGAAGCCAGCAAACTCAAATGCCAGGGCTAGTCAGTGGGAGGTGGAGTTGCATGTGTATTCCAGAAACAGTAAAGTGGGAAGAAGGAAAAAGAAAGAAGTCACAAGCTTAGTGAAATGTCAGACAGATCCCAAAAATAAGCACTCAGACCAGAGTTTCTGACAAGACACCTGCATAGTACTTTTGGGATACATTGTTCTTATCTTTCTCCAAAAAAATTCTGTTTTAAATACCATGTGTCCAAGGGTCCGACTTTTTTTTTTTTTTAAACACACGATTTCTGTAAGTTAACATGAATATACATTAAAAAATATGAAAAAAATGTCTGCAATCAGCTCTTCTAGGTGGAAACAGAGTCCCAAATGGCTGAAAACACAGACTAGGGTACAGTGTATATACAGATAATTTCCCAATGAGGGAGAAAGAACACTTAGAAGATGAGGATGACCAGGTGGTTTATGGAAGCTAACCAAACATACTTTGAAGTGGTGCATGACTGTCTATTCAAAAAGGATGCACAAGGTACTAGAAGCTAAGGTCACAGGCTCCCGCAACCCTGATGGACTTAAGCAGTTACTATTACAAGGAATTACTGTTAGCAGAAGCTTGCTTTGAGTATGAATAAAAATAACAGTGCTACTTACATATGCTAAAAGGCTTCCTTGCACAGTTGCTCGAAGAAGCAGAGCAGCTGTGCCTGTTAGAAAAGAGCATGAAGTGGGTCCAACACATGGCTCCTGAGTCTGAAAAGCCCACCAGGCATCCCGGTGCCTGTCAGGTTCTCAGTATGTGCAACGTTACTGAGTATCCCACCCTCACACAACGACCTGGCCCTCTGGAAAGAGAGCAACCAGCTGCAATATCTAAGGAAAACTTTCCCTGGAGATAGTAGGTGCAGTATTTGAGCTCAGGCCCTTTCTGTCATTTCTTTCCTTAGGAAAAAAAAAATAATATGAAAAATGGAAAACATATGTGGAAAAGCCTTGTTTTCTTAAACATTGAAAAAGCCTTTATTTGCAGTTCAATGACTTTTTCCATGAACTACATTCATCATGAGCTTCCTTGGTTTAATGGCCTGGTTTGTACTTCAGCGCACATCCCTAATAAAAACTGTTAAAATTGAACTGTCTGGGTTAAAGCTATACGTGCCCAGCAAGTCAAATTTGAGAACAAAACTGTTCAAAGCATATAATTAAATCCACCATGATTTATTCTACAAAACAACAGCTTGTCAACTAATAGTTCACAAATTATTAATAAAGTATGGGATATTAAAACATGAAAGGTACCACCTACCACATAATTCAGTACTTTTTTAAAACTGAAGTTTTAAATTCTTACCAATAAAACTAAATAACATCTTTTATTAAGATATGTTTAGAGTCAGAAGGTGACAGATCAGGTCAGCACGTGTTCTCCCGCAATGCTTTCCAGCATGCCCCCTGTTTAAATCCACATTAATCTCCATTTTTGTGAGAAATGAGTTCAGTACCCAGCCCAGGCTCCATAAAAAGGAACAAAGTTCTCTGCTAGTGTCAGGTATACGTATCACTCCCCCCTACCAACTGGCTTTCACTGTGCTGTGCCATCAGAGCTCTCATCCTGATTAAAGCTAACTGACACTGGCTTTTCAGCCTAGGTAGCAGAGGCATTTCCATTTGGATCAGGAGGCGTGATATCTTTCATCCTTGTCACTCTGCAGTTCTTCGAGGATGGAGCCAACTGCGCAGCCACAACAAACCTGGGGGTCCATGGAGTCAGCCAGCTGTTATAATAGGTCAGACGACAATGTCTATTATAAAGGCTCTACCCTAGATCAGCATGTCCTACTTTAGCACTTGCGTAGTGGTGGAAGACCGTTATGACTCCATTGCAGTAGGACCTTTGGCATAGAAACATTTTTCACTAATTTTATTTCTAGGGCGGCAAAGCTGTCATTCCAGACTACTTAACTGTAATTACCATTTTTACTACAGCAATGGTGAGTTTTGCAGACAATAGATTTTACCACTGTCTCTGAATGTGCAAGCTTTAATTACATATTGAAGCTTATTAAATCAACACCTCAAATGCAATAAAATGGCTAAGCACAGAATATTGACAACCTGTCCTTCAAGGACTTATTAAATTGTTTCAACAAATTTTGGAACATCTTATGTTTTAATATTGTTTTTTGGCAAAACAGTTGTCTAGCGCAGTAGGTTATGATTAAGTATATGCAGCTGGAATATTTACTGCATGTTTGCACCTGCATGTGCTTAATAATACCCAAGAGATTTGATAAACCCACAAAAATCACACAGAAAGACAAAGGAGGACAGGGGATTGGAGAACAGTCTGCAAAAGAGGATGGGTTGACACTACAGGCTTGTGTTCTTAAGGGGGGTCCAGAACCACGTGGGCATTCAGTTACATAGTATTGGCCTAAATATGAGCTGTCTTCATCAATGCCAGTCTGTATTCATACCTCCTATATTATTTAAACATGAAGTAAAAAAAAATATAATAATTTTGTGTTTCTTGTTAACAGGAAGTCTTCCAAAGACAGTTACTGAAAATGCATATTATTATCCTGAGGCACCATAACATCCATACTAATCTCTCAAGAGAGCTCTTGGGAGGGCTGTTCTATGATTATATAAGATGGTTTTGAATATCTTCACAAGATAATAAACAGTGTCAGCTTTTCCCACTGCTTTCATTACTAAGTTCTCAAAAAGTAGTGCATCTCCTGTTGACATGGTTTTGAATAAAACTTGAGTATTTCCTGAGTGATAGGTCAGACTGGCAAAAGAATATATAAGTCAGATAATCGCATTGTTTCACAGTACATTTCTCATGAAAGTTGGATAAAATATATTAGAATACCATAGCACTGTCTCAAGTATAACGACAGTCAGAGGGTGGAAAACATAATCATGAAAACCCACTAAACCCACAACAAACTGCATGACAGTACATTATGCCTTATAATCAGCCCTTAGTAAAACACTTCACTTATCTGTAGTTAGTAACCAGATGGAGGAGCCAAGAGTCTGTTCTTATAACTGGCACACAGAAAAACCCCAACAGTTCTACAGCTATGAGAATAAAATAAGAGCACTAAGTAATCTGAATGTATTGTTCTTTTTTGTGCTTTGATATTCAAGACCAAATTAATATTCTGGTCAGATCCTGAGAATCTAAGTCACTCTGCAGCAAGGCACTGAGCAATTCCTGATAAAACCCTTAAAAGTGGTTATTGAAAATGGTTATTTTGGACAACTGTTCCCAAGAAAGCTGTGTTGTTGGTTTTTGTTTGTTTGTTTTTTTAACTACAGAGAGGATGACCACATTCTCAGCTCAATTTGAAAGGTTAAACGTGTAAATGTATTGCACTAAAATCAGTACTAAGTAAACACTGAGCAGCTTAACTCAGACACTCAGAACCTAAAAGTTGGCTAAATTCTGTTGAAGATCACCTGAAAAAAAAAAAAAATTCCTTTTTGGCTGTTTAAATACATGCCTTAAGACATAGCCTTACTCAGGTATCTTACTGATCACAAATATTACTTCGCAGTCACCTGTCTCATTCAGTGAATAGGAGGGACATTACTTAATTAATGAGCTTTGACTTCCCATCATGGTACAAAGCATGCCATAAATAAACCCCAAGGCCACACAATTCAAACTGTTCCCGACAGAGCTATTTCTCTCTTTGCAGGTGTTTAAGCACTGCTCACTGTTATGAGCTCCCCTATTTTAGGGAGGCTTCCACAGCCACATTACTGCAGCTCTCCCAGCACCCTTGACGTTGCCTTTCCTAACCACAGACAACAAGTTGTGTGGGTGCTCCTTAAGGCTCTCTGACTTGTAGCTTCTCCACACCCCAAATGTCATGGGAAGCCCCCAGAGCCCTTACAACACAGACAACCTGCACACCCAACACGGGAGCGGAGGGAGCATCCCCTGCATCTGAAAGACATGGTGTTAGCCAACACTTTTTGAACAAAGCAGCACCTCCTTACCACAAGCTTGCCGTGACCCCACATACTTGATGCTTTCTTTTACGTGTACACTCTACTGCACTTAAAATACGGAATCAAAGCACCCAGACAAGTCTGCTAGCAGACTATGGCTTGGACAAAAGTTGGGGTGGGGCGGAAGCCTATTTGCTCCTCTCTGCATGTGCAGACTACACAAGAAAAATCACTTTCAGAAAGGCCATTCAGAATAGCCACATCTTTGCAAAGACTGCTTACATCTGGGCTATGCTCATACCAGTGAGTTGTGCCATCACCAAACAAAAACTCAAAGGAGATCAGGCTAAAGATACCGATTCTTCTTTGAAAGGACAAGCACTCCTGATGCTCCAGAAAATCCTCAGCCCAGCAAGGGATCCCACTGACTCCTGTGGACATGCACTATGGCATCTTTTGGCAGAAAAGAAAAGGAAAGAAACTTCACAACCTACCAGGCAGAGAAAACATGACAAGAAGACCATAGCATAGAAATATCTAGTGTATTTATAAAGCTAGGGCAAGAACTGAGGGTAGCTAGAATTCTGCTGAAAGTAAAGCTAGGATTGCTTCCTGCTGGCAATGAGATACCTCCTGCCAGGGCAGAACTCATCACCAGACTATTGCTGTTACTCCAGCAGACCCTTCACTTGGCTCTCCACTCACCTGCAAGCTTTTGGCCACCACTTCTTTGGGATTCAGAAAATCTTCATTTAGCAGCTGGACACCTTCCCCTCAGTGACAGCTGGGCTGCCCTTCCCAGGGCTGGATAGCGTCCTTACTTCTTGTACTCAACAAGAAGCAGCAAATTCCCTGCCATAGGGTGAAGAACTCCCTGCAGTGCTGGTCAGTGAGGGTTGGCTTTTAGGGTTTACTCCTTGCTAAGAGCCTCTGTGTAGAGGCCAATATGATTGCACTGTACGGTAAGAAATTATTTTACACTTGACAACAGTTTAAAATATTTCTGCATTTCACCACATGAGTTTGATCAACAATAAACACTGACAGCTGTTGTCCTGCTCTGCCAGGTAGTGACAAGGACCATGCTTTCCTAATAGAACATCTCTTTCTTCAGGACAGGCCAAGTAAGCCTTGGATTCCCTTGCAAGCACTAGTGGCGAGGTCCTGAAAATAGGCAGAACTGCAGGTTCTGCCAAGTTGGGCCTCTTTTTCTGGGACCAACACAAGCCCTTTACTGATCTCTTTTCTCCGACTCCATTCTTGGGCTCACTTTTCTGCCTCAGCAGCTGTACCATTACCCCAGGAACTGACTTAGCCTCTTTCTGTCTTTATACCTCAAGCTCTGGAGTATCTTAGGAGGCAGCTACACTCCTCCGCCATAGTCACCTCTTCCCATTAACCTCCATCTCCATTTCTCAGGGTTCCTCTTACATACAAAAATTTTAGTCCAGATGGGTAACATCTAACAAAGCCATAACAAACCAAAAACTGCATCTTACCATTAGAAGTGGCTGGTGATTGTGAGAGGCATCGCACAAAGATATTCCTCTCCCTGGGAGCGAGCAAATATGTCAGGAAGAGGAGGAGGAGATTTCTGAGAGACTGCTTAAGATAACTTTTGCGAGGTGAATTGCTAGGGCTCCATTACAGCTGGTGACTGATTCCTGACACCTGGGGCTCATTGGCAATTCCCCCTCCCTCCTCCCCAAAGAAATTTCTCTTAAAAAGTGTGATTTTGCTGCAATTGAAATAATCCATAGGAAAGAGCTTCTCTTTCAAACTGTCAACTATTTTTTTTTCATTATGATTCCCTAGTCCTTAATCAAACTACACAAAAAGATCTGTAAAATTTATACAGCAGATTCGGACATTTTCCTTAAAAGAAGAACTTTACACAAGTATGGACAGATGGAAAGAAGCCACCCTGCACCTACCTGTTTATCTATCCATCCACCTGTGTTGGCCTCCTTCAGCGCCCAGAGATCCCTTTATGAAGGCAGGGGTGTAAGCTACGCTTTCCACCCTCTTTCAAGCATCCCAGTGGACCTGTTCCCCCAGTGCCACCAGCTAGCAGAGGATCCTAACGCCTTCTTCCTTGCCTTCCCCTCCCTGCTCACAGACTGTCTGTCAGTCTCAAGACCATCAGCTGTCATGATACCCCAATATTTAACTAAGCCTAAAATATAACTGTATTTAGGTAATAAATAGGGAAGAAACAAAAATACAGAAAATAATTATGGGTCAGATCCATAGAGAAATATAAGCTTTGGATCAGGCCCCTATAGTTATTATTGACCTTGTACATCTGAGAAAGCCTAGCAGTGATCAGTTCTTCCTGATGTGGATAAAGCATTTTGAACTTATTTTGAACAGGTGTGTCAATATTAACTTAATTATCATGGCCAGGCAGAACACCTATTTCCAAATTGCTCTTGAGCTAATATCCTTTGTTCCAGTTAGGTCTATTAGCATTATAATTTCGACACACCTGGCAGTTTTTACTATTTTTAAAGGTCTTTTTTTCCCCCAGATTCAAGCTTAAATCAATCACAGATATTGTTCCAATGTATATTCTTCAAACAGAATGGGCCAAACTGCAAATTCTTACCTTATAATTGATTTCCGTGGGGCTGTGGTAACTGCTTGCAGTAGTGCAAAGCTACAATTGCTTCAGTGATTATGGCTGTGCAGTTACAGTAAGTAGAGAGCTAACCCCTGTGTGCTGCAGATGCCCACACGTGAATGCAAAGCCAATGCATAGACTTCTAATACAGATGACTGGCATTAGTTTTAGTGTAACATGGTAGCCCTGAAACCAGTTGAATCAGGCTAGAGAGGGAGTACATCAACCCAGATTTGGAACACCCTCCAAAACAGATGGAGAATTCAGACTTCATGGTTTGGTTGGGCTTTCTATTAAAACAGGAGTCCAGACTTTACCTTGAGCGTTGCTACTCTATCTTCCTTTGCTCATCTAACACTAAGTTTGTGCATGAGATTTTTCTACAAAACAGAAAAGAATTTGCTTAAATAGAAAGGATATCATAAAGAAAAAGCAATTTGCCTGACTGTACAAAGAATAATTTCACCAAAGTGCCATTAAAAGGTCCCTGACTTAAATTACTCTCAGTTGACACACTTGTAAATGAGAAGGTGATTTTATCAGCTGTGAAAACTGCACACAGAGGATGCATAGACAGATGCATCTCAACTTTAAATGTGTGATGCTTCCACTAGCAGTTGGGGACCGGGTAAACAATAACCACATGAGTTCTCTTTAAGGAGTTCTGCTACTGTCTTTTTTGGTCTTATGCCTCTGGAAATAATTAATAAGCCCTCATAAATGGTGTTTATAATACATAAGTACTGACAAAACCTGAAGTATACAGTAAGTCTCTTTAAAAAAAAATGAAAATACATAAGAATGATGATCACTTACAATATGAATTATAGATTCTGTGCAAGTTAGCCTGATTCACAATTATGCAGTGCTTAAGGGTCTGCTGCTACATTTACATTTTTACCATGAGCCTTTTTGGTTTGTATCATCTTGAAATATAGATTAAAACTCCACAGCCAGATGATTAATTAAGTCTAAAAAAACCCTGCATGCCTGATCTCCATGTACTGAAAATGAATGCAGTGCAGTTTTTACCCTAGATGAATATCCAGCTCTGAATTTCAGTGAGACCCGAAGACTTTAGCGCTGAAGCTTTTATTTACACAAAAAGTAGACTTCCTGGAACATCAGTTCTGTAATTTATTTTTGCTGGGTGAGAGAACAAATGCAATCATATTTTGATATGAAGTCAATATGTTTCACAAATTCTTTAGATGTAATCTTTCATCTGGAAAAAAACACCAGTGTTTCCACTGCTTAGTGGAAAACTCAACAGAGGCCAGGAGACAGACACAAAAGTTAACCAATCTCTGCCCAAAGTGTGCGGTACTAAAAAGTCCCACATGGGAATTCAGAGAAATTGACTGTGCATATCAGTATCTCAGCTGTCTGACTGCAAAAGCTGATAAGAACAGCCATACTGCATAGCAAAGGAATAGTTTGTTAAACTCTCTTGGAGAACTGAATAATGTGGCTGAATAGTGAAGCAGTGGTACATGTTTTTCCACACCTTGTTTTTGCAGAGGAAATCTGTCTTCTGATAAATTATTCAAAACATAACTGCTAACCTATTTAAGTTGGAAAATGTGTGTGCTGTAATCAGGAACCACATTTCTCAGCTGTTTGAACAACTACGCTCCAAATCTGGCATTCTCTAAAATGCCTGCAAAATACAGTAAATGAATATAACTATGTCCAGTGAAGCATTCTGAGCAGTAAATCTTTCACAGTTTTGGGGCAGTGTTTCAAAGAAATCTAGATGTTCCCTAAATATAGAAAAGCCTATTTAAGTATAACAAGTGTGTAAAAATACTTCTAACTTCTGCGAGTCTTTCCAATATAACTTTAAGCATGACAGCTGGCCCGTTCGTGTCAAAGGGTTAATGAAATTTCTTCAATAATTTATCAAGGTTAAATATTTTCTCTAAAGAAATACAACTTCAGTGGAACCATTTAGATGCTCAGTCTGCCTTTCAACGTGGAAGATTAAATAAGCTGTAGCACTTTGCAATTTAAATTTATGGTGCATTTTCTAGCATATTCCCATTAGTTTCATTTTTAGGAGAATCAAACATTAATATAGAAATCATGTGATCAGCAATTTTGTTTAATGTGCTGTTTAACCCTCAGTCATTGCCCAGGAAATAGGACTGAACTTAGAACCAATTGCAGTGCTTCAGTATTTGAACCAAAACCAATTACAATATTAGTAGTCTTGAAACACAATAATATGCTTAGTTAAGGCAATCCCTAAACCACCTTATTCATTATGTATATTACAGAAATTCAACCTAAAATTGCCAGATATAACTCATTGGCATTTCCCCTTTCAGTGAGGAGTGTTTTGGTTTTGGTTTTGACATATTGGAAAGGATATTAATTATGTGGTAACAGGTGCTATAATGCACTTCCATCATCTCACTGAGAAAAGTTATGTCAGATTTTATCATCATATTTGAAAACTGTTCAAAACTTGTGATTTGCTATTTTAACATTTTTAGATCTTCCAAGCATGGGTGTACCTGATTAATCCTGGGTTCTGTATTTACATCCACAGAACTACTTAGTTAAAGATATGATTGAGTTTTTCTAGGCCCAGGACCTTCAATAATATGTTTTGGACCTTCTGTAATGTGCTTTGGACTATGCCTTGCACTTGCTTAGATAAGTATTTCAGTGACTGATAGGAATTCCAAGTTTCAGATGTATTGGGAAGTTCAATATCTAAATATATATAAAAAATAATAATTTATAACTAAGATATAAGAATACTAATTTATAACATGTCTGCAAAAAAAAAGACAGTTGCCAGGATATTAAGAAAGACATCCTGGCCTGCTTTTTTTGAATTCACCTGTCAAGATTTCACCAGTGCTACACAGGTGTCCACAGAATATCTTCCTTTCTCTCTGTAATGTGAAGTACATTTGTACCTCCACTGTTGAAGAATCAAGTACACAAAATTTAAGAACATCTATGCAACATTGAGGAATTATGATGCAGTCTTAAATTTCATGCTTATGCTAATTTTTTTTCAGAACAGTGACTCATAACAATAATTATAATGTAGTTCTACTGACCTAATAAAAAAATACCTTGTCTGTAGAACCCTCCCTCCCATGTGGCAGACGTAGGAACTGATGTGATGTGTGAGACAGGGGATTCCAGCCAGAGTAAGGATCGTTTCCAGATTAAGGGATTCAAATACTGCCTTGGGGAAGCATCTGCCTCTTCTACATTATGTGGTGGAATATGTGTCATTTACACTGAGAGTGTCAAAAGTGGGCCCTAGCTGTGTGTCTCTGTTTATAGATATTTAACATATATATTTATAGGAAAGCTCACTAGTCCTCACTGCTTCTGGAATCAATAGAAACTGTGCATTCAGCGTATCAAAGGGCTCATTATCTGGAAATCCAGGTCATGGTCATTCACAAATAAATGGCAATTCTTGATTTCACAGTCAGTAAAAGCAAATAATTAATGCTTGTGACGTGCTCAGATACTACAATGGGCATGATTTGAGAAAGAAAGAAAGAAAAAAATGCATGAGGAAGCAGTTGTGCTGCCAAGGACTTTGAACACCATGCAGTAAGTGAATACAAGCTGCTCATTGAACAGGGCAAGCACGGCCCCTCCACCCAGCTGCTCTGCCTGGCCTGGGGCAGGGATAAGGGGGTCAGCAGGCAGAGGCACCTGGCTCTCAGAAAAACTCTTTTCCTGCACTGAAGAGAGGAGAAATAAATAAAATATTGAGCAGTTGCTCCTGAACTGAGCATCGTCCATTCTGATCGCTGAATCCAGCCTACACTACTGCCTCTGGATTTTCATGTGGGCAGAGAAGGTGCCAAAACGAAGATGCTCAAGAAACTTTCACACTGGAGTTCCTAACAAGAGTGTATGCACCTTTTCCATCTTCAGCAAAGTCATTCCAAGCTCATCTTTTCAGTGTCCCTCCCTGGCCTTTAAAAGCCAGAGTCCCAGATGCCATCAGCGAGGATTGTAGTGACACCAGCATGTTTCAACTGAAGGGTTCAAACCTTTGCCTCCGCTGAGGAGATTGCAGTCATTTTAGCTAATGGAATAATGGATAGCAATCTTAGGTTGTCATTCACAGTCTGAATCGGCGCTGGAGAGGAATGGACACTTTACTAGCTTTTTTCACAGATATTTGTGACAGCAGAGAAATGATGATTCCCAGTTCATTTCCATGCACTTGATTGAAACGTGCTCTCTTAAAAGCCTCAATTCTCCCTGCTGATCTCCCTTTCTCCCCTCTCCTCTCCAACTGTCTTTTCCGCAGCCTTGTGTTTTAGCTATTTCATGGTCCTCATTTCACGCTCCTCTCCTCTCCTCTCGGTCCTGATATTTGCTCTGTAAACCCCAGTTCAGATTGTCTACAGATCACATCTGAACTGTGGCTTTTCGAACTCCTATAAGCAAACCCAATTTGGATAGCATTTCAGAAGAACACGCATAAAACAAACACCACACTAAATTTCAGGTAGTTTACAGACAAGAAGTAACTTCTTTTTTGTTTCCATAAGAGCCAAACTTGTTATTTTCCTTAGCCTTAGAGTTAGTTTTAGCTGAAATATTTGCAAGCCATTGAAACATCATTTAGAATTATCAGTCCAAACAGCTGACTGCTAGCAAAGCTTGAGGCAAGTGAAAAAATGTTCTTACTGGAGAGAATAATTAGCACGGCTTCTTGGAATTTGCCACCAATTTCTGTGTTAACACCAAGTGCAAAAAAACCCCATCAAGACAAAAATAAATACATATGTGAATGTATTTACCCATTTAGAAATTTCTGGAGCTTTCTTAGTAAATTTTTGTGAAATTTGCTTGGACAAAATTTATTTCCTTTTATCCATGAAATTCCAAGTCCTATAAATTTCAAGCTTTTTGGAGAGTTTACAGAAAAAAAAAAATGATGTTGATCAGGCCAACAACACTTGTGCCATTTTTATCAAATGTTAGTAATCGTAAGGTGTGATACATTAAATAAGTTATGTAAGCATATTCTAACTTACTTCAATGTTATACAGCTATCAATTATAAGATCCAGAAAGATGGTCTCTATGCCTCCTTCCTAAAACTACTTACATCTGTTTTATTTTGATTAAACCTGTCTCATTACTCTCTCTTTACATATATATATTATTTTCTGTTGTTATCACATAACTGCTTTCTAGACTGTAAACTTTCTTGGACAGAAACTGTAACTTATTGCTTTGAGTGGTACCTATGCAACTTTCAGGTGAAATCAAATCTACACTTCAATTTAACCAAGGTTATAATTAGACAAATAATAATAGAAAGACAGATTGCAGATCCCTTACTCACAGTGCTGAGCTATTACTCATGTGAGCTGTTCCATGAAAACAGTCACCAACTGCATGACTTGTGTGAAAAACTGAGCATTTAGGACTCCAATCTGGTCCCTTACCACTGTGCGATGTTGCGCATTTCTGTAAATTGTTCTAATTCAGAGGTCTTTTCAGTGCAAATGTCTCTGAATACACTCTGCTGCAGTAATAGATTAATTTCCAAACGGCAACACCCCAGCAGGAGACAGCATAGCAGCTAGTATGAGGGGATGTATACAGTATCTAATTAATCTTAATCTTTTTCTAAGTTTAGTCATCCAGGTCATCAACATTCAAATGTTTAAGTGTAAGATTCAGCCTTTCCAAGGCATCTGCAAACATGTGACAAAGAGCAACATGACTGTTTTAGTCTTCCCAAATTACACGTGGTTTATCTTCAAATTATGCTGACATCCTTTTCCAAGCCATGTTCCCACATCCCTGGAAAACAAATTGGCATGCTGAATGGAAACGTGTGGGCTGGTTTAGGACATGAGCTGGACAACAGTAGCTTAGACCATCCATATAAATATTGTCACTTGGGCATAGAGAACATTTTCTCTCTCCTATCGTGTTTGAGCCACTGCTGGCTCTGGTACTTCTGCGTCCACAGGGACACCCCTTTTTGTCCTGCTCCAAGCGATCTATGGCCAGACTGCCAGCTATGGCCAGCATCCTCACAGCCTTCCTTGCTGTGTTTTTTCCCGGTCATAAATGCTGGTCCTCAAATGTTGCTGATGGATCAATATTTTTACAAGTTTGAAAACGGCAAGAATGTATTTAAAAAGCAATTTATTTTCAAACAGGAAATAGCAGAGCTAATTAATCCAACGGGATGAATTAATCAATTGGCATTGAAAACAATGCTTTTCGTGTTAGAAACTGGTCATCAGTCATTTTATTTTATTTTATTTTTCATAATTGTTTGCTTGAAAATAACTGTTTTGTCTGTCATAGGCTTTTTTGGAAAGAAGCAGTGACTGAGAGTATGGAGGGATTTTTCAAAAGGAGCTTAATCTGCTGGATGGCTTTTTGGGCAGTGATTCATCCTTGCCCACGCAGCACAGAACATTTTTGACTTTCAATTTCTACTATAGCCAACAGGTTTCTGAATCTGCTTTACACTTTCTTATAATGGTGGCTATTCCCACAGAAATTGCACTGTTGTGCTAGCAATACAGTGCAAATGCTCGTGTGTGAAAATACTGAAAAATGGCCAGGGAGGAGGAATCTGTGTGTAAATGGTGAATTTTCTTTTCATTTTTAGCTACTGAAAAATTATTTTTTTCCTGAAATCAGTCAATCAAATAGGATCCTTTTTTGGCTGCGTTCTTTGGGATTTTCTCTGTTCCCCCTTTCTTTTTCGCTTACACTAGCGAGTACAATCAGCTAAATTACTTCCAAGGTATTTTCACTAAACCATCCCCTTTTTCCTCACTTTGATAGCTTTGAACTTTATCCAACTTTAATTTTTAGAAATGTACAGAATCAAATAACTTAAAAGTACCCCTCAATCTACTGAATACTTCCGGTGTTGCTGACGATTTGGAGAATAAAGAAAAAGCAAACTCCCTCAGACCCTGATTCTTAGTATCAGATGTTTGAGAAAATTCAGGAGCAAAGGGAGAATAAGGAAAATGGAAGGTTAAGTACCCCAAAGCTGAAAAGGCACAAACTGACAAACTTGATGATTTAGGATTTCAAGATGAAAAAAATATTGAAACAGATCTCTAAGTACTTGGTTCCTGCTCACATAACTTGCTCCTTACATACCTCACAGATAATTAAATTGATTTTACAGTGAGCTAATAGTGATTTGACAGTGGCCTGACGAAAGAAGGGCAGTACACGTTATTCCTATCGTCTGCCTTGAGTTGGCTTGGAGTCATCTTGCAGCTGGGAAGAGAATCTAATCACTTTGCTGATGCGGGTGACAACTGAGTCACTGACAATTTGTAGATACACTGGCATAAGACAGGAATGAAATTTCTGGTGAGAGCTGGAAAACAGGTGGAAGACTTAGTGACACAGAATAAAAGTGGACTCTAAATGGGTCTTCCCTAATGCAAAGGGATATCAGAGAAAAGACTGCATTGACTCCTAATGAACAATCAGAGCGATGGAGAATAAGACAGCTCCAATTTGTAAACTCAGAAGATTGCCAAGTGTCTGGGAACACGTCTAGAAGAAAGAACAGAGGATAATTATCTCATGCAAGAAAATTAAATATAAGACAACATCAACTAAATTTTCAGAAGTAACATTGCCATTAATTTATAAAATGGGCACCCTGGAAGACCAATAAATGCAACTCAGCAGGCTGTCAAAACGCAATGAAATATCTGAACACATTGCACACACATATATCTAACTTAGACTGGCGACAATTTAAAAATCTCACTCTTTGCTGGCTTTTACACGACCCGGGATTTGTTAAATGAACATCTGTTGTCTGATTTCATTTCACAAAGGACATAACTTTACAGAAATACAAACCCAATTGTCAAAAGTTATAATTCTCTACATGCAGAAAGGCCCACATAAACACAGTAATGACCCCGGTCTAGCCAGCTTTAGACTGGTGACAAGTTTTGCACTAAAACTGGTTATCTTTCAGTTAAAGAAAAACTTGGTTTCCCAAACTGCTTTTCAAAAGCAGAATAATTTCAGAGAAATACACGTGTTGAATGGATTGTCCAAATGGCCACATGAGCTGCAGGGGACCTTGATTAGGATTTACAACCATATATTAGAGAGAGAATCTATTCCACGATCTCCATCTCTATTCAGTTGTTGGTACAAAATGTAGTTCAGGAAGCAAAATTAGATTATGCTCTACAAATGGAGACGGAACCACTTCCCACCAGAAACCAAACTGGAAAGCACCGAGTGTACATGGGCATTTAAAACTGTGTGAAAAAAATGCCAGTTTGTTTACTTCTCTTTTTTAAAGTCACCTACAACTTTCTTTTGTTGAATAAAAGGCAAAGGACAAAACCCCTATAGTTAAATCTTTTAAAAGCCATTTTTGAAAACATTGAGAATTTGAATCAAAAAGCCTTGTGACAAGTTTTTCTAAGAGTAGACAAATATATTCTATATTGGTCTGTGCTTGGTGTCTTATTTGAAAATTAATTCAATTTAAAATGAACTATGACGGCAAGAAATGTGTTGTGTGTCAGTTAGCTATCTTGGATAGAATAATTCATGCCCAGCACTCTGTTTTTCTGCAAAAGGATGTCCTTCCAAAACAACAAGGAGGCAAACCACCACTATCAGGCAGGGAAAAATTATTGTCTTTGCTCTACATCTCACCAGTTTTCAGCATTGTCAAATCTACAATTCATAAATGCTAATTTCATTTTCAATGACATATAAAAGCAGAACTTCTGCAGACACTTTCCTTTCGCCAGGAAATTTTGCAAGTTCACGGAGGAACCTGTTAGATTCCTGAAAAAAAGAATGAGCTTATCTTTCCAAGGATTGGGACAGTATCAAATGTGTCACACTTATAGAAGCGTTCTAGTATTTTCTTGCCGCGCATGATTAGCAGTGCGACTCTTTCCACTGAGCACAGTACTGGTATGCCACACGCAGCAGTGTCAGTTTTATAAAGCTAAAATACATCTTACAGATTTCTAAAGCTTAGTTGCCAGTAATGGCTGTTTCCATGTTCCTTGTGGCCAAAACATTTAGTCAGAGTATATGTAGTTAAACTAATGTTCTGTGGTGTATCTACATTATTAAAGGCTTCTTTTATATCTAATTTATTTTTGGTATATTTTAAATACCCTGACCATTCCTTTGATTTTTTTTTCATATTAGAGAGCTGAGAATGAGCAGTGACTATACAACAAAACCCTTTGCCCTCAGAACAATATCAGAAAAAATTCTATTGGCTAGTATAAAAAAGCTGGATAAATGAACAATGTAGTTGGACTTGCTGAAAAACAGGAATGGGATATGTGACTGGAAATCTGTTTAGTGTTCTTTATTAGCCAGAACACATATATGCAGGCTACATTACACGTGCACAGAGAGTACACTACGAACAGGTAATTAATGATCTGCAGCTCAGAGGCCTGCCATGCAGAAGAAAAGGAGGCATAGGCTACTGGTGCTCTGTTGTGGTGATTGGCAAAGGAACAAAGAGCTAAGATTTGGGGTGAAACATGTCCTGTTCTTCAGCTTTCTCAAGCAGGCATACAGAAGGTAGTGAAAGGAGGACAAAAACCCAATCCCCTTTCCTTTTCATCTCTACATAAAAGATGGCAATCACAACAGCAGAGAACACTTGCAGCTGATTCAGCTCATTCATCAGCCCTTGTTTGGGCTTAGACCCAACTCTCATTGAAGTCAAGGGGAGTATTTCCTTTGCCTTCTGTGCTGAAATGGATTGAGTCTTTCGAAGTCCTCTGGGAAAGCAAAGAGCTCTCCTTTAGCAAAAGCTGAAAACGCTCTTTCCTCAAGCAGCAGAAATGCTAAAGCAATGCGTGTCAGACATCTCAAAGTGGTCTGGCAGAGCTGCTATTACCTTCCCACAGCATGCTGCACCTGGAGAGAAGCCACAGTAAAATGGGAAGTGCTTATCCTTCCCAAACATACAGCACCATCTATTATACTTTGTATAAAATGAAGCAATTCTCTCTTGTCTGTCTGCATGAGAGCAGTGAGGCAGAGCTCTCTGGTGGCTCCTGTGAGCAGAAACTGAGGGGGTACTTTTTTTTTTTAAAAAAACAGTAGTCTTTATTTCAGGCGATTATTTACAAAGCTCTTTTTCTTTAAGAAAACCAAGAAGAAGCAGTTTTCTTACACAATATTCCTTTTACACATGACTCAAAATAGTATTTGTTTTTCCTTTGGAGCACACTAGAAGTTCCTGTTATCACAGAGTACTCACAAATCCCCTTTCATTGCATAGTTCTGCTGCTCTCTGACTTTACACAGGCAATAGCTTTTCTCAGCCATCTTACTTGCATGAGGGGGGTCCTACTTTCCCCACTGACCACAGCCCATGTAGCAACAATAGAAAAAGCAGTTAAGACTTCCCTAAGTGTGTAGATTTCTGATTATTTTTTTTTCCTGCAAAGTTAACATCCTGTATGTGGAATTGCTGCTTCTCATCAACAAAAAATCTGTACTTTTTCTGAAACCAGGCCTCTATTTTTTTCCCCTCCATGCAGCAGCACTAAAGCTCTCACAGGACATATCTGTTCTTGTTCAAGGGCTTTCACGTGCACCAGTGTATCGTCTAGGTACAATCCAAATGCCAACAGAGACTTGCAGAAAGTACCCTTTCCATTAACCTTTTAAACGTGACAGTCACATTGTGCAAATTGAGATCCATCACTAAATTGCCGCAGGATTGTTTCTAACTGAGACAAAAGTCTCTTCTCTATTCTTTGGCTCCACTTCTGACAATGTGCCCTTTAAGATCCCCTCTGGAAACCAGCTATATTTACAACTACCTTGACCTTATTCCTTCCTCTTATTTTCTGTAGTTTACACCAAAGCTGGTGCTGCTATTATTCTCAGCTCACACTTAGGTCATCTCCAATCTTATATATGACTTATGGAGTTTTTATCCATGGCCCTTTCCTCTCCACTCCTGCTAACAGGGGAGATGGCGTCGAAGGGGTAGGTTCCTCATGCTGTTAAATTTGGTACACCAGTATGATGCAAACAGCATTGTGGATAAGTGGGCAATAAAATTTTCTATTTTCTACCCCATTTCTAATCTGAAGAGGTCCAAGGAAGAGAGAATGGTTTGTCTCAGATAATCTATTACCTCTGAAAATAATATTTTATTGGGTTTACATGATTCAATTCAATAGCATAATTTTACTGATTGGCAGGGATGACAACGTCAAACGTGAGTTTGTTACTGCTATCTTAGGTGGTCAAGACAATAATGCTGCAGAATCTAACTCAGTAATTAAATCAGAAATGATACAGAACTGACTGATGCTGGATAAGGACCAAAATAACATGGTTTGGAGCCTGTCATCATTGTGTTTTGGCTAGCTAAAAGCTGGAAGGTGGAAAAAAAAAAGTGGCTACACAAGCTGGCAGAGGACCTCTGAAGATTTGTACATTGCTGAGAACTTCAGGATGGAAGTGGCCAATGAGACAGTTTATAGGTTCTTTGTTTGACCTGAGCTTGTAGATATGGATGTATTGATGGAAGTCAAAGACAGTCAAATTTCTGTGGAAGAGGCTGAAGAAACTGAGACTTGCAATTGCATGTCAGTCCTGAAGTACACACAGATGGAGGGCTTGGGGAAATGCGTGACATTCCTGAGTGGCACTACTCAGGTCAGAAAAGGAATTGGGAATGGCAGAAAGGATTGGCAGGATAAACACAAGCTCTCCAGAAATAGAAGACTCTATGGAAATCCTGACCACATCAGAACGTGTAAGAACAAGCCGTAACTGAACCGCTAAAATGAGTCACAGCTCTACTTCCACACAAAAGTAGCACCTTTGCTGCGGTGGGACATGGAGTCTCTTTTCCTGTGCAGAATGTCCCCAGTGAGCTCTGGCAGAACAGAATGACCCAGAGGACCAGGAAAAAGCTGCTCTTATAGCAGGAGAAGGCCTCTGGCAAGCTGAAGAACTGCTTTCCAGTTGATACAATGCACTACTGAGTTTCTACAAAGGCTGGCCGAGTCTTGTGTACCAGTCAGATGGCTCGATGTCTCCAGAGAAGACCCAAGTACATGGTGAAGCCTTTCAACAAGAATTCAGTTTTATAGGCAGCCCTCATAATAAGTTCACAATCCTCGCCCAAATAAATGTGATTTTTTTTTTCTTTTTTCCAGAAGAAAGACAATTTTACCTTGAGGACGTGACCTGGGATGGAGAGAACAGCTGATGACCCCCATGCAGTCTCCCTTTCCTCAAATGAAGTTGAGCCAGAAGAACTGGCTACAAAAAACCAGTGGTGAGGTCTTGACTCTCTTGTGGAATAACTAATTTTGAAACCACTGTCACCGGTTGCGTAAGCAGCGCAAAAATCCTCACAGCCTTTCTGGAGTACACAATAACTGAATCCTTTCAGGGCTGAGAAGAAGCCTGAAGTACCGCTTCTGAATTTCTTCCCTTTCACATTAAGAACCAGGGCCAATGCTTTGTGGTTTGGAAGCAATGGAAAGCCTGAGGGTGGTGATAGCTTGTGACAGCAACAGCTTCGGTTCTTCAGAAAAAAAAAAAAACAATAAAAATTCTCTGCCCAAAAGGAAGTGTTACATCGCTATACTTTGAAACAGGCAGTGATTAACCCTCTGAAACTTGTTTGCTGGTTTTTGTATGAGAGCAGGGTGCTTTTGGGTGGTGATGCGTAAAGTCCTTTAACACAGATGCTATCTGTATAGCTGCTTAGCTGAGCTTCACCAGTTGTATTTGTTATGCTATTTTATTTGGGATGTGTTGTTCAGAGTGTTACTATTTTAATCTCTATCAGGATATTGAGCGGTACTGTGGTACAGTCAGTTGAGTAATTCTTCTTGACACGGGTGGGTGGGTACTGCTACTTCTGAGGTTGGCAAAGATATGAAACAGTTAAAAATTAACAGTGAATTATCTGTAGAATCTGAACACTACTTTGTTTTCCTAAGGGGTATGTGCAAGAAATTAAACAAGGAACACCCAAAGAGAGATGAAAAGCAAGTTGTCAAGGGAAGAGCAAGGAACACAGTCCTTAGAAAAGCCTTGTACAAATGGTGGGGCAGGCGAGGGACACTTTCCTATATGAACCCTCCTCTGCTTAGGAAAAAGGTATACATAAACATAATTGAACTGAAGATGACCAGCAAACCATATATGGATTCATTATAATTGCAAGCAAGTTAATTTCTCTTTGATGGGTAAATAATTCCAGTTGCTAGTGACATAAAGCACAGATTCATGTGATACTGAGTTGCACTACACAGTCCTTATGTATAAGTAACCAAAACCATCACAACCCTGGCAAGCACAAGTCGACTTTACCCATTAGATTAATGTGTGAGGTCTCAAGAACTGAGTATGGACAGAGAAACTCAAGTTGTTTTCATATCCTTGCTATTCACAAGAGGGCACATCCTGCAATGACAGGCACCACCTCCCGGCATCTGGGGGTATGTCTGAAAAGACTCAAACTCAGCAAATGGTCCCAGGTGAACGAAATATTTAAGATCAACTTTAAACATGTTCCTTAAGCACTTTTCTAAGTGTGGGTAGACTTAACATTGGTGCTAGGTATTTTTCTGAATCCAGCTAAGGTGTCTGACTCTTTTATGTCTATGAGCCTACTTGATCCTGGGAGCTCTGGGTATTTCAGCTTTCTCTGAATGCAATGAGGAAAGTGGCTCCACATGTCTAACTGATTATTACCAAGAGAGCAATTCAAAAATTGGATCTTACACTATAATACTTACTCTTTTTCGTACTGTAGCAGAATTAATGTACTGCATGTGCAAAATTGAACTGCCACCCCAGTTAGCATTTTCAATCTCTGATCCTGTTCCACATTCATGATTTAGCCCTGTGCAGGGAGCAAAATTCTTGTTTCAAGGAGAGCCTGAAGATTTCTGAAATCTATTTTGAGGCAGAAATCAAAGTCCGCATTCCAAAATTCTCTGAAGAAGACATGACTGAAGGTACTTTTGTTTTGAGTTGATCTGAAATGTTTCAGTTAAGTTGTGCTTTTAATTTTATTTTTAACATTGTAAAATCACATCTTAAAAAGCAGCAATACTGAACACAATAAAAGGAAAAATAAACATTTTAACATTTTTTTCTTGCACTCTTCAAAATACCTTTTTTTATTTACCTGAACTACGCCCTGAGATTGCTTTGGGTTTTGTTTTGTTTATTTTTTTTCAAAACAATATCTAATTGAATGTGATACACTAAGCAGATTTGGATAGAAACATTTATTAGCCAGCTCTGTTTCTGTGAATAATCACAGAAACTTATGACAGGATTAAAAATAAGGATATTAAATGACTTCAAATCTGTAACAATAGAATAAATGCCAGAACAGTCTTTCATTTAATCTAATAATATCAAATCTACCTCATTTGTATTTTAGGTCAGACAGCAGGAGCTGTTTTAAAGAATTTCTTTTAGAAACTGTGTTCCTATGTAGTGGGTGACCCTTTGTTTCACAGGCATCGCTCAGTTGTCATAAGTGACAGAGACGCTCCCATGCAATGAGATCACTGGGATGGCAATTTTCCAAGCGTTGTTCTCACCAGGTGAGGGCAGTCATATTCCTTAATGAAAAGCAAGCAGCTGTCACCTTGGGAGAAAACCAGATTGGCCGCCCACACATATAGCTAGAGGGATCCTGCTTGGCCTGAGCATTGTGTATAGCTGAGGAAAAGAAAAATCAGAAACAAGGAAAGGGAAGAGAATATTTCATGAGCATAATTTATTTGTGGTTTTTGTCTTGTATAGCCTGTCCTATTTGAACATCAATTGCTATCGTTGTGGCGGAAGCGGGGGCACTGGGATAATATACATATTTATGTGCAAAACAGACATAGAAACGCAGTCATTTTTGTCCCGATGCAGTGAAAGACTGTAACATCTGCATATCAATAGCCACAAATTTGATGCAGTTCTCAGTCCTGGCATTTCAGAGAAACTCAAGGCGGGCTGGGGGGGGGGGGGGAGTTCTTAAGGTTTTTTCCTGTGGCAAGGGCTTGCTTTTTTCCTATGTGCAATCAAAGGGCCAAATTCAGCAGAGCAGATGAGGATGGTGCAGAGCATACCCACCTGGACCAGTAAACCTCATAGTGCTCTGAATGAGGGAGCAGAAACTCACCTCTGCCTCTGCTCCTCTGCTGGAGGAGACAATGACCTGTCATCGTACCTCCATGGAAATTTAAGGGCAGCTGCTGCAGTCTGGTAGCTAAGCTAGCTTCTCTGGAGACAGCACTGAGCCCCTGTGAATCCCTGGCGAACGGGAGGAATGAGATCAATGAGTGCAATAGCTGCTTGCTGCAACCTGTGCATGGCGACCCATGAGATCTCCTCCAGCTCTGCAATCCCTGCAATTGCTTGGGCTGCTGAAGAAAACGGGCAACTGTTGAATAACCCTGTCCTCACCTTCATCAGAATGAATTTGGCATTAATTTTGAAAGAAACCCAGTATTCAATAGTTATATATTTTGCACTTCTCTAAACACTAGCTACTGGTAACCATCAGAGACATAGAAGAGGGCCCAACGGACGATGGTAGCTCTTTCTTCCGTCAGGTTTCTTCAGGAAACCTGCAAAGGGAAAGCGTGCCAGGAAACTGGTACCAAGATGACAAAGGCACTGTGGCCTTGCGTGATATAATAAAACATCTGTTTCCAGGGCTGCTAGTAAAATACCTACTATGAACGCACAGGAAAGAAAACAAGTACCACAGGTGCTGCAATGCTCAAAAGCATTAAAAATAGTTTTATTGGGTGGGAAATGGGTCAACAGAACTGACAGGTTTTGTCATCACTCTCACGCTTCCCTTGTAGGAATACTTTTAAAAGTCTACTGAGCCAAAAATTAAGCTTCTACAAAAATATCAGGCCCATTTACTCAGTCAGATGTTCAAAGGATTTTCTCCCCCAGTCTTATTAATATTTCCTTCAGTCCTCAAATTACAGGAAATTATCTGATACGAGCCCAGTGCATGCATGAGAATGAGAAATTCATCCTGCAATAGAGAGGAGGTTACTGTTAGTCATTTATAATAGAATTAACAACTATTTATCATTGCAAGTAACTATGTTTCACCTAATAGGATAAGTTCAAAATTCAATATACCTTCCACAGAATAACGATTACTCACGTTGATGAAACAAACAACAACAAAATAGTTGGAAAAGGGAGTTCCAGACAAGTCAACAACATAATCCTTTCACAGCTTTGTGTTTCAGTCTAAAATAAAGAACTAACTACATAAACCCCTTTTGAAAGATGAGTCAAACAAATGGCATGAGCCGCTTTTAAATGGGGGAAAAAAAAGTTAAGAGGAGTTGTTCTGAGCTGCTTTGCTTGCACAATTTGTTTCTCAGTGGGATAACTGAAAAGACATCTCCTCTTCCTGTGTATGTGTCTGCATTCCTCAGGATATTGCATAGTACAGTCACGTGTGATTCTTGTTTGTGTGGTTTTGGGTTTTTTTAGGTCTTATAATAAGCAGATTCCTATGAAATAGCCACAGGCATGATGCACCTATATCAAGGGCAAGCAAACATTATCCTCAATATATTTCATTTCCAACTCCTTTAAATAGGATTGTGTGATGACATTTTAACTGTTCAGATAAATCAGACATGTTTTTTTCAACTTCCCTTTTATTTGACAGGAAACATATAACAGACTTATTACTTGATTTTTAAAGTTCTGCATTGCGTGGCGGCTGCACATTACAAATCTTATTGAGCGGTAGCATCTAAAAATATTTGCATTTAAGAGACAATTTTTCTTGTTCTTATAAAGAATGTATTCTCTTTTGCTTGATTTTATTGCTGAATAGGGGAGTTCTGGTGAAACTTTTTCTATGTTTGAGCTTTAAAAGAATGAGATCCACAAAGTTAACTGTTGTGTTCCCATTCCCACATGCTCTAAATTGTTTTGGAAGCTGTTACAGCTTTAATTTTTATCTTCTACAATGTTTGCCCCATCTCAGAGGGCAGAGGGAACCTGCCCGTTTGCGTTCATTTCAAAGCAGATCAGAGCAGCAAAAAGACAGACACAAATCCCTTGTTATCTTGCACAAAGACTCCTCGCTTTCTCATGTCGATCTAGAGGTAAAATGTCTTTGACTGAAATACACATCTTCCCCTTCCATATGATGTGATACCCTATGGTCTGTGTTGTAACAGGTAGATGTGTTTATAAGAATAGCCAAAGATCTTTTATGAAGGGCAGAGCTTGAGCTCCAGCTGCCAGAAATGCTACATCTCAGGGAGGAATTTGAGGGAGATGTGACCTGCTATGGGTGCTTATTCTTCTCCCGGTGACATAACATGCCATCTGTAGCCATACGATCACCTTTACAGTAACCAAATGCTGCAAAAAGAGGACTCAGTTTGGGTGAGGAATAAACAACGTGAACAAGCCACTTCTGAGCAATAAAACTCATAGTATCTTGCAAGTGTGCCTAGTGATAAAGAATAAGGAAGCAACTTCAGTTTTTATAGCAGGTTTTAACAGAAAGTCTTTTCAGACTTTTCCATAAGATGTTGGAAGGTCTTTAATAACCACTGTTGAACTTCTTTTTGAAATAATTTGTACACATTAGAAACAGTGCTATTGTAGTAGACGTCTTGAAAGATCATCCTCTATAGAACAGTGGAGGGTATGAGTAACCTTATATTTTCCTGCGGAGGCTGTCTCAATTGCTACAATTTCAATTGCTACAATTTCAATTGTGATTGTACATCAGGAGGTACTGTGACTCAGAGGCATTCCTTACTGCCCAGTTCCTACTTTCCTTTCTTGCACCTGAATTGTTAGCAGTAAGTCAGGACAGTCAGGTGCTAGCTTCACTATACTGGCTTGGAGGGAAGAAAGCAGAAGGGGTACAAGAGCTAACTCGCTACTGTTAGAGGTCTGAAATCCATCAATGCTTTGCTTTACATCTCTGGGAAGAGAAAGGACATGTGCAGATGCTGCTGCTAACACAAGTATGGAGTGGGAAGCCTGAAAGAGAAGGCTTCTTTGCTATTGCTACTTTGCATTAGTATCTACTTCATGATATGACCAAGCACCTTTAGTCATGATCATATCTTCTGAGTAGCAGATGCGAGCAGAACCTCAGTAACTCCAGACACCGCAGTCCCCTTCCCTCAGGTTGAGAAAACTGTTTTTCCATGTTCTTACTCTGTGCTTCAGGGAGATTCTGCAATTTCACTGCCTGGAGCCAAAGTCCTACTGCACAGCTGAGAAGCTTTCAGCACCTTGTTACTCATTCCAGAGAAACAGGCTGGATTTGCTGATGGTTTCATCACATCATGGTAAATATTTCATTACCACTTTTCCTGTCCCTTTCAGCCTGATCACCTTCAGGCCTCATTTGACTAGACCAAGGTACTAGTTTTTGCAGTGCCAGCTGCAATATAACCTCATTGCTACATGGCTTGTAATGAAATGCACCTCTTTTTGCCCAACATAGCCTGGTACCCCCATAGAAACCAAATTAGACCCCCTACCTCCTGTCAACTCCTGCAGCGTTAACCTTCTCTCTCCCTCTCTGACTGGATTTTCTTCAGATGTTTTCAGGTGTCTAAAATTCAATTAATGGCCAGGGAAATGCAAAGACTTGGTGAAAAGGGGTGGGAGCTGTGGTTTCCAAACAGGACTGGAAGGCATCAATCTTTACCAGAGCATAACTATACCTTTTCTACCGTGGGTTCACACTTCAGTTCCCTCTACATTTAAGTCACAAAAAGTGATTACATCCCTCATCAGACTAGTTGCTGAGTACACGTAGGGGCGACACTTGTCACTGTGGAGTTAATCAGGTGTACAGGGGAGTCCCGCTCAGCATCTGGATGAAGAAAGTATCATCTGGCATTTTCTCTCCGTAAGATCTGAGCAACTCATGCACCAGTTGTTTATATAATCCCTGCTCTTTCTAACTTCATCTCTATACTTAGCCACTACACCTCCAAATTACGGCTTCACTGCAGTAATGCATTTCATGATGACAGAAGGAATTCTGGCCTTGATGCTAAAAAGCAGAAACTCTCTTTGACCAGACCTGCAGACAGAGCAACAGATTTCTGGAAATGGCATTTTCTGCATCCAGAAAGTTTTATCATCCATCCAAAACCAAGGAAACAGGACATGCACTTTAACAGGGACGTAAGTGTTTTTCAGACATTTCCGATTTCTTCTGCCATGTACAATATATTGATGCCATCTCACTCATCATTGGAGAGCAGCACAGAGGAACAGCGTATATAACACACAGGTAAACTTCCTTCCTTTCTGTTTTGACCGTAAAGGTTGAAATTCAGATGAGTGCAGGCAAGTGGCTCCCAAAGAGCTGTTTCAACACAAAGCCACAGAGAAGTGACATGCACTTTGCATGTTCACGCCTGGGAACAGACACCAGGCTGGAAAGCAGAAACTGTGAATCCTCCCCAAGGACAGACTTTTCAGTGACCTTTCAAAAGCAACATGCTGTTTTTCAGAAACATTCTTATATTTTGTTCTCTTCAGTACTTCCAGACTGAAAACACATTGGCCAAACAGAGGAAAGCTGCAGAGCAACAGAGACTGCTCTTTAAAGTCCCCACAGGGCTGCTGTTTGTCTCCAAACCAGCCTGCAAGGAAGGTCCATGTGCCTTATTGAGTGCTTAAGTTTGGGTTTTTTTCTAAGAACAAACTCATATTGGTAATAGCAAGACGTAATCCCCTGTATAGTTTCCCATCAACAGTTTGATTCTGTCAGAAATCTGCCGGCTTGCAGAAGTCCTCAATAACAACTTTGATGGCAGTTCTGACAGCTAGTCTGTCTCCCTCAGTTCTCCCACACACCTGTATACATCTATATATACACACAGAGCAGGAGGGAGAGAAAATAAAATATCTTCTAGAATTGCTTGTCCACATCCCTTTACCACTGGAAAAATAGCTTTTTCCCACACAGTCCTTTACATATTACCTCATTCTCATCAAGCTTACAGAGCGATGCTAGAGAAAAATGAAATATTGAAGGGCTAATCCTTTATTTAAAAAGCCACCAGATATAAATGGTTGGCTCTGACAATTTATTACCAATTCTGGGAAGATTGGGAAAATAAATCTTTCATATATCTTTGCAAGTGACAGATGAAAGGAATAAAATACTCGTCAGCTCTGGAGAGCTGCAACTTTTCACTTTCTGAAAGAAAATTCAAAAAATATCAGAAACTCAGGTATTTCCTTGCTTAAAGATCACTGCTGATACTTTTCCAGGAGAACTTTAATCTAGTCTTTCAGTGTTACACCCACAACAGAGCGTTAGGATCTTAAATTATCTGTTAAGTGAAAAGGTCAATGCAATTACAGGTTTGTAGTCTCAGGTCAAGAGACAGTCTTCTGAAGGCATATAACACCTCATTTTTTCCTCTGTTTGCTCGAGTTCTTAAAAAAAATTTTGGGGCCTTGAACTACTCTTTAGCCTGCTTTCCAGAACAGCTGGCTAAGTGGTGGCAGCTTTTCTATAGTTATATTTCTACCACTTTATCAGATATTTTCCCTCATTGCAGCTACTCTTCCCCTCTCTCCCCTTTCTTTTTTTTTCAAACAAAACTACTAGTCATGCTTAGAGAAACAAATAATAAAACACTGTACTTTGCATCTGGAGGACAGTGTTCTAGCTGAACCCCTGAAAAGGCATAAAAGACCACCAAAGGAGTAAATTACACTCCTGAAAGACAGCATGATGAACTGCCACTGCTGTATCCAAGACCAGACCTGTAGCCATACTCTTTACATTAGAATCAGGCTAAGAGAAATAATTACCTGGTAGGGGGTATTTGGAGAAATTATTGCTGAGTGCCTGCTCTGTAAAGCTGTCCCACACTTCCTCGCTGCAGATGGGCATCTGAAGAATGGTTGAGAAAAGCCATAATTTCAGTGTCAGTCAATTGCCCTGCTTGCATGGTTCTGAGTGGCTCAGCATGCGATGGGCAAGGCAGAAGGTCCCCTCACAAGAGCTACACAGCAGGTCTGAATACAAATAATACGTTGCTTCACATATAAACTCCTTCATTGTCATTTCTAAGGAATACCTGATATAGGACCCTATATTTCATCAGAGACAAGAAATTAACCGTGATACCACGAATAGCATTTTGCAAAAATTATTTGGTTATCATGTTCATGGTTAAGATCATGTGGCTACTTCCATTTTCTCTGCCTACCTGCATAAATCCATAAAAGACAATGATTTCCTAAAATCTATTATCCCTTCAGCAATGGGTTTTAATTTTAAGATAACTGTTGGCTTTTATGCCATCGTTGGTATGCGTCAGTTTGAACACAACCAACTGTCATGATCCTGCCTTGTGGGTTATGGTGCCTACTTACAGTAAATAACATCCTTGTTCTATTTTTATACTGCTTCCTTGTTCTGAGCCTCCTCCGGTGTTCAAATGCACATTCAAACCTGCTCAGATCTCATTATCTTTCTTTGGCAATAATACTGATTTTCATAGACAGTCAAGAAGGTGTGTATGGGTCCACAGATACCACTTTTCTGCACCTGCTCTCCTTGTGTTATCCCAGAAATAAAGCAATTTGGATTTGAATGATAAGAAAAAACCACAGTTCTGTTAAGGAGAGCCTATACACTGGTTCCGGCATCCTTGAGAATGGGAACCTTGAACAGACTGGCATTATGATGCCAGTGAAGTCCCACAGAAGATTATTAACCTTTCCCTCAAACCCCATGGGCTTTATAAGAGATGGGGAGGGTTTTGGACTTCTATATGAATACTAAGCTAATTTCAAGGCCAGGAAGACCAGCCAGCCTTCACAAGTAGACTATTCTCAGCAACACTCTTTTCACCATCCTCTTAGCAGCCTGAAAACCTCATTGGTAGGTTATATTTTAGGCAGAAATCAGTAGGTGTTTGTGAAAGTAAATGAGCAATAAGGTGCCCTGGTCCTCAGTAAAGATAAGGCAAAAAAGAACTAGATCTCTTGTCGCAAAGGTATAACCCCCTTCACTCCCCGAAGCAAGAGAA
This sequence comes from Charadrius vociferus, assembly GCF_000708025.1. Taxonomy (NCBI): domain Eukaryota; kingdom Metazoa; phylum Chordata; class Aves; order Charadriiformes; family Charadriidae; genus Charadrius; species Charadrius vociferus. The sequence goes on along the minus strand of NW_009649864.1, from coordinate 2,455,729 downwards.
GGCTTTTCCCTCAGTAACTCTGCTTGAGACACGTTTATGAAGCTTGAAGATGGAAGCCATTGTCCTTCACATGGAGGTGGTTACATTAGGCAGACTGACCTGTACTGACACTGTTATACCTCAGATAGTCCCTAGATGTCCTACTAAACAAAGCTGTCATCTAATTAAATAGACGCCTGTATCCAGACAACACACAGTTGTTACAATGGCCCCTGGAGAGATGGCAGGTGCCACAGCATGAGGACTCCATGGATTCTCTGGTTTCCTCCTTTCGTCTCGCAGTTCTAAAGGCTGTGAGAGTCTGACATGGAGGTTTGCAGAAGACACCTACTTAATTAAATGGAAGTTGTTCCTGTAGGGCAACAATAGATTATTTAATTCTTTCTAGCTATAGCTCAAAGGAGGTACCACAGCCAAGAAAAAAGATAGGACATCAAGCTGAAGTTTTTGGATCATGATTATTTGTGCACTCGATATAGCAAACAGTAAAAAACCCCATGGTTCTAGTCAAGTTACACCTAAATTGAATTCTCACTGCAACTGAACTAAGGTGAAGGGTGTTGGACTGATAATCCTGAAGTAAGAAGATGAAAGCTAGGAGCATCCTCTTTGTACACACATATGCATTACAATTCCAACACAGATTTCTTGCTGTTCTGATCAAGCAAAAAAAAATTAGTTGCCTTAAAAAGATTTACAGTGTTGCTATGCTCTGAGTCCATCACAAATCGCTTTGCCCAGTCTGATAGATGCTTCTTTCAGTTCTCAGCATCAGTATCTGGAGTCAGTCTCTTCTCCATTGAATAATACTAGCAGGTTTTTAATTCGAAAATTCATTTCCAGTCAGCACTTGCTGGGTTGGTTGGTTTTTTTTGTGGCTCACCAGCAGTCAAACCCAGGGGCTCAAATTGTGATAGAAAACTGAATACATAAAGTGTTGTGAAAGCTGCCAAAAGAAAATTCAATCTCAGGTGAGTATTGGCAGAATTATAGCCTTTGTCATTATAAAGAGGTACTGTGAAAGCTGGTTTTGCCATAAAAGTTTTCCAATGTAACAAAAATAAAACTCACAGCAAAGGCCCTTTAATTCATCCAGCCAGTGACATGCGACATGTTACACAGACACCAACCAAAGGTAAAAACCAGAACAAATTTCCAGATATATGTTAAAGTCCCTATTTTATTCAAAACCGAGAAAAGAGTCAGATAATCCAGGTAGAAAGGCTGCTCTGAACTACAGACATTATGTGAAAAGAATTAATATTCTCTGTAGATAAGCAAAGGTATAATTTATTAATTTTTACAAATATTAATTTTATAGACCTTTATTGGTTTCATGGTTGTTAAAATAAACAGAAACAGGCTTATTGGAAAGCACTTACTAAAAACATGGAAAGGATGAAAAAGAACTTTGTTTTTCTGCACAAATCTGGGTGTATTATGTGTACTTTGTGCCATCAACCTGCTCAGAGTAGAGAGCAGAGGTTAAATTTCAGGAAAACATTGGCAGCCTCCCCTCACCAACACTTTCAGTGCCAGTAAAGCAATGGAAAGAACACTGGAAAGGGAATTCAAGTATGCAGGAGACCTCATAGACCTGAGATATTAATTATGTTTTCTTCTTCAACACCATGTGCCACATGAAATCAAATGTTTATTTTGAAGAAATGGACTTTGGTTTGCATTGCTTCCTCTTTAGCTCTGTTTGCAGAGATGAACTTGTGGCTCATCTGTTTTGAAGGGGGAGCACCAAAATTTAAATTTTGAGCAATTTGTGAGTGAACTCAACTTCTTGTTTCTACCTATTTGCTTTAGTTTCTTGAGAACTAGAGTATAACAAACTTCAGTGCCAGCACACCAGCGATAAAATCTCAATATAAGCTTGCAACAGCAGCAGGAAACTAGTCTAAATATCTAAGCATTTTTCTGCTCAATCCTGTGCATTTATGGCTAAGATATGAAGAAGAGAACAAATACAAAATAAAGGTGAGGAGGGAAGAAAAGGAGAGGATGATACCTGTAGGCTGTATTAAAAATCCTATGAATTGTTTTGAGGTACTGATAACCCTGATGTGTAGAAACTGGAGTACACATAAATCACTACTGAATCAAATCTGATAACACAGTAAGCTGGTCCTTAAGCCCATATTTGTGTATGTGGAAAGAAATGAAATTGTATTAGCAAAGACTCTGACTATAGAAGCTGACACAGGGAGCACTCTGCCGCCACACAGTAAAATATTGAAGTCTGTAGGGCAGTCTATCATTTCTTAACTCAAGAGTAATTTCACTTCACAAGATAACTCCTGATGAATTAATCACTGGACTGATGTTGAAGGGTGCATTGGAAGCAATGTTAATAACTCATTGATGTTGATTGAAGTAAGTAGGATAATCTCAAAATAGTTTGTTGCACACACAAGCACAGTTTATCCAGAAGGGTAATTTTGCCAAGGCTCAAGAAAGTTCATAAAAATTAGTGCGAGTAATATTAAAAGAAATTGGGATTTCCTAATGAACAAATTTTATCAGAGACTCTTAAAAAGGTACAACTCAGTGGATGAATGAAGGCAGCAATTACCATTGATGGAAAATGACAGAAAGGGAAAGGGGAGAAATAGATGTTAGTGTAAATTAGAATTTATAAAATATAGAAAAATGATGAGAAAATCTAAGGACACAAGGGAAAATTAACATCTGGCAAGACAAATAATGTTATGAATATTTATGGAACATAGCTTCCACATTTTTGTATACATGTATAAGATATATGATTTGATAGCAATAAAACACATCCATTACTTGATAGACATGATAAAATTTTAAGTGATACTGAAAAGGCAACACTATTTGAAAATATTTACAATCTATACTTGGGAAAAAGCAGATTATATATATCCAGAGGGAACACTTTGTAGTACATTAGCAGATAAAGGGGCTGTTGAATATCCCACATTAGTGCTTAACTTTTATTTTAAAGCAAGTAGTTCTGGAGAATTTGCACCCACGAATCCTACAAATTCTCCATGGTAAGCCCTGGGCACTAACTTCCCATCTTAGAAAAAAATTGTGGAATAAGTAGGACATACAACAGACAAAAATAATCTTAATACTTGAGAGTACTTCACAAAGATAAGCAAGATGACCTATGCAACTGTAGGATAGTGATTCTAATGTCAGTCTTGGCTGAAATACTGAAACATTCCTTTAGTTGATAAATTACCAGAATATAATTGTGCCAATCAACACTTTTTAATAGAAAGTAGTATTTGTAGAACAAGTCTGATTCCATTTTTTTAGGAGAAAAGCCTGATGTACATAAGCACCTGAAAATACACCTGACCTGTTAAGCTGTCTTTCTACATTACTGGGTTTCTACAGATTCTACATTCTCTTGTTAAAAAAAAAAAAAAAAAAAAAAAAAAAACTTTCACACATTCTCCCCAAATATTTTTTTGTCAACTTCCCATCTTAGAAAAAAATTGTGGAATAAGTAGGACATACAACAGACAAAAATAATCTTAATACTTGAGAGTACTTCACAAAGATAAGCAAGATGACCTATGCAACTGTAGGATAGTGATTCTAATGTCAGTCTTGGCTGAAATACTGAAACATTCCTTTAGTTGATAAATTACCAGAATATAATTGTGCCAATCAACACTTTTTAATAGAAAGTAGTATTTGTAGAACAAGTCTGATTCCATTTTTTTAGGAGAAAAGCCTGATGTACATAAGCACCTGAAAATACACCTGACCTGTTAAGCTGTCTTTCTACATTACTGGGTTTCTACAGATTCTACATTCTCTTGTTAAAAAAAAAAAAAAAAAAAAAAAAAAAAAGCTCTCCACAGTCTCTCCACAGTATTGCTAAAGTGAACAATGGAAGTGGCAAGCCTCAAAAAGTAGCTCTCAAAGAACAATGAAATGGAAAATAGTGCCTGAAAAATCTGGAGGCCTTCTACAATGGGGTTGCATGGTTGGTGGATAAAGGGAGAGCAACTGACATCATCTGCCTGGACTTATGCAAGGCATTTGACACTGTCCTGCACGACATCCTGGTCCCTAAATTGGAGAGACATGAATTTGATGGAGGGACCACTCCGTGGATAAGGAACTGGCTGGATGGCTGCACTCAAAGAGTTGTGGTCAAGGGCTCCATGTCCAAGTGAAGACCAGTGACAAGTGACATTCCTCAGGCATCAGTACTAGGATCAGCGCTGTTTAGCATCTTTGTCGGCAACATGGACAGTGGGATTGAGTGGAACCTCAGCAAGTGTGCCGACAACACTAAGCTGCGTGGACCAGTTGACATGTTGGAGGGAAGGGATGCCATCCAGAGGGACCTGGACAGGTTTGAGAAGTGGGCCTGTGCAAATGAAGGCCAAGTTCATGAAGTTCAACAAGGCCAAGTGCAAGGTCCTGCACATGGGTCGGAAAGCAATGTGGATGACCTTAACTACATTTAAATACTACTCATTAAAACAAACCCCAAAAATGTTTCCTCCAAATGAAAAGTTCTCCGACAATGAAGGAAAAGGCAGATCCTGTGTGCAGAAGGGAACCTGAGGCTGAACGCTGTGGCTGAAATGGGTAACAAGGCACACAGCATGTGGATGACATGGCTGAATACTCCATCTGGAGACACACAAAAAATCAGCTTTGCAAGGATAGAGCACATAATTAATCTGGATGGGGAAGGGAGGGGGTAGTTTTTCATTTCAATTTGTAGAAGTGGGGAAATGGGACTGCTTCCATATTTTAGTGGACAATCACAAACTCATGGAAGCACTGCAAAAGTTCTTGAGTATCAGAGGTCACAGTGACCATATAACTCCCAAGCCATGCTGGGGTAAAAACTACTGGGGAGTCTGACGTGTTTCAGGAAAAAGCATGTGGCTTCTCCCTCCATGAAGAGCTGGCAAGACATCTTTAGCCCTGATACAGTGTTCATGCTTGTTTAAGAGACCCAACAAAAAAAAGATTTAAACTAGAAAATGCTGTATCATAGGAAGATACAGAAGATACAGAAAGATAACTTGATTACAGTGTATGAAGTTCTCCACCAGGGAGAAAGTATCACGTATTAAAAGGCTATTCTGTCTTCCCCCACCTCCAACCCACCCCCCCAAAAAGGCAGGGGGAAAGCTACACAACTTTTTATTTTGTTTTTTTTTTATCAGTCAAACAATGAGTTGAGCTTAGTGCAGGGATAACTGAGTGAAAGGTAATTGCCTGTGTTATAAAGGAAACAAGTGATATGGTCTAATGATGTCTTTGGTCTCTAGACTTGGGGACTATGAGTCTGCTTGCTGTTTTCTATTCCTGCCAGTTACAATCCGCCCTGGAGAGGTAAGTCTTCCTCTCACAATTGCTCTTCTCAGTATTGTTTTGTAAAATCTTGAAGAATTTCCCAAGGAATATGTTCCTTGTTCTCAGTGAAAAGTGGGTTTATACTGTGAATGCGACTTCAAAACCAAAAGTAGTAGGGAGTCAAGTTCATTAAGCTGTTTTGCCTTCTTGTTAGTACGTTAAGCAACAGGCATCCCTATAAACTAGAAAATAGCCATTGAAATGGACAAAGCTGAGGTTACAAATAGAAGGGTTGGTTGGAGGCAAGGAGGCCAAGCAGAATAAAGACCACTTCACCAAAATATTATAAGTTTGAATTTCCAATCTCATTGGATCCAGGACAAGAAATCCCATTCTGTGCATGAACTGGTAATCTATGCCACCACCGCAGTGAGCATTACTTCTTTCTTCTACATTTTTAATGTTATTTTTTGCAAATCAGAGTGTGACACAAGTAGACAGCACATCTGAAATGCACATTGCATGTTGTACAGGGCCAAGAGCTGGATTTTCAGTAATGGCAGTATATAAATATAAATTGTCCCATTGTGAATAGACATGGAGGGTGGGTATTAGCAAGTGCCTAAGAGCTGCTGAACATAGAGCCAGTAATACATGCAAACATATGAGAGGCACATTAATTCCTGAAGCCTGAATTCAATTATGCACTACTATTTTGACACTAAGACGTCAGTACAAAATATCAATGCTATTATTTGCACTGATGCCTTTGTTACAGAAATATTTCTGACTAATGAATCCTGCTTTATTCCGGCCTTACTTCTCTTACGCCTAGATGGAGGTACGGTGCAGATCTAACTCCTCTGTACTTGACTGTTTACCCCTGTTACTAGTCAAAGCACTCCATTATGCACGGTATCAAACTATCATATGAGTCATCTGCTTGAAATAAGAGAGGCTTGATAGGCCTGAGCCTACCGCAGAATGCTGCAATCGTATCCTTTCTTTGCAAGCTTTCTCAGGAGCACAGAAATTGCCATCTTTATTAGAGACCAGCAAACATGTTTGGATAAAACAAGAGTCAATGCACGCTGTCACTTGAACCATAAACCAAACTGAACACAAGCCTTTATACTGATTATAAAAAAATCAAGGCATTGTTCCTTCTAAACAAGAACATTTACATATCTGCAGTTCTTGTCTGGGAATAAACAGTGTTTAAAAACTTTTCCCAAATTAGACAGCACTGGCAAGTTCCTAAACTAAGCTTGGATAATTTACAAGCATCTCAAATCCAGTGAGACTTCTGATGTCTAAACAAATGGAAACAAATCTCTATATGCTTTGCTGTGAATATTTCACCCGAAAGGATCCCACGTTTGCAGAGCAAAGCTGTCTTCCTTGTTCCCTTTAACATTACTTCTTAGATAAATAAGGATGTGGAGGGAAGGAAGAAGCACAGAACCTGTGCACATATACTGCAGATGTAAATGATGATCAAGAGCCCTAGAGAACACACATACCTTGGAATTAATAAGAACTAAAATAGGGAATGTGAGATCAAGCATCTTATCTAGACGCAGAGTGACCAAAAGAAATCCATCAATATGAACCCACGCTATACTCTCTTGCGGCCAAATATTAGATGCCTAAAAAATGCCAGTTGAGCTGGCAACTCTGAACGATCCCAAACAGGAACAGTCATAGATCCACAGCGCTGCCCCAGTGCAGAGCCTATTTCACAACAGAGACCTGATCATGTTCAATGCTGGAATTTCCACAGGCAAATACCATTGTTCCTGCAATAAACTGAAATGTTATCAAAATGTGGCAGATACCTGTCTGTCAGGCACCCAAGAAAAGCAATAGAAAGGCACAGGCAGGCTTCCTGCACAATTATTGGATGAACTGGACAATGAACTGCACATTAACTTTGTTTTTTCATAGCTCTAATAAGCCCAGTTACACCAGGCCCTCTCTTTTTCTCTCTGTATTTCAACATATCAGTCTTTTCCGTTCGGCTTCACAACCTTTTTCACCCCTTTGGAAAATAAGTTTTACGCTTATTCTTTCATTACAGAAGGAGACAGCTTCCCAGGCACCACTATGCTCTTTAATGTGAAAGTCACATCCTGGAAACATCAGTCAATATCGGCCTTTTCAAGAGCACCCAAATCTGCTGCTGTCAAACATGTGGGATGCTCACAGTCAGCTCTTCTGTCCTTATCACCCACTCGTTCCAGTCCAGTGACCTTTCCGGCACAATAAAAGCTGCCAACATACTGCAGACATGGTAAAAGTATGCAAATGCCAAGTGCTATTAAATGTGCCCATTGTCTGTTGAAAGACAAGCTATTGCTTTCTCTCCGTCTCAAGAAATCTCTTAGATCCTTGTGCAAATAAAGACAACTTGAGGTTATATTGATTTACATTCCTTAAATTCAAACAAGCCTTAGGAATATGTTTAAAGGTGGTATGACTTCTTTAGAAGCTTGCAGAAGATATTTGAAGTGAGTACATGCTTTGGAGATCACGTGGATACCCTAGTCATTTCAAAATATTAAGGCAAGGGCTTCCAAAGGGAACTAGCTGTCCTACTCACTGCAACTTCTGATGACAGCTGGACACCTACTCCCCTTCAGGTCTCAGAAAATCACAAAGTCCCAGCAAAGAGGCAATCAAAGTCTTTTAATGTGAAATTATAGTTTATTGCCTTCTTACCATACAGCTGACATGAAAGAGTTTTAGAAAGAGAACAATGACAACCTTTCATGCAGCCAAAACTTGATCTCAGTTGTATCAGAGTGCTGGACAGCCTTTTAACAGGAGGAGATGTGAAATTAAACAAGTGATTAATACCCACTGGTTTCACAGGCAGTCTGGCACAACGTAATTTGCTAGCAGGTCGGTCAAGAAGCAAGATTAGTTTCAGCCCAAGGTTCTCTGACTCTCCTTTTATGATAAGATTTATGATTTAATTAGGGTAAATGAAAGTGCAGAGAAATAGATATTTCTAGTGTAAACTTCTCGTAAACTTCTACAAACATTGCCAGCTGATTCTGAAGCCAATTTCAGTTTCTTCCTTACCCACATAAGTTTCCAGAGTTTGAATAATGGCAAGCACCAAGAACAAACACAATGATGAATTAAAAAATAAAATACATATAAAACAGTCTTAGACAGAAAACTGTAAGACTGTTGTGAAGAGTATTGAACCCAAAGATTAATGCATAAAATCCAACATTTAGAGCATCTAAAAAGTATGTTCCTGTCAAAGTCACACAGCAACAAGGATGAAACGAATCTTGGCTAAGCTGCAATAACATAATAGCTGTAGAAATTGTACTTTCACTTACACATGAGGCTAACTAAGTTACAACTACCATGTTTGGCCTAATAAATATGTAGCCACAACTCAGTGCTGAGACCTATACAGAACACAGTTTTTGCGATATTTTAACTCCTCGGATCTCCAACCAGGCCCATTCTGAGTGAAGAGAACTGTGTGAAGGACCACAGATGTCAATGAGAAAAGGGTTTGATTTTCTTTACACCACTTTTACTTTAGGCAGTGTTAACGGAGCCTAAACAGGAGTATGACTTTTTCTGAGGGAGTGAAAGTCGCCACAAGGACACGTGTAGAGAACGAAGGCTAGAACTCGTTAATTAATACCCTTCATGAGAGGACAGGAGATAGCTTTAGATAGATACCTTCTGGTAAAGATTTATTTACTTCATTTTACCGCCTTCATTGTGTTAACAGAAGAGAGTAGCAATGTTAATTTATAAAACAAATTCACATTTTCTGCTTTTTGCAATCATCATTTGGTATTCATCATATTTTGCATCATATTGGTATTCATTATCTAAGCTGAATGCAACTCCCCCATGGGCAACTAAGCTTAATTTAGGACCTTAGCACACAAAAATAAAAATAAAGGAAAAAGTGCACAAAATAGTACAACTTAGTTTTCTGTGCTAGTCAGAAGGAAGTTGAGCACATAAACACACAGGTATGTCTGCAGCAGGATTTTCAAAATTCACATGAATTCAGGACTGAAAATTTGGCTAGAAAACACCGAGAAGTAAAACATTCATTGTGTTTATGTAATCCAAGAAGGCCAAGTTGCTTTTCTGTGAAAGGGAAAAAAGATACTCCAAAGCCTGAACTCTCTAGGGAAACTACCTCTGGAATTATTACCACATCAATTAAAAATCAAGCCTTAGATATTCCCTTTTAACCAGTGCTGCATATTTAATTTTTGTTTAACTTTTGTGAAGAGCTATATAAGAGCAGAAATATCTTCTCATCTTACCTTTTCTGCCACATCAAGTGATTTCTTTTCTAAGCAATCTTTTCTTCTTTGGGTTTCATAAGGTAACAGAGCTGTACACACAGCAAATATCTACAAATAATAATTATAACAACAACAACAACAGTAACAATAATGAACTCAAGTAATCTTCTTTCCTGTTCGTTACATTTCAGAATTAGGCCTCAAAAGTTGTAGCTCATGCTAATGAGAATCATTATTGCTCAAATTTTTTCCTGATTGTAAAAATAATGTCCTACTTTAATTATGGCTGTATATTTTAATGAAATTGTCATTTTCTGATTTTGCTCAGTAATAAAAGGTAAGGTAACAATGCCTTGCCAACAATCAGCAACATCTTAGCTCAGTTAATTGTAGCAAATTTAGACAAATGTTGTACTAAAGTAATCTATGGTGCATTGGGTTTTGTAGTTGAAAATAAAAAATATCTGCCTATATTTGTTTCAGAATGTATTTCCTCCCATAAGCTTTAGATATAATCAAATTATTGAGCTATATGAAACTGTTTGTCTAATAAAAAGATTGTAACTGTAAATACTAATCATAACATTCTTAGGAAATACATAAGGTAATTAATATTAGAATGATATCAGTCTTGAAAAACTCTAGAGGACAAAAGGCAGTAGAAGAAACCTTTAACGTTATGCTGGTGCACACTGTCGGTTTTTCTTATTAAAATTTAAATTCATTCTCCTTTTTATAGTAAGCAAGACTGTTTAAACATTGTACATAGAAAAAAATGATAGAAATGCTCCTGCCAAAAAGACATTTAGTAAGGAAAATGCAAATCTGAAATCTGAAGCAAGTTGCTATCCCCCTCACAGAGCTTCATGGCAGTAGAAAGAAAAATCAAGAGTCTTCAGTACAGGTGGAGATGATCGTGTGGAGCACACAGCACATGGAGCATATCAAGATGTGGAGCACATCTGAATCTGATGTGAACCCAAGTATCTTATCATAAGGATTTTTGCGAAGTTTTCTTTGACAGTTTCTCATACTGCTACTATCTGTCATAGTCTGGTATTTAGCAGAAGGATTAACATCTGGCTCAGAAGTGTCTTTTCTTTGTCCCCTGGATTCTATTCAGGTTTGGCAGACATATAAAGTTAAAAATTGTTACTTCCTAAAGAGGAAAAGGCATAAGGACATCATGAAAACAGTTTGCAGATAAATTCCTTCCCAGAAATTTTTACTTGAAAGTACAAAACATTTGAAGTTCTGTGGCCAATTTCATAGCTGAGTATGCAACACATATCATATATACACTTTCATTCACATTTTAAAGTGGATTATCTTTGGCAGCATTCAAATTTTTCTGAATTCACTTTTCTAAATATTTCCAGTGATGGGAATATTTGGCAAAACAGTGAATGTTGCAGAATAATTTATAGAAAACTTATTTGAAATATTGGATTGGAAAGTTCATTTTGAAAGTAATTTTCCTCTCTTTAAGGAAAAAAAAAAAAACACCTTATTTTTTGTTCACTGAAAACAGCAGTGATGAAGACTTACAATAATTCTCCACTCTCGTTGCTTTCAAAGTGCTGTTTCTGAACAAGAAGCCAGTAACCATTGTCTAACTGCAAAACCGGTTAGCAGAGACAGAATGTCTTGAACAAGGTCACAAATTAGTATCTGAAATGGGAACAGAATTCAGATCAATTGGCCAACTGTTCTCTCACATCTCTGCTCATGACTGCATAACAGCTTGCTAGTCAGTAGACTAGAAATCATCATCTAGTCATTGGTATTCATTATTGCATCTGTATGATTACATATGGTGATTTCTGCATTCCAGTACACTCTTCAAGCACTGTCACAAAGAAGGTGCCATACTCATTGGCTAAATACCCTCTGAAAGTGTCCAAAACCTTCTGCTTCCTAGACCAGTTCTTCTGACAGTTGAACTCAATATGAAAAAAAAACACTTGGGAATTCTGAACTAGGCTTTAAATAGTGAATTAACAAAATACTGTTTAGTACAGATGTGTCTTAAACTGTGATGGAATCAATTAAGAAATCCTACAAGTGTTCTTTATGTTCACAGGCTGTTTTGGATAAAAAAAAATAATATTCCCATTTATTTATTTTTTGAACTAGAAAGACTTGGACTGCAGAACAGCCGGATCCTAGTCAGAGGGCTAGAGGAGAAGCTGCATACCCATATGTTTAAGTGATGTTTCCATGGATACAACTGGCTTGATTTGTAGTTTGCAAATTTACCTTCAGTAAGTGGCAAAACACATTCCACCTTCCCAGAGATCTGAGCGTCAGGATATAGACATCATCTGCCCATGCAATGAATGTGAAGCCAAAGACTGGAGTGCAGAACCAGGGAGAAATGCACTTAATTTGCATCGCTAATCTGACACTCTGCTGCAGTGTGTGCTTAGGGAATCTTCATCAGGGTGGGTCATTTTGTTGGTGTAAGAAACATTTAGGCAGGAATAGTCAACCACACAAATAAAGACCAGGAAAAACTGGGTTGCAAAGGAGTCCTGAAAAAAAGTATCACATGGATGCTGTGGGCCATCAACCGAATGTGAGTCAACAATGCCGTTCTGTTTCAATGACAAGCGAATGCTGCATTAGGCTCTATTAATAGGAATAGCTCACCAGACATGTGATGCAATCCTCCTGTCCAAGCCCTGGCTGGAATGCCGACTTGTGTTCAGACTCCCACACAGAGATGTCTAGAGCCATTTCAGATGTCCATGGTGGGAAGAACAAGAAGCAACGGGCATGTATTGCTGCAAGGAATATCCAAGTTTACTATTAGGAGAACTTTTTAGCAGTAAGTATAGTGCAGGCATGTAATATGCTGTCAGGGGAAAGTCTGAAATCTCCACAACTCTGAGCCATCAAGAGTAAGAGGCACACGTCTGTCGGGAATGACAAAAGCAAAGATCATCATGACCTGTGCCTGGGACAAGGCCAAAATGGCCTCTTGAGATCCCTCAGCTTTTTGTTCTATGTTTCACTAAAATAAATTGCGCTAAAACACTAAGAATCACTAAATACTATAGGCATTCTGGAATTTCATCAGACTTACAGACTATTGCTGCACATCAAGTCCCAGAGTAAATTAAAATTAATAGTTTAAACAAGGAGATATTCTAAAGGTGGCCCTTTTTCTAAATACTTTTTTTATTCATACTAGAACTGCTTCAGTCTTTTTGACATACAGTTGACAATTTAGGCAAAGCCATCTGAATCCAGGAAATTGTTCAGGAAATTACTTTTTGACATGAAGGATATAGAGAGATGTACACTAAAGGCTTCATTCTGCCCTCGCTTCTTTCTATGCAGTCTATGCAATATCAGCTATGAAGTTCGTTTGGATATGCAATGGTAAGGATGAGAAACAAAGCCCAAGGAAGCCCTGATGATGGTGGTTTTAACAATAGAGGCAGATTTACCTGTAAAGTTCCTGTAACCAGAGATAAAAAAAAACTTTACCCAATATTCAACACTTCCATTCATTACTCAGGTTTTTTTGGAGGTGAGCCAGGGATACAATGAGTTACATCACAAGATACAACAAGGAGCATCAGTGGGAACAAGAACATACGTTTTTTTTCTTGAAGAGGAGGACCTCAAGCAGAGCATCAATCGTCTGAAATTATATTCACACTGTAGGTTGCAAAGTGTGGACTTCAGTTCAATTAAGCCTTATTACAAAACAGGGGCATGTTGCTGGGGGACTACCTGATAGGACTGGGCAGCAATGTGGGGCAGAAGCCAGAGAGGAGCTGAGGATTCTGCACGGTGCTTCAAGTTCTCTCCTTTGTCCCAACTAAGTTCATCAAATATGGGGAACTCAAGGAAAATTTGCAGCAGGTAGTGGAAGCTTACAAGCTCCCGCTCCCATGGCAGAGGAGCAGAAGTCAGTAACTGGTGGCAGGGTTTGTATTCTTTCCATTCTTCCCCAGTAAATCTGCATCTGAGTGGGTTTCATCTAAAGGGCTCACTGTAAATCGAGTAAACTTCCTTGCATTCACTAAGATGTTAAGTTAGCTCTTTCCACCAAAAAAGATTTAAAATCGAAGTAGGTGGTCTAGTGACAGCAGCGGCAAGTTTCTGACAGCGTTATAAAGAGATAATTTGCTGAGACAAGGTTTCAGTGGTTGATGTGGTAGGTAGTATTTGCCAGGTCACTTGAACAAAAGCAATGGTTTCTCCTTATGCTGGCAGGAGCTATTGTACATGTTAGACTGAATGATGAATTTCGTCCTGAAGATTTAGAGATTATTTCTTTACTGTAATTGTCATACTGCACTGACAATCTGAGTGCCATTAGCACAGTAATAACTGAAATTAAAAAGTGGAATAGTGTCATTTGATGATGAATACAAAGAACGTAGAGAGTTGCATGTTCACTCACTTGAACTATTCTTCACTCTACCTGTTGTTCTGTTTATTCATAGTTTTTCAGGGGAGTATATTCCAATAAGAGCAGTATTTCTTAATTCAAATATTTCCTAATGGATTTTATATCTCTGGACCAAATGCATCTCTGATACAGCATTCGAGCAATTAAAGGACTCTATTACAACAGATTTGACTCAGACAGCAAACCTGAATTATTTAAAGGAAAAAATTCTTACTAACGTAGGATGTAAAGACATCCTCAACTGAACTAGCAATTGGAAGTGGGAACAGCTGGGAAATGGGCTTTAAAAGCACACAAGTGCTCCGAACTAAAACGCTACTATGGACTCTGAAATTATCAGAAATCATTATATTTCTCTCTGCTCAGGGAGGGTGCTCAGGCCATCAGGAATGGGTACCTGAATTAGCAGGCTATTGTCCCTCATTTGGAGCCTCTTAGAAGCAGTTCAGGTCGCCTAAATATTTAAACATTTGAATATTTAAAGGTGTTTAATGGGAGTTGAGAGCGTTTTTTTTTAAATTCCACTTCAATGCTGAGAGCAGACCAAGCTAATTCAGGCACTTGAATGTGCTACTTGTGACATAGACAGGCCAACTTAGTGTTTGCTTTCTGTGCACAGGGACAGTCCCATCAGTCTCCTGCAGCTCCAGGCCTGGCCATGTGCTTCTGACTCCTCCCTGGGATTTGTCTAATTGTGTGCCAAGTTGGTTTATGGTGTTTAGCCAGCAGAGAACCAACCCTAAAGGGGGAAAAAAAAAAAAAAAAGGAAAAAGTGACTACCTTTCTTCTGCTTTAGTGTTCTTAACATCCTTCTTCTGGGATCAGATGATCACCAATGCCAGCAGAAAGGACAGGATTGAAAATCCTATTGGAAAGACGTGGACAATGGTAAGATCACACTTCTTGTTAGCAGCTAGCTATAAGATGGCTTCAGTTGTACTGTAAAGCCACAAACAAAAGTAGATGAGATGATGCAATCACTTCCCACGGTGTGCAAAAGTCACTTCCCACAGAAGCAGACACAAGTGCCATCACCAGAGAAGGATGATTATGAAGACTTTGGCCAGCTTTCTGCCAGTGAAAGGCAATTGTCCCAGTAAAAGGCTTTTATTAATATGGATGGGAAGCAGGAAAGAGGAAAGAGGGGAAGTAAATTTAGAAAGGTTGCTGTCTGCATCTCTGACCTGCCTTATGTGTCATAAGTGATGGGTACAAGATGGTTACAACTGCACTCAAGATCAGAAATGACAAGGGTAAATAAAAAATTAATTTACAAATACATTTCACAGTTCACGCACAGTTAGGTGCAACTTATTTTTTAAAATTCCCTTCTCTATTCAGGATTCACTTTACTTGATGTAATATGTGTTGTTTTATACTTATGGGAGTTGGCTTATGAATAATACAATTAGAGAGTTTGGGCTTGCAGGAAAGGTCTACACTTACTGGAATTTATTCCACTTAAGCAAGAGGTACTTTGCTCATTGCATACTCTGTGAGGTAACTATGATGGAAGCATAACTCTATTGAAATAAGTGTTTGCCTCTCCTTACAGTAAGACTGAATTAGACTCACCTTATTTAAATTCATGTTAATGCCCGAGTAATAATAGTGCAATAGCGTGAGAATCCTAGCCTAGGGTTTCTATGGCTCAAGCAAATACAGTGCATAGGCTGATGTGATAAGGTCTGTTTCTCTCACACCACAGTTCGGACAGACACAGGGAGAACACCAGGCAGACTCTCCCTCTGTGCGCTGCTCCTTAAAGACCATCAGAGTTTTCCCATACATCTGGGCTGAAACACACGAAAACAGAACAGGCAATTGCGAAAGTTGTTCTGAGAGAATGAAAAGTTAATCTTACATGTGACCAATACAATGTTCAGCTTTTAAACTTGTGTCAGATGCCTTACTAGTGTAAATCGGCACGTCTACCAAAATCAAAGGGTCAGCATGCAAATGTATTTTGCAGATGTTGTCACAAATCCAATGTCAGCCCATTGAAAGACTGAAATTACTAAGGTGATCTTGCTTAGAGTATTATTTAGCCTTTATAGCATCACTGCAAATGTTAGGTCCCTTTTAATATTCACTGTTCTCCTCACTGTAGTTTCCTTAAAGCAATGCCAGTACCCACAAGCTAGTGATCTGCTGTGCTTGATTAACGACTAAACACCACTGTTAGCTCCAAACCAAGATGTTGGAGCTGACCACACATTTTGTGGGTTATATGAAACATTTTTAAATTTGCAGTTGATCTGCAGTGAGCTCAGTGTCTGATTTATATTACCAAAGAGGTTTTTTCTAGATCTGATCAGGAGACTAACAGACTGCAAGTTGTACAAGAAGCAGAAGCAAAAGGGATTTTTTTCAGCAAGTTTTTTTACAATGCTCTCTGAGTGAAAATAAAGCACAAGTGACAAGTGAATATCTGTCATTTCTGAGTCAGATTAGAAGTGGCAAGAGGCCAGGACTCTTGGTCATCCCTAGATTTTTTTTTAAATTAGTCTTGGCAGAGGTTGAGGCCATATTTATGAAAGGATGGTAATCTTATAGCCCTTTCTTTTTCAGCTATCTTCTCAGCCCATTAGAAGCTATAGATTCCTAATAGTTAAAAACTTCTGTGCCTAATACACATATTCTGGCATGGCAAAACATAAAGGAAAGATTGCCACCACTGCATGTGTAAGTGAAGGACAGAGTTCTGCTGTACCAGTCAGACATCTGAAAAGAGTTGATTTTACTGTGGAGTTAAAGGACTCCCGAGTCATTATGACAAATTATCACCAACATAAGCTGCCAAAGCAGAAGCCTAAATCTCTCCTTGCAAAGAGAAGGCTGCAGCAAACATAACAAATTTGCTAATACATAAGTTTGTATGCTACCAGCTGCAACAATCCCAAAGAGAATGTAGCTTCAAATAAAGGCTAAGAATACTATACATGTGAGTGTGGCTGGTTTGGTTTTGAGGCTCTGGAACTGAAGGTCAGAATGTTTTCAGAGAAATGCTGAAGATCTGCTCACAAAAAAGTCAGTTATGTTAGAGCCATCAATCTCAAGGCTAGAGGTGTTTGACCATGTTAGTTATTTCAGGCAATTTAGGAGAGACAGCATAAATTTTTGTTTAAAATATTTTTTTTTTTATTTTACCATAGCCATCCAAATATACTAGTAATTATTTCTGAAGATCAACTACTCTCTTGATTTAGAGACAAAACAGGACAAGAACCTTTGTAGGAGGGGCAGCTTGTGGCTTCAGGAGCAGAATCAGAGTCTGAAATCAGATAAGGAAAGAGTTAAAAATAGATGATCTCCGTTCTTTGACCTGCTCCTGCACTTTGTGCGCACATGAGCAGATGTGTTCATTTGTCAAGTGGTGGTTGTTGACAACGTTGTTGCACTGGCACAGAGGGATAGCTTGCCCTAGAAAAGATGTCAGTTCAAAGTAGAGTTCATCGGTTAGCCTCAGTGAGTGGTTAGAAACATCTCCCCATATGTCAGCAGACATTATACACCTCTGGCCTGAGAGCGAATAGGGCAGAACGAGCTGGTCCCCACATCAGCTCAGCAAAGCCTCCTGCCCTTGGCATTGCCCCCAGCTCTGCTCTCAGGGCTTCCTGAGCAGCAAGCTACAGACTGACCTTTGGAAACAAACAAAAGCACAACCTCTCGGGCCCCATCGTACTCCTCCTCACAATTTTCCCTGGTAAAAGAGAGGAGAAAACTGTGTAACATTGCAGAAAATCACAATGACAGGGATGGTTGAAAGTTGTTACCTGTCAGATCCACTGCCTGAGCAAATCCATCGAACCTAAATATCCTTTTAATTTTAATAGAGAAACAGAAGGAGGTATTATAACAAAGGAAGTCTGCAGTGCTACGTAAGCTATATAGAACTTCCTAACTTAAAAATGGTACAAAACTGAATTAGTTAATTACTTTACTCACATGTCAGTAAGGCCCCTTGATCATGCCAACAAAAAAAATAACCAAAATAAAAAAAATCCCCTGCCATTTTTTTTCTTTTTTTTTTTTTTCTCATTGGTTTAGGCTTCCTAGACTCTTTACATTGCTTTAAACTCTTTTGCAACACTTCCAGCAAGTCTTCTGTCTAGTATCCCAGTATTGCATGTATAACGTCTCATAATACAGCCATGCTCTTGCTTGGCTTTTCACTATATTTATTGTTGTACTGGCTAATCACATTAAAAACTGGACACGTTATGCACTTATGCATCTCTTATTTCTATGATCCTAGTATTAATAACTCTAGGCAATTCTTTTTCTGTCATATAGCCATCAGGGGTAGAACAGGTCAGCATTGTTACTTTGTGCTACAGTCTATGGGACTCAGACATCCAAAATCTAAAGAAATTTAAAGGAAACACAGGGCAAATCTTTGCCATATTTGAAATGACACCAAATAAATAATTTGCTTAGAAGGTACCTTAGCTGAAAAGTCATTCCTTCAACTTTGGTGCCGGAATACAGATTTTCTGACTATTCTACAAAGAAATTGGTAACTAAGTGTTCTGTGTATACTCTAGGCTGACAATTTTTCCTCCCCTTTTCTCCATGTAGATTTTAAGGGCTATAGAAGCTAGGAGGCTTAAAATATGGATTTCCATTTTCAATTAAAACAAAAAGAGAGAGCAAATGATTGTGAAACTTTTCAGTTGCTTTATGGGAAATACACGAGCATCCTAATACAGAGAACTGTCTGAAGCCAATGCTGTTTATCTCATGCCCAAAGGGCAGACAGCAGAGAATTCATAGCAGGCACAGAGAATGCAAATCTTTGGCAAAATGCACCTCATAGGTCCCTTGATGCATCATTAAGATGTTGGCCCAAATCTAGCCACACTGACAGATTACATCTTCTCCCTCAGAACAAAAAAACACAAAAACCAGCCTTTGCAAAAATCCAAAATTCATATTTTTAGTTTTAATCAACCCATTTCTGATCATAAAAACAATTTTAACTTCACAATCACTGCATAATCTCTAAAATTGGAGTGAAAAGGGGGAAAAGATTCTTATCTCTGACTAATTTTGGTGGTTTGTGCAACCAGTAGGGATGTGGTCTAAGCTGCTGTGTAAAATGATTTTGAAAACCTTATATGATCTCCCTGTGTCCCAGGCAAGTGTTCTTACTCTCTTACAGAGGGATACCGAAGAGAGAAAAAGCAGAACAGGGAGGAGAACAGCAGTACTGAGTCCTAGATCAGCCATTGCAAAGGGCTGGGCATGGTGAGAGGGGAGACAGATGGATTCCTCTGAAGTCTACTGTTCTGTCCCTACTGCAGGTACAGTGGTCAAGGAGCATTTCTGGCTTTGAACGCTCCTCGCAGCAGCAGTGTATCCATCTCAGGTGTGTGAGGAAGCAGTGGGTGCTCAGACCACTCTTGTTAGTAACAACGTTAGCAACAACTGCACATGTTCTTTGTCCAATACATCTAGCAGGGATCTTAAAAATGAAAGCTTTAACTTCTCCATGGAGGGAACATGCTTTAGAAAGACCTTTGCCATTGATGTAGGATGAGCACGTGTGCTTGGGCCAATATGGGCTGTCACTCCCACTCAGTCAGCCTCTGCATCACGAAGGTAGCCATGTGTCCTGGTTTGAGTGACACAGGACTAGCTTCTCTTCTAATGCTTGGGAAGACTGCACTTTTAGAAGACTCTAGTGTCTGAACTTGTGAAAATATTTACTTTATAGCCAGCTATGGTATGTGGGTTTCAAGGTCTCAGTGTTTTCGAGCTTACCAGGTGAGGGGATAAGGAGGAGCAAGACTTGGGTGCTTGACCCAAGCTGGCCAATAGAACTATTTCATACCATGAACATCACATTCAATATAAATTAAAAAGCGTGCTGGGGATTTCTCACTTTCCCTTGGTGGCTGTGATCCTGAGAATCCCTGAGCTTCTCCCTTCCTCCCGAAGCCGTAGTGTTTACAGTGTCCCACATTTGCTGTCCACTGCTGGGAATGCACAGCTTCCAACTGATAGAATTGGCTGAGTATATTTTATCCTCGTATTTATTATTTTCCTCGTATATTTTATGTTGATATCAGTATCAATATTGGTTATTTAGTACTATTAATGTTAATTATTTAATCTTATTCTATTAAATCTCTTTATGTTTCAACTCTCGGCTTTCCTTGTTTTTCCCAATTCCCCTTCACGGATGGGGAGGGGTCAGCAGGTGAGAGAATAGTTGTCTAAATGACAATAAACTGTTGTGGGTTCCTCAAACCATAACACCATGGACTGCCACTAGTCTTTCTGTTCTTCACCTTGTATTTGTGTAATTTATCTGACATTTTAAAAAATGGTAAATCTAATAGTGCAACTACAAATCAGTACCTCTGAATAATGACAGGTACAATGCAAACAGCACTTAGCCCTAGCTCCACGTCTGTAAATACTCAGGAAGGTATACTTTACCATACTGAGGCTAATCTTTGTCCTCTGGTCAAGGAAGACAGAAAAGTGTCCTGGATTCACCCTCTTCAGGCTCACAGATGAAGCTCCTGCTCTGCATTAGTTCCTCAAAGAACATCTCTCTTCGGTGTCTACAGAAGTCACCTAGGAAGCTTTCTCAATAGCTATAAAAC
The DNA here is from genome assembly GCF_000708025.1 of Charadrius vociferus. NCBI lineage: Eukaryota > Metazoa > Chordata > Aves > Charadriiformes > Charadriidae > Charadrius > Charadrius vociferus. The sequence goes on along the minus strand of NW_009649864.1, from coordinate 2,435,072 downwards.
AGAAATGTGATTTCTTATTTACAAAAAAACCCAACCAACCAACCAAACAGAAAAAAAAAAAAAAAACAAACAACCCTTTAAGCAAAACTGGAACAAAGGAAAACTGAGGGAAGAATCTGTCCCCTGCCCCCAAAATCCTTGCCTGTGTCTAAAACATTTATTATGAGGAAATGAATAAAATAAAGGCTGAGGAAATAAACAGGAAGAAAAGGCTGAGGAAATGAACAAAACATGTGTTGTCCCTTCTATACACCCTTTCTCCATGCTACTTCTACTCATAAATAAGCTAAAATTTCCCCAGGACCAATTAGGGCTTTTATTGGCAGAACTACAGAGCAGTACCCTTGGTAGAGCTTTCCATTTAAAATCTCTAATCTGCATGTTATCTGATTCTAAGCAACCTTCTTCTAAGTAGAATTTACGCACTCACTCTCCCTTTGAATGCCCCTTGGGACCTGAGACTATGTATAGCACTAATTCACTTAAACTTCTCATTTATTTAAAAAAAAAAAAAAAGCTCGTGAGTTCTTCCAAGCTGGTTTCTTTATAATTATTTTAATTGACTGCTTCAGAGCAGAATAGGAATGCAGTGATCAAGAGTGGCAAGAACAGCATGCTTATACATGACACATTAGGAAAAAATACTATATTTACTTGTTTGAATAACCAATAAAATGACCAGAGGTGGAAAAAGCCCCCAAGAAATCACAATTGTATGATGTTCAAAATGGAAATCAATCAGCTGGAAAAGAAAGACTCACATTCCCTGCATAACAGAAGCTTCTTGCCACGTTTTTTTGCAACTCAGAGAACAAGTATTTGCCTGCTTGAGTCATTTTCAGATCATCTGGCTGGCAAACACATTTTTAGATCTCTTTCTAAAAATAATTAAAAAAAGGGGGGTTTAAGGATATAGTTATTATTTTAAGAAAAGACAGAAACTAATAAATAAAAAAGCTTTTGAGAAATGCAACCACGAATATTTCAGCTGGAAGCCAGGGGATGCTGAGCATACTACATCTGGCCACAGCTTTGAGTGCCGAGCACTGGAAATCTGAACCTGTACCATTTTGGAGCCCTGGCTTTAATGGAATTGAGCCTAGAACTGTTTCTGGGAATAGTCTACATTGGATGACCTTCACAGCTCATCTTTCTTCGCCTGTCATCCACATCTGAAGCATCTGGCAGAAAGAGGAAAGATGGGAAAAACTGCTTGAATGAGTAGATAGGGAATTAGTGACCGGTCAACTTTTACAGCCGTATACAGATTTTATCATGTTAAGGGCAACTAAAGTTATTGGAGAAGAACCTTTTACATGCTGTATATCCCATCATCTCTTTGGCTTTCTATCACCTTTTCATAAATTCCAGACGCAATCCATAATTTGTGCTGAATACGGAAACCAGTACAGTGCCTCCACCTCACAATTTTCATCACTGAACACTATGAAAAAGATAACTGAATGTGTGATCAGATTCCTGGTGCTTTTTGAAAAAAGCAAGAAACTCCACACTGCTTTTGAGAACAAAGTTGATATGCAGTGTTGTATTTCCATAAGGTGCTAGAAGTTGTCAAAACCTTGAATTTCTCAAATTCCATTGTGGAACAGATCTTGTGCAAAGCTTAGAAACTTAGAAACAAAACTTAGAAAACAACAATTTAGTGATTGAAAATAAGGTCTCTTTAAATTTAGTGAGAGCCATCACAAAGCCTGACTATGGGAAAATAATTTTTCTGCTGCAGCTTCAATCTTGCAGACTGAGTTTAGGTCTTCTGAAGTTGGCTTGCACTCAGATCTCATGTAAGGCTGAATTTCTGCGTGTGCACCTTCCACTCGAGTTGGAAATCACACCGTTTACCAATGCCAGTGCCAAACTACCATTAGCCTGAGTGAGTGAGCACTGTTTGACCATTTTATCAATTTCTTTCAGAAGATGACTCAAAATAAGAAGTCTTGAACATCTGTTGAAAGGATCTTTCACCCCAGTAAACAGGGCTGTACATGTGAACATGTGTACATAAACCTGAAGATTGTGACTGAAAACAGGGACTGAAAAGTTTAAAATTCTTTAAAATCCATTTATAAATGTTTCTCTGTGCTTGATCTAGCAAGGAACATGTCTCTCATGCTGATGTTAGAGCATGCATTTCCAAACACAAGGTGACCAAATTTTTTTGACACTGCTCAGCCATCCAGCATGGCCATTGCCCCCTAGGTAGGATCAAGCCCAAAGCAGTTCCCTTAATGAACTGCCCCATGGGATAAAGAATCACCTTTCTACAGGTTTCTACAGGAGAAAGGGGTTAAATGAAGACTCATAAAGAAAAAGAAACCCTGTCTGGTCATAATCACGTTTGGGTTAGTGATAACTTGAGCAACCGCAACATCCAGCAGGATCTCCAAACACTACAAGAGACTCATTGTCCCTTTGAAAAATGTACATCTTTGTTTGTGATTTGACTCCATCAAATTCCGAAATAGTCCTAAATTAGGACTAAAGTAATAAGACCTCCAGCTGACCACTGTCACTTCATCTTCATGCTGCCTCATTCCATCCTTTCTCATAGCACAGTACCTGCCCGTACTGCTGAGAAACTGCAGTGTGATTGTCCGTATCTCCTTATAGATGGGCTACAAAGGATGCTTATTTAGCACATCCACATAACTGCTTTTGACCTCATGCCATACGAACTGTCCTTTCATGGGTTTTGATTCTATAGATCCCTGATTATCTTCGGGGGGGGGGACACGGAATTTAAATGCCTTCTTTGGTTCACAGCCAAATGCTTTTCATACAATCTAAAAAAACATCTTGCAGCTTCCTTCACAGCCCTGCCCCTTCCTCCTCCCCTCTTACATCTGCTGCTATAAAAACCAGCCTGTTCCATATTTCTAAAAATTGAAAACTAGATTTCTGAATCACTTCACCTTTGGTTGCCACTCAGATTATTAATCTTTATATCATAAATAGAGGCTCAGTTGGCTCTAAGCAACTGTTATTTTAGTGTCTGACAGGCATAGGCTTCCTTCTCAGTCTAGGGACTTATTTACATTCCTGTATCCTGGCCCACTATTGAAGCTTTCCACAGCTCTCATTCAGACAAAATTCCCACTGAGATTTTAAAGGCCCCCCTCCAACGAATCCTTAGCATGTCTCTTGTGTGTGGTACTCAGGATAATGGAACCTGAATCCAAGCTGTTTGTGCTGGTCCCTTGCTTGTGGCATTTTGCTACGGCTCCAATCAAGTGAAAATTTACCCTGATTGTAATAAGAAGGAAAGAATGCTGCCAAAGTATTCTCAACACACTGCCTTTTTTTTTGCAATGCTCTGCATTTCCTTAGTCCAAAATAACCCAGATTTTCCTCCTGGCATACTCCAAACCAGAGGCTTTCCAGGTGTCACTGGGACAAGAATTCAATTTGACATGAGGGGTTGGACTCTCCTGCCCCTAATCAATGCCCTTCTTTATCTAATGAGATGAAAATGACAGCAATGGCCAGCAAATGAGTCACAGAGGGTGCCTAGCTCCTTAGTGCACAAGGCCAGTGCCTCTCTGCCTCTCCGATGGCACAGAGAGAAGGTGACTGGCCTCGCAGAGCCACGATCTGTGACCCTCAGCTCGGCAGACTGCTTAACCTGGTGAGCTGCTCTGGCACACAGCACAGCTGTGGCCACAGCCAAAGCCTGGTAGCCACAAGATCTCCTCTGACAGCAATTGGTCTTGAGGGCAGTTTAGTGCAAATCAGCGATGAAAGGTGCAACAAAGGGACTGATTGCCCCTGTCAAGCAGTACCTGAGGGAAAGGCGGGGCACAGACACATCACATAAAGGCACCTTATTGTCCTTCTGAAGCACTGGTCCCTGCACTTTGTGGCACTGGGTAACAGGTCCATCTTGATGGCAGGAACAGTCTTGCTTCATCTCTCTGAGAGAGACAAGCTCTCCTTTCCTATCAGCAAGGGACTTGCTCTGGCAACCTGTTGCCAGAATGATTTTGCTGACTTGATTTCCATGTAGAGGACCAACAGGTCTAACAAAAAATTTTGACTTGCAGCTATAGGGAAGACAACAAGGGAGACACCTTTTATTCCTCCACAACCAAAACCAAGTTAGAGTTCCTCACATCTTGGAGCACTAGCTTGAAAGTCCTTAACTATCCCACAGATATAAACATTTAAATGTTATTTTGCGCTAGGCACTGGAGCTAATTTTCCTATTCAGTGATTCTGTCATTTTGTAAAATGTGTACAATATGTAACATCATTTATTATAAAAAACAGAGGGTGCAAGAAGATTAAAATTCTGACAGAGGCGTATTAGCTTTGCTTGGCAAAAGAAAAAACTTCATATGTTTGTGAATCATTCCTGAGATAATCATACTCCTTTAAATACCATAAAGAAAACAATTTTCACATTTGTTCTGGAAAGCATCATGAATATTAATACAAGACAAATACAATTTGGCCATTTTGGGGAGCAACAATCTTTTTTCCTTCACAAGATTTTGTAATTACAGCATATAGATTTTGAAAGGCTAAAGACACTACTAATCTGAGACAGATTTGTGTGTGAACATTTGTACCAAAAATCTGGTAGATATCACACTCAGTTTTAAAAATAAAGCCCAACTGGTAGCTGATTGACTCAGTTTGTACTCACCCCTCCTATGTGAGAAAGGTGTGCAATTTTGGAGACATTTAAACTCATAGCAGCATACTGCCAATGAATACTTCGAGGAACTCTAAAGGTTTAGAAACTTATTTTCAAGGAGGAAAGAAGGAAGGGTAGAAGGAGCATCTTAATTTGTATTTAAAGTTTCTTTTTTAACAGCAAGTAGGAGTCTGAGTCACATATATGCAATGGATACTGTTTGAATAAAGACAGAACCTTTAAGCTTACGGCATTCTCCATCAGCTACCTACGGCACTGCTGAAGCTTAACGTAAACTCCCAGCACCTTTCCCACTTCACCTTTCATGATCCTCCTTACTTGTAGCTAATGCACAGGATGGTGGAAATCAATGCCCGATTCTCAATTCCTCAGCAAAGCCTTATATAACTAGAGAATGTGTCTTTTAATTTGCGTTGCAGTTTTCTGACATCAACAGCAAGTATGTATTTACTGACTTCACAAATGTACTGAGAGACAAAGTGTTTTTAAGGATGGAAGAAAGTAGCTCTCTATATTTACAACCATCTTTAACAGTTATATAACAGGACAAAAGAATGCAAAGGTAATTCAGAGATCAGGAATTACTCCTATCACTCACCAGAGCAGATTTTTCAGAAAACTGCAGGGAACGGTTGCAGGGAAATGGTCAGAGAGAGGTAGTCAAGGCCCTAGTCAAGATGCAAGAGCATCACAGTTATATATGACAAAAAAAGATTGATGCTTAAGACATGGTTTATATACTTAACACCTACAAAAATGTCAGACTTGATCTGGGAAGAGTTGGAAACAAAGTTATGGATGCCTCCCTAGTGATACCAGAACATAGGTTTCTTCCTGTGTCAGCCAGCTTTGATACAAAAATAAGTGATGTATCTTGCCGGTGGGAATCACTGCTCCTGTTGTTAGCGTAGAAAAAGCAAAATGAAAGTCACAAGTACTAACATAGGTTAGTTTATTGAGTTAGTTTATTGAGATAGTTGACAGAAAAACTCCACCCAAAACAAAACCTCCAAACCCTAAACTCTTTGTTTCCTTCTTACCTTATATTATATGCATAGGCATTTCTGAGAAAAAAAAAAAAAAAATGTAAGGGAAAAAAATGTCATTCTGTCTGTTTCTAAACCACTCTATTCTGGTGACTACATAAAAAAGGAGAAAAGAACGAACACAGCTGATTTTCTGACAACTGGAATCAAATACCACAACAAAGAGCGGGAGTGTTTTTTGATAAACTCTAATAAAGCAAAATTGAAATCATGGGCTAGAATTAATTATACAGCCCAAAATGCAAATGAAGAGGTTGAAATAAAACTCTCTCTCTCTTTTTTGTTGTTGTTGTTGTTCTTTAAATCATAGAATGGTTTGGGTTGGAAGGGATCTTTGAAGGTTATTTAGTTCCAACCCCCCTTCCATGGGCAGGGACACCTCCCACTAGACCAGGTCACTCAAAGCCCCATCCAACCTGGCCTTGAACACCTCCAGGGATGGGGCATCCACAACTTCTCTGGGCAACCCGGGCCAGTGTCTCAACACCCTCACAGTAAAAAATTTCTTTGTAATAGCTAATCTAAATCTACCCTCTTCCAGTCTAAAACTGTTACTCCTTGTCCTATTGCTACATTCCCTGATAAAGTGTCCTTCCCCATCTTTCCTGTAGGCCCCCTATAAGTACTGGAAGGCCCCTATAAGGTCTCCCCAGAGCATTCTCTTCTCCAGGCTGAACAACAAGAACTCTCAGCCTGTCCTCATAGGAGAGGTGCTCCAGACCTCTGATCATCTTTGTGGCCTTGCTCTGGACCCAGCCCAACAAGTCCATGTCCTCATTTTGTGGGTCCTGCTGGATGCAGTACTCCAGGTGGAGTCTCACCAGAGTGGAATAGAGGGGAACTTAGTAACTTCATCTACCAGTTCCCTCAGGACCTGTGGATGCATCTCATCAGGTTCCATGGATTTGTGCACCTTCGGGTTCCTCAGATGGTCTCAAACCCGATCTTCTCCTACAGTGGGTGTTTATTCATCCTCCCAGTCCCTGCCTTTGCCTTCTGTGACTTTGGGAGGTGCGGCTAAATCACTTGCCAGTGAAGACTGAGGCAAAAAAGTCTTTGAGTACCTCAACCTTCTCCATATCCTGGGTAACCAGGTCTCCTGTTTCCTTCCAGAGAAAGCCCACATTTTCCCTAGTCTTCTTCTCATGACTGCTGTACCTGTAGAAGCTTTTCTTGTTGCCCTTCATGTCCCTGGCTAGCTTTAATTCCATCTGGACTTTAGCTTTCCTAACCTAATCCCTGGCTGCTCAGCCAATTTCTCTGTATTCCTCCTAGGCTACCTTCCTTTTTGAGTTTGAGTTTGTCCAAGAACTCCGTGGCCAAAAGGCCTCCTGCCATTTTTGCCCAACTTCCTCTTTGTTGGGATGCATCGCTCCTGAGCTCAGAGGAGGCAATCCTTGAATATTAACCAGCTTTCATGGGCTCGTCTTCCCTCCAGGGCTTCATCCCATGGTACTCTACCAAGCAGATCTGACGCTATAACAATATAATCTAACACTATGTCGAAAACACATTGAGCAAGCCTGAACCATTTTGAACGCGTTCAGCATAGGATATATTGATCAGCAGAGCCCAGAATAGAGGAATAAAGCTCAGACACAAACAACTGAATTTAATCAATTGAAGGTGCCCAACAGCTAGCGAAAAAGAATGCAGATAATTTTGACAACAATATAGTTTTATGAAAGTCACGTGGATTGTTCCTCAGGGCAGCGTAGGGAAGGAGAAGAACTGAGACAAACCCAGCCATTTTTTCTGCTGCACTAACTATAATGTTTAACTTGCTCACTGGGATTTTACAAATCCAAATGATAATGCTGGAGAAAATATTGGGCAAAGAATCAGGACTTCCTTTAATTATAGGAGTTTCAAAATGATAAGAGAAAGCTTGGAAAAAAGCTGCAGGTTAAAAAAAATCAGTTTAATGTGACCCAGAAGTGTCAATGAGAAATCTGAGATACTGAGAAAGAAACAACTAATGTTCCAGAGGATAAATGTGGTTAAAGCCTTTAGTGATTGTTAGCTTCTGGAACTATGATGTTGTACTGTTCTCAGGGAAAAATAAAAATCTTATCTCTAAGAGTCTAGATAAAAAAAAAAAAAATTATTGCAAACCAAGTGGTTCAAGTGCCCTTTGGAAACGTTAAAGATTGAAGTTACAGACATGGAGAACTGCTACACAGGAGTAATAAGCTGTTGTCTTTATCTCGGATCAAATAATGAAAAACTATTCAAGGAGTTATGCTGCTAGAACAGGAGGTTGTGACAATATAATCCATTTAGCTTCACAGGACCCCAGCTTTGTTTTGATTTAAGCTCAAGGACTGGAATAAGCCTGTTTCAAAAATAGAAACACTAGCATCAAGGCTTGATTAGAGAAAGTCTCTTATCTCCTCCTCGGTGCCTGTGAGAGGCTGTCAGGTATGCCTCACCTTTGCTCAGGCAGAGGGAAAAAGAGTCCCTTCTTGCTGGAGATTTGAGGTCTCTTGTCCTGCAACTCCTGTGCATACCAGGATGCAATTGTGTATTTAAAGGAAGAGCCTGGTGCCTTCTGTAGATATTATTGCAGAGGAGAGGGAGGCTTCCCCAAGAGGCAGCTTGTGACAGGAGACCCAGAATTTACCTCTTTGGCTATGTATTGTGGATATAGTCCTTTCCTACACATCTAGCAGGAAACACAGAGGTGCTCATGCTGTAGCGGAGATCATAAGGTGACCAAGTAAATAGGTGAGGTTAATTCAAGCACAGCCCAGGAGCAGTCACCATTATAATAATTTATATTCACAGTGCAGCTATATTACAAGGCAGATTAACTTAACCACACTAGTTGTTAAAAGGTTCTGATGCAAAAAATAGACACATTTGTACATGCCTATGTGAACACCAAAACCACAAAGTCCAGCAGAAAGTGTCAGAAATTGCCTGTACTGTCAGAATGATGTTCCCTGGTATAAATATATGTGATTATATCATTAAAGCCCGTGTCATGAAACAGTTCTTTCATAGAATCTCTGCCCCACTACATGCCTCATTTTCTGAGTATCCAGCTGGACACCATAGGATTGGATTTACAGGTGTATTTGAGTGCTTGCAGATGTGGCTGAAACCAATGAACTCTAAACCTAGAGGGTTATCTAATTCTAAACATTCTTCAAGTTCTGATATTTCAGATGGGACATGGTAGAATAAACAGACACATTTACTTTAAACTACGTTGGTCTTCTACTTAGACTTGCAAACTACTAGATATTCTTTCTTCAAGATTCTCTTCTCTACATTAGCCTTCCTTTGCAAGCAGTTATACCACTCCCCACTAGCTCCATATGTAAACTACACTTCTTTAGCTATCCTTAGCTATGGCCGTGTCCTTAATTCTTTGTCTCTATGCAATCAGTGCCTATCTGCTTCTTCATTTTAGGTTAATTTCTTTTCCACTTCAATTAACTCCCATTTCACTTAATTTCTTCATCATCCCACTTGCATCAGACTCCTTTTTCTGCATCTTTCCATTTTGCAGTGCAGCTTTTGTTCTCTCTTCTTTTGCATCAGGTATTCTTCCTCCTCCTCTTTCACCAGATGTGGGCACAGATGTCACAGAAGATGAGAAAAAGACAGACAGCTTCCCTGCTCTGTGCTTTAATGTCCATGCTTATCCTGGTCCAGAACAGCTATTACAGATCAAGTTTGCATTATTTCCGTAGCATGAGCCTGACTATGTTCAATCATGATGGAATATTTGGACATATTAGCCAATAAAACTGAAGTCTCTCTTGAGCTTGTGCAAACTTCAATAACTTTAAGACTTGTACCTTGGCTAAATTTCTGCAGGATTTCAGGCACTGAAAAACACACATTCTGACACAAAAGGCACTGCTACCAAATGTAAAATCACAGTTCAAGAGCTTAGAGGCACTATCGATATTCTGCAAATTTACCAGAATTATTTTTTAATTAAAGTTTGTTCTTAGGAGTGTTTTCTTTTCCAAGATTGACTCTAATAACTAGCATTTAACATTTAGCCAAACTTTAATCTTATCTTCTCATTACAAACAGCTGAAAGCTTGATTAACTTTCAGAAGAGCCAGTGAACCAGCTCGGCCCATGAAGATTTCCAGCCAAGAATTCTAGTTTTTAAGCAGATATTGTTTAGGCTACAATACATCCGATTAAAACCTATATCTGGCCATCACCATTTTTCAAGCTTAAAATTATATATAAATAAACAGAATATTTCTTCAAAATAAGTGCCTGTATAAAACATCTTCTGTTTTTCATAATGCCTCTGCCACAGCACTGCAATTACAGTCAAGTTAATTCAGCTCAAAGATTCCAGACTATTAGGACTGTGGAAAGTACAATGCAATTTTTTCTCTAATGATATTGTGTAAAGGCAAACCTATCACTTGCTGCAAGTGCTGAAATACATGGCCTTAAATGAATAAGAAAATATACCTTAATTAAACACTGGAGTGTCAAGGTTTTAATGACCTCCTCTACTGGGGAGCAATGAATAACAGAAACCTTTAAATAGCTGATTAGAACAACACTCATATACCAGTGATACTGTTTTAATTTAGGAGTTGAAGAAATGCTATGTTGGAAACATAAGAATTCAGAGCAATGGCTCTTTTACTTTGCTAGCCAGCAAATAATACATTGCGCATAGAGGTTTTATAATTGATTGTGTATACATTCATATTTGCAGAAACTTCCACGGATCCAGTGGGGTTACAGCACCAGCTGCCTCCTCCCAGTTCTGAGCCAAGGGAAAGCAGCAGTGGGTTAGCCAGCACGGAGCGCGCCAGCTGCAAACAGTGAAACACAGATTCCCTGTCCAGTCTGTGAGGAAGACTGGCAGCTCTTCTCCCCAGCCAGCTAAAATGGTTACACATCCAAGAACCCCTGGCTGGAATAGTTAGCTCATCCTGATTACAGCTGCTTCTTGCAGCCTGACCCACATGCCGCATCTCCATCGTCCATTCTGTCAGCCCTCTTCCCTCTTTACTGAGGGTGGGATAAAGAGCAGGCATTCTTCTCCTCCCAGCATCCAATTCACTGGTACAGCTCCCTCGTTGCCTAGATAAACAAACAAGACTCTTCATGTCAAACACGCACTCTCCAGGGCGAGTTGATAGCACTAGGGATAACACTGTGTGCAGTCTGAGGCACTTAATGTATTTGTTTATGGAAAACAGCGTAATCAACTAACAATGCTGTTACCCTGGAAATATTCTAATTTGGTTTAAATTAGACACATCAGTTCTACTAGGAGGGCCAGCATCCCTAGAGGAAGTAAAAGCAACTGTCCCCTTCCTTTGTATTTCAGGTGGGGCACGGGGGGGACAGTCTCCTTTTGCGATAAGGGGAGATGACCCCACATCTCCTAACTACCAGCTCTCTTTAAGTATCAGCAGTTATTTGGGGGTATGTCTGCAATCCCTCTTTTTGGTCTTTTTCCACTTCTAAAAAAAATGTTGGCTTGCTTTTGTAATCAGCAACAGAAACCAAAATCTTTTGTTCCCCTGGTGAAAGTTCAAATCACCAGGCTAGAGATGCATTCTTATTTTCTTAAGAAAATCTCAGCACTACGCTTTGCAACAGTAGAGCTGTAGATCCACCTCAGAACTGTGACGCTGTTAACCATCAGCCTACGTACCGCAAAAGGTGGGATTCATCCTCAACTAACAAGAACAGCATTAACAGGAAGGACCAAGGGCAACCGAATTCTAAAGCTCTGCTAATATGGTTGTTAGGGCACTTCTCTGAGAGAAGCCTGGACACCTTAGGTAAGAAGAAAGATATCCTCAAGCTCCCTCAAGCCTTAAAACCTAATTGCTAGGACAGTTAATAGGGAAAAGGATTGATAGAGCACTTCCTCTTTCAGCATTCCTATAAATCTATTCTTCCCTTTCCATTCCTGTGTGCCTATAAACAAAACATTTCAATAAAACACTTGTGTTAAATAAAATAACACTGTTTTACTTTTCATTTTGTAAGTCTTTTGACTCAGCCTAAGAGGTCTTAGTGTTTTGAATTGGTTGTTATGCCAACCTACCAGCAAGCTGCAGATCCACTAGTGGCTGATTAGGATAAACATGGGCAGCTGTAACTCTTCTGACAAGTCTGGACTAGCAGCAACAAAGGCCAGGCTCAGATTTAAAGGGCTGCACTAAAACTTTGTCCTCAGCCTCTCAATCAATCTAAGAAAGTTAAACCTGGTGTTTAATGAGCTCATATTCATCATTTGCAAACATGAATCAGTTGCCCTCACAATATCTTATTAAAGGAAGACAACAAAGCACCAGCACAGTAGATAATTAAGGGAGCACTACTAAATTCTCCAGTGTAATCTACGCTATTTTACAGTCTTTACCGCTGCTGAGACCAGCTGGGTGCTTTTAATCTTGGGCAATGTCTGCTTCACGGTTGAGGGCTGTCAGGTCTTGCCTGTCAGCAAAGCTTAACTGATCTTGTGGTGAGCTGCCTTCATGCTGCTGGCCGCCCAGTACCATCTCAAGTGCTTCTCCCTTCTGCAGTACCAGTTCTCCAGGGGATGATCCTCCTCACTTTAGCTGATAGCTGGCTTTCACTGCTTTAGCTCTGAGGCAGGTGCAGAACATTGAAGACCAACAGTCCCCCAGCACAGAGATCTGAAGAGGTGTTTTTTGCAAGTCTCCTGGAGTCTGGGAATGCCTCCTACCTTCTTCTTTCCTATTGCAGGATGGAACATTTGCGTTTCAATAGCTTCTAATCTGCTTAAATTTAAGTTGGCCATTCAACCCAGGCACAAAAAGGCATTAATTAGTTACCCTAGACTTTACATGTTATTAGAATTACAAATTTTTCTCCACTTGAAATGCTTTCTTTCCTCTTTAAACAGAATGGCTTCCTGAAACTAATAGAACAACATATGTGTGATTCAGGCCTACACATTGATCCTTTTCATTTATACCCCCTTTCCCCCCTGTAATTTTTGAAAGAAGAAGTATGGGGCAAGGGAGGAAGCAGGAGTCTGCTTTTGCTGTAGGCTATAGCCCGTGGCTTTATCAATGGAAGGCCTTTCCCATGCAAGTTAGAGCTTGAAGCTGTCTGAAGCCTCAGACATATCACTGCATAAAACACTACCAGAAAGTATGGTTTAAATTTTATTAGCAAGAATAAGCAATCAAAATGTAGCCCTACAAGTTTAGCAGCTTTGATGATTGCATTTCAAGGAACTGGAGAGCAATGTCACAAAACCACACTACCTATGTCCAGTACTGCTAAGGTCCAGTTAAGTCAAAGAAATGTCTGTAAGAAGACCATTAAATATAAGGCATTCACAGTAGTGACAGCTCTACCTTCAGCACATCATTGTTATTTCTGCAAGGGTGTTTTTCCAGTGCCAGGATAGGTTATAATGGAAAAATTCCTTCCTAAACCTTCCGGCTTCCAGTAGTCGCTATAGCAAAGAGGTACTACAAATGCCATTCTGTGTCAATCCATGCAACGTAGAAATAGTTCCACCCTCGTGTGTACAGACTCAGTTTTTATGCTCAGGACAGAACACAGCTTCCTTTTTATCTCTGAGTCAACAATATGTTGCCCACAAGACAGAACCGCAAATATCTCCATTTCAACACTGAATTCGATATCTGAGCAGCCAGATCCACTCTTATGCTGTGTAAGGTACTACTTGTACCTTGTGATCTTAGGGGTTATGTAAAAGCTCAGATTCCCACTTATCTTCTTATTCTGTAAAAGCAAAGCATGACAATTTCTAGATGCAAGCAGAGAGCATGTTGAGCTGCTTTTGGCAAAATCTTGTAAAGAACTAGCAAAAACAGTCCCTGTCTAAATAATCTATTAAATTAGTTCCTACCCTGTTATAATTTAATATATACAATCCAAACATAACATTTCAGTTTAGGTTACTCTGATGTTTAAAATTAAGACCACAGCAAACAAGACCCTACTCTCAAATGCCTTCTGTACTAGTAAACCAGAAAACTCAATAAAATGTAGGGATAGCAAGTACAGAAAATTATCTTTTCCTTCCATGTCCATAGTTATTTCCTATACTTTAGTTCTGCTAGTCGTCTTAAAAAGAAAGACATACAGTAAAAAGACAAGCAATCTTGTCATACATGCATATAACATGTATGCAAAACTGTTTTCGATACTTTTTGATTTGTCAAGCTACAATCCAGGCACATATGGTTTTTAAATGCTGCCCTAATTACAACTTCCAGTTCAGAAGTCAACTTCACTATACCACAGTCTCTTATCTCCTGCTATTGCTGCGTAGACATCAGCACCATGTCAAATTCCCTGTCAAATTTTCTACAAGCAGCTCAGTAAGTATAAGAATTATCTATCTTTGAAGCTAGGTGTCAGTCATCTGTTTTTCAGTATATAGCCAGTCTTGCTCATCAGTGAATAATCATATTCCCAAATACACTGAAAATTTGTGCTGAGTAAATACTGGGAGAAAGACAAGTTTTGTCTTTGACAGTGATTTTAATTGTGGCAGACTCCTTTTTTTTTTTCTTCCAAAGTCGCAAAACAAAGGAGTTTTACCATATTGCTAGTATTTCACTGTCGTACAAGAAGCCATATATAGGCCTTTCATCCTGCACCTTTATTCTGTGTTGCATTTCAGAGAAAAACAACAGGATCATTCAATTCATAGGATACTCAAACTGTCTTACAGCAACTTGCTTGGAGATCTGACATTGATTATCATGTTATCACTGAATGCTATTTTGGAGCAACAGATTACAAGACACTCTGCAAAGATGAACCAGGGACTTTGTATCATCTGTAAAACGGAATTAGTAATGATCCCATGGACAGAAAGCTCACAGGCAAGGGGTTTTTTCTTAGCTTAATATGAATGAACAATCAAAATATCTCACATTTTAGAAGGAAAAATTCTTTGAGATTGAAGTAGTAGACTTCAACCAAAACCTGTGTCTTGCTCCATGAATAGTAACCTTTGATAAAATGCATGAGGGTATAATAATGTATTAGTGACTGAGTGTACATCTCAAACAGTAATTAAACTATTCATTATATTCAGTCAACATGCTTGAGAGTCACTGGAAGACACCACCTGATTGACAGAGGTGCTTTGGGGAATGAAGCCTGAGCATGTTTTAGTAATTATGCAGTGAAGTTTTCTCTGCTGCAGTTTGTTCTGAGAATGCATTTGCAGTCTTTCTACAGAATATATTATTAAGGCAGATACCATACTGCCCAGGTACAAGGCTGAATAAACAGCTAACTTAAAAACACTGTCATTTCTTCAAATGCTCTGGAACATTTCTTTCCAATCTGCCTTCTTCAATAAAAAAATTAAAAAACAGACAACTGAAAATGGGCTATTTCAGGTGATGGTTCATCATTTTCCTGATATTCCTGTTTTCTAATTTCTAAAAGAGAATCTGTTTGGGTGCATCTTACCAAGCAATTTGTGCAATGCAGTGGTGTAAAAACCTCAGCAGAGTATATACATGTGTTTGGGTTTCATCGCCCTCATATTGAACATCTCTCAGCATCATCCTAGTTGTCTGCTCTCAGTGTATCGTAACACTTCCACCTCATGTCACATGGGGTCTTACAGCTCCTCTTCTCTGTAGTTCCTGGGCATTCCGCTATCTGGCATGGGTTTGCCCTTGTGAGGTAATTACACATTTGTAAATGGACAACCGAAGTACTAAAGACTGACTAGTTCTCCCAAGCTCACACAGTAAGTGGAAGGCACGTACCCATTCTAAAGGCCACCTTATCTACCAGGCCACCTTTAATTTATGCAGTTATATCTTTTATTTCTTTCTCACTCTATCTTATCTCTTCCTTCTCTATTCTGCCTTCTAAGTTTGGAAGGACATCTCAACCACATGAGAAATGCCTTTCAAATCCCTTCAGTTCTTATCTCCTTGCCAAAAGCAACTCCACAACTGTGGGCTTCTTTAGGCCAATAATGATCCTTAATTTTTCGCAGAATCAGGAAAGATTTTCTGCAAGAACACTGGAAATAAAGTAACTACAAAGAGAGGTGCTATTTTGAGACGTCTTTGGTGGCAACAACAAAATGGGAGCTTTTGATCAGCTGTAATGCTTTTATTCACAGATCAGTTTGGTTTCATGTCAGCAATAATGGAAGCGATGTTATTTTCTGTTTTCCAATAACACTTTTATGGCATTATGTTATTTTTTTCATTTTCAGGTGATACTTGCAATGATAAGACATAAATCAAACCGTAGTGGGGAGAGGACTTGATTGAAAGACAATTTCCCTTGCAGTGAGTGAGTGACCTTTCTTAAAAGTTCAGAAGATGTGCTAGAAGACCATTCATTTATTTTATTAAATGACAAATAAGTACCTTCAACTTTGACTTGCTGCCAGCATCTCTGTTCCTCTCCTTCAATTTCAGTATAATGCATGAACTAACTATATTAATTGATTAGAACTGTTCTCTAAAAGTGGCCCAAAATCAAACCCCATACTTTGATGACGTCAGGTTCTGGATATGAAAAAATTCATGTCAAGTTACTACATTCTTTATCTGAAACCTGTCAACTTTCCTCTGCACCTTGGTTTATTGGTTACTAGCACTAACAATTTGGACTTTCCACAGTAAATGAAACTGCTCTTCCCCAGGTCAATACAGTAGATGCATGTAAACTCTACTGTTTCCTGTTCTCTACCAACTTCTTGAAGCCCATATAGATATACCTCTTTAAGGGAAGAAGGCAAAATAGGAAATACCAAGGAATCTGAGCTAAGCTAGGGCAACATTAGAAGCACAATAAGCAAAATTCTATTATTCCCTTCCCCTTCCTTTAGACTTTCTACTCATTTTACCATGCACAAGTGCATTGGTTCTCTCTTTCTTTAACAAAAGATAAGCTATACCTCAGGGATGGATACCATGGCTAATATTGTTCAACACTTTCATTAATGACCTGGATGATTGTAGCAAGTGCAGCCTTAGCAAGTCTGTAGACAATACAAACTGGGAGTGGTGTTGATACACCAAATGACTGTGCTGCCATTTAGGGAGACCTTGACAGACTGGAGAAATGAGCAGAGAGGAATGAAGTTCAAAAGAAGGAAATCAAAAGGAATTCCTTCACCTGTGGAGGAATAACCCATGGTCCGGTACAGGCTGGGTACCAAAAAGCTGGAAAGCAGATTTTTTGAGAAGGACCTGAGGTTCCTGATAGAAAAGAAGTTGAACATGAGCCAGCAATGTTCCTCTGTGACAAGGAAGGCCAACAGCATCCTCAGCTGCTTTAGGATGAGCCTTGCCAACAGGTTGAGGGAAGTGATTCTTCCCCTCTACTCAGCCCTGGTGAGACATACCTGGGATGCCACGTCCAGTTCTGGGCTCCCCTGTACAAGAGAAATTTAGTGCAGTGAGTTCCGTGAAGGGTAATGAGGATGATGAAAGGTTTGGAGCATTTGTCACATGAAGAGAGTGTGTGTCAGCTGGGTTTTTTTAGCCTGGAGAACAGGCTCAGGGTAGGGATCTTCTTTATATGTATAAAAATCTGGTGGAGGGGAGTTAGGAAGATGGAGCCAGACTCTTTTTAGTGGTACAATGACAGGATGAGAGGCAATGGGCAGATGCTGAAATAAAGGAAATTCCCTTTAAACATAAGGAAAAATCTTCTTATTGTTAGAGTGTCTAAACACTAGAACAACTTGTCCCTGACAAGGTGTCAGGACATGGCTTGAGCTGCTCATGGCTTGAGCTGCTCACAGGCATTGTACCATTTTAAGTATTTCAGGATTTTTAAAGAAATGTGAGGCTTCCCTTTGGAATACCTTATTCATTGATGGCAATGTTTCATCCTGCTGTGTCTAACGCACCCAGCTAACTTAGAGTATTTTCTACTGGCTCAACTATTTTAGTTTATACCCGTTAGTGCAAGAATTATTTTATTTTTTTTTAGTTTGCAAGCTTTAAACAGATTATGTCTTTCCTGACAATAACATCCCAAGACCCACAAAATTTTGCTTTTCTTGTAATGAACAAAAGTTCATTTTCCACTTTAAAAAATTATAAATATAACCCCAAATTTCTGAATAGAGAAAACTTAGAGCAATGACCACTGTATTCTTAAAAATAATAATTAAAAAAAATCCAACTATTTTCAGGTTACTTTTGTGAAATTAATCTAGGTATGGCAATATTTGAGGTTTCTAAGACATGATTGGATGGGGTGCTAGATAATATCATCTAGGCTCCCTTTCCCATGAAAGGTTTGGCCAGATGATCTTTTCAGGTCCCTTCCAACCTGGGCTGTTTGATTCTATGATACCCCTTCCCCCTTTGTCTTTCAAAAGCAGAAGCTGCTCTGTGAAACATTCTTTCAATTTCAACCCCCAAAATAATATTTTTGAAGTGAAAATGAGAAACTGAGAAGAACTTGAAATACAATGTTCACTGCTGCCAAAAGATTGTAACAAAGGCAGATTTCCAGCTGAAACCAGCTTTAATTACCATAGCTGATGTCATATTTTTGAGATGTCCAAAATTCTTGAATGACCAATGCAATGACTGTGAACACACACAGAGCACCGAACATGGTTCCCAGTATTCATAAGTCTCTATGCAATAAAAGGTATCATTTATGGGCTATCCACTTGGTTATGTAAGGACTTGCAAGGTTACTATCACAGAGTACAGTGTAGCTCACAGCATATGTTCTAGAGCTCCTTAACACTTAAACTACATTGTGTATAAAATAATACATTTTCCCAGTGAAGAAATCGAGAAAGAATTCCTGAAGATTTCATAAAAGATAGTTTGATAAACGTTATGGCACACTTTCTTTGGAAAAGTAGTTATTCAGACTAAGTTTTGGGGGGGGGTTACTTACCACTAGCAATGACAAACTTACGAATCCTAGCGCTAGCCTATTCCTAGGCATGGATTATATTTATATGTGGTGACACCATATTCAAGCTGAGGTATCTAAAGTTAGAATTTCTAATCCATGCACGAAGGAATAAAAGAAGAGCATGCTGATTTTAGACTGTACTTGTTCTATGCAATGAGCAGAATGGATAAGTATAAAAATGCAGGTGGGGAGGTGGGGGAAAGAGAAATAGAAATCATGAGAAATGAAATTAGTGCTATTCCTGGGAAATCAGCATCATAGAATTGATGAATACTGATTTAGTAAAAGAAGCAGCTACGCAGGAGGACTTTCTGCATAGAACTCAGGAAAACACTGAGTTGAACCATTATGTTGCATTGATGTTAAGTGAAACCAGCTAGGTAAAAATAAAATAAAAAGAGCCCCAACCCACAATTTGATTGTGACTCTTGAGTAGATAAGGAGCTCACTGGATTTTTCAAGACCCAGACATAATGAAAATAGGTGCAACAGCATAGTTCAGTGAAATAAAACAACATTAATACCAAGGCTGTTATCTTAGCTGAGTTTAGACAGCTGAACATCGGAGAAGAAATAGAAATGTGACAGAATGGAGCTCCTGTCGCTTTTTGATAAACAGTTGCAATGAACGACTTCCTGGTAGACCAGACCTATGGTAGTGAACTGTACAAAGAAACATTCCTAGGCAATGAAACACAATTGTCTATGCCATTATAATCACATTATAGCCTGGCACAGCTTTAACTCAAGATGACTAGCCCTTTCCTAAAAATTTCTAGGGCAAAGTCTAAGAATTAATAAGGACAGAGGAACATTCCGAGTAGGAAATTTGCAAATAACTTTCTTATTCTGGAGGCTAAGAGAGATCAATGGTATGGACAAAGTTATTTTGTGCCAGTTAGCCCCAATGCTAGAGATGTTAATTTACTAGTATATAGATAGAGGCAGTCTGATTTTCAAAAGTAGTGTCTGCAGACCCAATCCCAGAAGTAGTTTTGCCCATCACTTTTTGTGGGACTTGGACCCAAAAATTGATGAGCTGCAGTGATCCAGAAAAAATTCAAAAGAACGATTTTCTTTGGTTATGTATGAGTGATGTAAGTTATCTTACGTTAAGACTAAGTATAATGCACCTTTATTATGTACTGGAAAAGAAAAAAAGACGCTGTGATTTGTTAGGTGTTTCAAAACAGGGGAATTAATAACAAAAATGTGGTGATTAAACCATGTTTAACATGGGAGAGAAAAAACTTGGCCTCAAAAATGCTTCCCAAGGACCAGAACACTTTGGCTCATAAAGAGGCGTGACGAGCACAGAAGAGGAGGCTACATCGCACTGTAGCTGTCAGCCAAATGTTTTGTCTGAGAAGCTACTGGGTAACCCATCTTGAGCAGAGCAGTGGAAGAGCCGCAAATGGCAAAAGGCCAGTTGCTAACTCAAGCAAGTATTTCACAGTTAAAGTTATAGCTCCCCTGTCTTTAACACAAAGTGCATATTTGCACCATGCTGAGCACAGTGAGGGCATTCAAGTAATTAATGACAGTCCATGCCATTTTATAAACTGAAAAACACCTCTTATTTTACCCAGAGATCATTTCATCCATCACTGACTGTAGGCACCTCAGGAAAGTTCATGGGAACTGCTACATAACACAGTACTACATAAGCAGTTCTAGCAAAGCAGTAGACAAAAGTAATCTCTTTCTTAAATTGAAATTAAAGGAAAAGCGTTATGAAGGGAAAATGAAATTCCCCCAGTTTCAGTTGGACAGTAGATCTAGTCTAAACAGTTCTTGGTCAGAGTAAAACAGGAACCTGTCTTCCTGACTTCATATATTTCATGTATTAAACATAGTACATTGCTCTGATAAGTAGTACTTTAGCTTTTATAACTAGTGTATTTCTGTCAAAATCTAATGAGGACTTTTCACCTACATAAAAATGCATTAACTAGATATTCTCTACTTCTGACAAATTTTGACTCTGCTGGTTCTGCATTTACTTATCCTACATTAGACAGGTAACTGTAAATACATTATTACCACAATCCAATCATAGAAAGTATTATGCAGCATTTGGGAAAATATTTCACCTCCTCGTTTGCAGCAATTGACTTGATAAAGTACCTCATATGTAGCCCTTATACTTTATTGTAAGGTTATTAGCATGATAGGTTAGTAGGGTATAGGATCTGAATATTTGCAAATGAAGAAAATATGCTGCAGGGAAGAAGGTATTTCACTTTCCTTCTAAACAGCCTAATTTGATGTGGTATGTGATGTCATGTGAGATATATAATTCCATTCATGTGGGATATATAATTTTCCCAAAAGTTTCCTGTTGGGGCTGTGTCTTTGAGTTGCTTTTTGTGGACCTTCTAGAGTTGACTCTCTGCCATGCAGAGGCTCGTGGAGCGTAACTTAGACCTGTCAGACTTCAGGCGTTCAGCACATTTTCTGTTGTTTCTCCTCTCTGAACACATATCAAAACAGCAGTATTTTTCATATCTGGAAAAGATGGTAACAGATTTTACCAGAAAACTACTGGCCAAATTGGATATGCAAGTGAAGGAGTGAGATGAAAGAATCTGGGATGGTCACTGTGGCCCAGGAACTTTCTGATAAGCAACACCTCCTGGAAGGCCGAGAAGGCCAAGGCCAAAGACATTGCTAAAGCAAGGAGATTTACAGTCCCCTGAGAAAACTGTTGATGCCTCAGGGCAGCAAACACAACAAGGAGACAACTGTCATCTTGTTCTGTGTATTAGTGAGTCTCAAAAAAAAATTCAGTGCTGGATGCTTGGGTACTACCACATTTAAATATTAGGGATTTGATTGAATTTTCAATGGCAGTAGCATTGAGTGCTTCTGAAAATTATCTTCCTCTAATGTCATATAACTGTCTGAAATACTTACATTTACATTCAGATCAGCAAAGCATCCTCATCCAAATTGCCCTGAAAACATCAGGATTTCTGTATGGTAAGTATGCTATATTGGATGAGAATTTATTCATGCTCTTAATTCACTAGCTTCATGAATCCACCCTTCTTGCTCTCCTTCTTCTTTAATATAAAATTATATTCCACATGTGTTAATCTCTCTAAGCAATTCCTCCTACCTGCTAGATCGCTCTCTTAGCCTGTGGTCTACTATATCACTTAAGGCAAGTTTTGCAATTTTGAAGATAGTTCATTTACTACAAACAGCCATTTCTGTTAATTCTAGGATTTGATACAGTGTTAGTCTGCCTAGCTACTGTTTGCTACAAGGACTGCTAAGTCTCAAATAACATGCTTAGCCATTCCTGGAAGCCCTGAAATGGCTGCTCTGAACTTTGTAGACATGCTTCTATTCCTCAGATTCCTCCTTATCTCTCTTTTTCAAACTCAAGAATCACAAAACATTCTGCAGGAATAAAAGGCCCCAAAGGTACATATCCTACATTCCATGTAAAATAGTATTTTATCCAACATTGTAACAATAGTGATAGAAGATTCATTTTATTTTTCCTAGTAGGAATGCAAGTAGAAGTTATTAGCCTTCAAAATCCTGGAGCAACATACTGTATCAAAGTGCAAATCCAACTTCCCCCAGAAACAAATGTCCCCTCTCAGAGACACTCTGATTCGCAATTCTATTGAGCAAAGTAAACATGAATACTCCAATACAAGCCTTACAATTCACAAGAGGGAAGGTAAGAGAAAGCACCCCATACAGCAAAAAACACAGATAATGCAATAATGACAGTCGATATTTTGTTGGTCCACTACTTATCACCACAATCCATCATCAGTATCTGCATACTTTTGCAGAATGATGATGAATGTGTATTCTGTATCTTTTAATGCAGCCTACCTCATTATAATCCCCTTGACAGCACAGAAGTAAGAGATGGTCTTATTAGCTGCCACAAATAAAAGATATTTTAGCAGAAGAAAGCCTCTTTAAACAATATATTTCTTCAGGGAAATTCATTGAGGACGAGTGCAGTAGCAGAGTAATTTTTCAGGAGTTAAGACATAAAATATAGACTATTGTGTAAAGCACAGCTTTGCTAAAATCCATGTGGAAGACTGAAACACCACACTATGTGGCAGACTTCTGATAAGTCATCAGGGCTATCCGGCAGTGTTCTTATGTAACAAACCTAAATGGGATATCTGTCAGTTTAATCACAAATTCAGGCTAAATTTCTGAAGCTTCTTTAACTTTGGGGAAGATCTAAAATATAAAATTAATCCGAATATTACTATTTGGATGATGAAATTTCAAGTGTCCTCATTGCCACACACTTATTAAAGGCTTATTAAAAGTATCTCTTGTATGTATGCACCTACAGGGGATCACACAGAACTTGCAGTTTTTAATTTAATCATTACTGCAGCAGATACTATTATTTTTCCTCAGTAGAATCAAATATGTTCAAGAGTGATTGAGGTTAGTCTAGATCAGCACTTTCCAACACATTAGGTCTATTTGGAGCTGGATCATGTCTTTTGAAGGGTCACAACCACGCTGTTCACACTGTGTCCTGAAACATCTTTAAACTGAAAATTGCAATGTGAACAAACCATAATTTCCAGCTAATGAAAACCATATTTTTATGAGGCAGACATGATACAAAGTAATAACAGTTTAAAATAAATGTTGGGTCTTTGTTTTGGGGTATCTCACTTCTGTATCTTTGCAGATGCAACAATTACAAGTTATTCCTGTTAATGCACAGCTTCCCTTTTTCATGAATGAAATCCAAGAGTCATATGATTCCACGATCTGAAATTTAAATAAATTGTTGGGTATTTAAACTACAGTACATTTTATAAGACTGAAAGAAGAAGAAAATGGGCTGTTTTAAATAGCAGGTGGCATAAACAGTTAAAAAATTATTTTTCCCTAAAGAATGCTGATTCTGTGCTGTTGCCATTTAGCTGGTAAGTATGATGTTCTTTGTTGACAGAAACCATCCATCAGTCCCCAAAGGAGAGACACTACATTTCAGCAAAGAAAATATCCCCCGTTATTGCCAGCCTGCAACTGTCATGCTACCTGGTAGAATGGGATGTCATGTCCCATTAGCAGTATGTTGATGACACCTACCCTAAAACAGAATTTTCAATTTTCAGAGCTGATGGATATGCTTGGGTTCTGGACAAGGTTAGGGTTACATGGGGATCTTGGTGAGTTACAGCCCCTACAAATATCTGTTTGTCATATTACCTTCTAAGGGAAAATCAGGTTGTTCAAAGTAAGGCTCTAAAATAATAGATATATTATGTCCTGGGCTGAAATATGCACTCTAAAGCAATCAATATTTCCTGAGTCATTCAAGCAAGCAAACACTATTTTGGAACTAGTTGCTGATCAACATCTGCATACCAGGAAGTGAGAATATAGTGTCCTGTGATATTATGTCTAAATCACAAGTAATCTTTCCTACCTGTAATGCATTATAATACTCTCTACTATTTCATTTCTATTCCTAAAAAAAGAGAAGATTAGGAAAGACCAGTTAGAAAAATGGTAAAAAGGCCATTCTAAGAAGTAGCTTACATTCTCTGTCTTTAGAAACAGGACAGATGTTTATGGTTTGGAAGGCCTGTTTTCTTACATTAGGTAGCATGGTATAAGGCTGTAAATGTCCCTTTTCTACCTTGAAGCGTCTGAAAAAGAGACTCATTTTCAATTGAGTCAAATTTAACAATGCACAACAAGTATACTTAGCAAAAAGCTGGCTAAATAGAGCTTAACAGGCATATGCATTTCTGCAAATCAATTTGGCATCTGGAGTCTGATTTTTCTATTTTGCCTTCTCTACATCTTCTTGAAGCAATTTTAGGAGAAATAACCGGAGAAGCATCATTGGCAACATATTGGAAAAATGCTGGTTACAGATGGTATAAAGAACACTATCTTGTTGAAAATCCATAAAGACTCAAAGCAACAGATAAAAAGAATGGGATACAAAAATAGTTCATAAATTCTAAAAGCACTCCAGCTTAGTAGCTCTACTTCCAGAGTTATCCAAATACACTTGAAATTTAAAGGTAGAGATTACTAACAGGTCATGTTCTTAGCAGTGCTGACCCAAGGTTAAGTATTTTTTGCTCCAAGCTATACTGGAGTCAATAGCTACAACAGGGTGGTATTATATCCCCTACTTTTATAATGTTCTCAGCTTGACACCATCAAATTCCTATGTATTTCTTTTGACAAAAGTAAAGTTTATATTCCTGAAAAGTCATTGCATATGACATTTGCATGGGATTTTTTTTTTTTTAAATAAAAGAAGCAAGGTTTACTGGAACACAAAATCTAACCCACAAGTGTCCAGAATGACCATCTCCCATTAAAAGAGAGGTGTCCTCACAAACACACTTATTAACAACATTAATTTTCTGTGTATGCCATGGTTTCCATAGAGGTGTTTAGAGGCTGATACAAATGTGAAATGAATGAAGACTGTGGGAATCAGTGCGTAGGTGTGCAATAGCCAGGCTGCTGAAAATTGAGCGTGACTGATGTGCAGATAGCAGGCTATGTGTGGAGAATGATAAACATGGTGGGAGAAAAGATTAGTGCACACGTGAAAAGGAACTTACTATATATTGCTTGAATTTGCAGCACACCCCCTCTCTCAAGGTTATCTCCCCTCTCCTCTCCCCATATTTGATTACACTTGACAGAGTGATGAGTACTGCAGCCAGATGAGACACATTTATTTTGCTGAACAATCGCAGAGGACTTAGAAATACAGAATAATCCCCCAGCCAAGGTACAACTTAGGTCTTCAAGATACAAGCTGGGCATTTTTATTTTTTGTTTAGAAATGCAGGTTCAGAGCAGCTGAGGTTATTTCTAGACTGAGGTCAAAGTCAGCAAATAGCTTGAGCCAGGTCTTCAATTTTTAAGGGATGACTTTAAGTTTGTCCAGAAGTCCTACTGCACCAATGTAAACCATTTGCAGGGCTCGTCCTTCCTAAGACCTCTGCTCCTAACGAGTCCCTGCAGTCACCAAGGATGTATGACCTTCCTCAAGGCTGAACAAGAGATGTACAGAGGCACTACAGGGCAAACACAAGTCCCTGGCTGGTGATGCCCCTGCCCTGCCAGCCCCGGAGAAGCCCCTGTGGCTCCACAGCCTTGGGAGCCCCTGGCCCTGGCTGCACCCTGACAGTGTTCCTCTGTAGGTTATGAGTTGGTAAAGGAAAGTCAATGCCCCCTTTCTTTCTCTCTCCCTGTTAAAGACTGGGGACTGCCTGCCTTTGGACTGTCAGGGAAGGATTTTGAAGGCCATTGTCAAGCCCATTCTCTTATGTTGTGGTTTAGCAATAGAAAATACTCCCCATACACAAGGGCTGAGTAAGCTTCCATCTCTAGACTCCCTGCTTACATCACTCCATGAAGGAAGGATGAGCGAGACCAATTAAAGACATTAAATTCACGATAATGTTTGGTCACTTTAATGAAATAACCTGTATTCAAACAGAAGTGGCCGTTCCATATTACTGCATTCGTGACATTTTGCCTATAGCATAGCAAAGAAAGATTTTAAAAAGACACATTTCCAAGCCCTGCGCATGATAAAATGGGAGGCAAATAAAGTCCTTGAACACCTCAAAATGGGCTCCTTTTAAAACCAAAAGATACCGTTCAGACATGCTATCAGTACTCTTGCTGTGACCTTGCTCTTAGCAATAACTTGGTCTGAAGAAAGTAAATGTAAAAAAGAGAGTTTTTTATTTTTTCCCATGGAAGCATAAATTACTTTGCAAATCAAACTATGTGCATATGTATCTACGTTTGTATGTGTGTGTGTGCATACTTACAAATTTAGTAAAAATTCCAAATGCTCAAGAATTCATCACACTCCATAGTGGCTTGTTTGAGAGAAAACCACTGCCTTTGTTAAAGACTAATGCTTTATTTTGAATAGTTTTCTAGCTTCTAAATTTTGATTATTTTATATCCAGACTTGAGGTGATGAGGGTATTTATGACAACAGGGATTTAAAACATGAAGCTGAAAGAAGGTAACACTGAAAGAAAGTGGCACTTTCCAAAGCTTCTATTATCTTTCAAGTATCGTGACTGCTTTCACATGCATTACCAGAGATCGCTGGGAGATGTACTCTTTCTTCATAGACACTTAGAGAATACTTGAAGTTACCCAACAGTATTTCTGTCGCAATCCCTGTTATTCATTCAAGTTGAGCTGGAATGTACTGGAGGAGTTAATCTTTATGCTGTTTGGTGCAATAAAAATTGCATGATGTCCACATAAAGTTACCAACGAATTAAGTTATACAACCAATGACCAACTGAACAGTGGTATCAGTCTTGCCCTGAACTTTTGCTTTTACCTTTTGGAGCACCAACTTATAGAAATAACTGCTTCATTGCATTCGTTCTTTCACCCTTCTAAGCCCTGCTCCTCTTACTTTGAACAAGGTTTAAAATATTCAGTTCAAATCCCATAAAAGGGCAAGACCAAAGATTCCAGTCACATTACTGTTGAAATTCAAAGTTGAGCCTTGACTGTACTTTCTTTTCCTTCTGTTGCTGAGGTTATTGTTAGCAATTATTTTACTGAGAGAAGAGGGAGGTGGAGAAAAAAAAAATGAGAAAGAATGAGTGGTTAGATAGCAGTGATCTGCAAGATATACTTAGAATCAATCATATTACTGTTTTCTCAGCCATGCTAGTGATCATAAATTCTGTATCTTTCCCCAAGCTCAGTGACTGTGCCAACCATTCATTCTGAAATGCTTCAGGTTTCCCGTACAGGAATTCACAATAGGCTAATGGATTCAGGAGAAAGCTCTGCTCAAGGAGAGGCAGGGAGTGAAAGGCAGCTTCTTTGCTATAGCACTGCAGAGTGTGGAAAAGGGAAAGCAAGCCAAGAAGATGGAAAAATGGAAAAAGGTAGAAAGAAAAGGGAGTTTATTTTGTAATACAAGAAAGAAGTTTTGTTCAGTGAGGAGTTTCTCTGCCTTGCCTTACTTTCATTTAGAAACTGGAACTGGAATTTTGTTGGGAGAGTTTGTAATTGACCACTAACTCTGGGAAAAACATTTTTACGTCAGGAAGAGACAAAGGAAAAAAGGGTATGCACACAGAGCTGGGCAATATTTTGTCCTTCTAACCTCCCAACTCTAAGTATGGTGGTGGCTAAAGCAAAATCTGCAAACGAAGTAATGTTTCCTCTCCTCTTACTTCAGTTCACTTAAAAAAAAAAAAAAAAAGCCATTTCTCATAAGAAACGCAATGTTCTTCTTCCCTTCCCAGTACATGTCTTGGAGGTCCTGGGATATAATGACTGCCCATTTGCATTGGGCTTGAACTCACCATTCTGCTCCTAAGATTTAATGGAGCCTGAGCAGAAGAATTTGCTAATCAAAAGATCTTATAATGGAAAAACTAGTTAGAGAGCTATGCAGTAGCCTCACTGGTCTGAACAAGAACCCGGAATAAAGAGCAGCCAAATATTTTCCATGCCACCAGTGGTTAAAGCAAATGGGAACACAAGCAGGGATGTGGTTACAAGGTCCTATGGCAGGAGTCATGAGCTAGAAACCTCTGCTCTGTGTTTGCATCTTGTAGCTGTGAGAAGCAATGAGCACTGAATTTCAGCAGCTTCAGCTGAATTTTGAATTCAATGACAGTCCAGGGCCATTAATCATTGCCTTTTAAGGGGCAAGGTCTGGTTTTTCTGGCGAAAAGAAGGTGCTGCTGATAGAAGTTTGCTTCTAGGATGCTGGAAGTTCTGCCTCCTTGAACACTCAGGTCTTGCATGTTGTTCAATGTTCAAAACTCAGTGGGAGCAATAAACCCAAATCTCCTGACAGCTGATGAGGAGCAACTGTAAGGGGAAGCTCCTGAGCATCCCCACCCTGTTTGGAATGCATGTAGGAACTCAACAACAGCAGTGCAATAACTTAATGTAACCAGTTATCCTTCCCTTTCCTCCGACCCCCCTTTTTTTTTCCCCAGGTCAAGGCATGGATGTGTGGCCAACCATTGGCCATCTCCCCACCTCAGGCTCTCAAGCTAATGATGCAGAGCATGGGTGATAACAGCGTTCACCTCTGTCATCACATTAGAGATAAAAGGTCCCATCTTTTGGACAAACCAAACAAGGACAAGCCAAAACCTGTCTACTCAGAGTAATTTCCAATTGACAATACATCAGAGATCTCTTCCTATCCAAAAGCATCCTTAGGCAAAAGACAATTTAAAGGAGAATGTTTCAAAATGCAGGGCTGAATTCTAAGAATGGTTTCTTCTCTGCAGTGCAATGTTGCAGATATAATTGACTACTGGACCATGATGTACATATTTATGTTGGGCTTCACACAGGCAGAATTCTAACAAAAACATTTAAATACTTTAAATGGTGACATCGCTAAAACTCCAAAAGTGTGTATGGTTTTATATGTTAAATATATAGACACATGTGGATGATTTTATAACAATAATTACATGCCTTTATAATTGCAATGTTTTGTGTAGACTCAAAAATGCGATGCTTAAAATATCAAAGGCAAAACAGAACAGTTTTTCACATTTGTGTGATTCTTTTGGGTAGTTCCTACACTCCTTTCTCAGGGCAGGAGTTCTAGAAGTAGTATACAACCACCAGCGCGAAGGAGAGGAGCAGGTACTACAGTTTGATTGTAATCAGAGCCTTGTCCCCTCTTAAGGGAATTCAGTGGGTGTTTTAATTGAAACATTTTGGCTCTACCCAGTTTTCTACTTATATTCACAAACAATACTGCCTAGATCACTTTCAATCTCAAGTGTACATGACTAACTGGTAATTTCCTGCATTTGTGACATACCATGACACTCCTTGATGCTGTTAAAGTTTGTGACTACACAGAAAAGCACTGGCAAGTTGATAGGGAATGACCCTTGCTAAGTTGTTCTGCAATTGCTTGACTTTGCTGTGCAAGTTTATGCTCTCATAGCAACATGAACAGCATATCATTCTATGCTGGCTTCATTAAAAGAAAACGATCCTGTCTTTCAGTTGAAAAAAAAAAAAAAGAAAAGCTGTAACTGTTGAAGCAGCATACACCTAATAAGCTACTTCTAAATCTGGCTCCATCATTTCAGTCTGTGGACTAGCAGAACAGAGCTTGCAGAATCCTTCTCAAGTAAGTATTGCTTTCTCTTAACAGCATGTTTTTGTTTTCATTTAAAATGTATAACAGGTAGTAAAGAAGTCTTCAGCGTTGAATTCGTGGTGCTGCAATATGACAACTGAATGCCTGCTTTAAACATGAATTAACATGCTCTGTTGTTTCATTTGGCAGACATTACTGTCTTAAAAAGGAAATATTTAATACATTAAGGTACAAGACAGCAAATTATACGGATGAAACCTCCCAAAGCTGCAGTGCTAGAAAGCTAATGGAATGATTTGTAATTGAGTGTCATGATAGGTTTTTTAAAAAATTAGTTATGTATCTTTTATTTGCATAATACACATCATGGAACATGTCTATTTGATCTCATCAGAATTGGAATATGTATTCTGAATATACACTGGCCATTAATTATTTAATTTTGCAAAATCCTTTCTACCTTCAAGAAAGGAAAAAGTCAGATAGTGGTATTAATATTATTAACAAAGCTAATATGTACACATTAAACCTACTTCAGATTTATATTAAATGCTGAAGGAAAATATTTGTAATGGATGACTTTGTATAGTTATACAAAGTATTAGTCAATCATTGTTAAACCTAACAGAGTATAGATGCGAAACAAGATAAATGCATGCCATTTGCCAAAGCAAACAGCACATACTGTAGCATGCTTTCTGCAAGAGTGTTTAAACAGCTCTGATGAACATGTCTCTTTAATATAATGAAATGGGGTGGGACTATGGGAGTTGAAGGGAAAAAATAGCAATATTTTGCTTCCAGTTTAAATTGCAACCATTGTAGCAGAAAGGAGTTAGAAACAGGCAAACCTCAGGGCTACCTTTGCATTTGGTGTGCAAACACACACATATCCACATGCAAACAAACATTTATTTTCTCATTTAGTCCTAGCTGCTTAGCACAAATTCACATGACATGTAATTCTGACTGCAAACACGCAGGTTTGCAGCACTCAGCAAAACTATATTGTAGCTGCATCTGAGACATTACAGCTTTGGTACGAATATCCTGGAAACTTTTAACACAAACATGTCCTATACCTCCAATAATACTATTTATCATATTTTTTTTATGTAAGAAAAAATATGCTGAAAAAAAAATCAAATTGTTTAGTTGACTTCCACAGAAAACTATATAAATACTTCCATCCTGTTAAAGTTATCCATCCCACAACACCCCATGACAACAGAAGTCAAGAAATTGCCATTTATTTCTTTCAGTTATTTTCAAATTATTCATAACAAATCTAAAAGCAGAGTCCCAAGCCAACTCATTTATATGCAGGCAAGCTTTTTTAAGCAAACTTTTCCAGGACATATTGAAGCATGGAACTGGAACAACCATTTCCTTATTTACTGTGTAATAGAAATAGAAAGTCTTTGGCAGATTATGCATACAGAGAGATAAAGAATGAAAGCAGAGATAACAAAATTACTGTGTTACAGTTATGGTGAGCAATAATATATACTTCCTTTTGCAAGCAACACTAAGCTTCCTAGGGCCAGCTCTGAGCAGTCTAATAAATTAGAAGCCAATAAAGGAGACGTTTAGCCTGACACCTGACAGACCTTCCCAAAATCTCAGGAAAACGCAGCATAATTATAACAAGGCCAGTAAGTAGTAAAACTTATGGTACCATCCCCACAAGGCTAAAGGAGACATCAATGAGTAGTAGCACCACTAACAAGCTTTGATCATTTTCACAGCAATTACAATTCAGCAACAAGAGGAAGCAATCATTGGTACCTATTTCTGAGACAGACTAGGAGGGTGAGGAGGCAGAAGAGGGCTCCATTTGTGAGGCCTTCAGGGGGGTAATGGTGAATTCATGATAAAGGAGACAGCAATGCCTAGATGAAAAGGCCCGTTCCTTCCTTATCCTTTGTGATTTCCTAATCCTCCAAAAGAACAATTCAAATGACATCCCACAAATCTAGTACAGGTCAATTGTTCTTACAAAAGTCAAAGCACTCAGGGATCTGGCCCACTACAAAGAACTGTGAATTTTTATAATATCCTCTTGAACAACTCAGTCTAACACAGAATTTACTAATTTGAATAAGCTCACCGGATGGGGACTGGGGAGAGAGGGAAAGAGAATATCATAGCAACATCTTATTCCTTTGAGGTTTATGCATTTGACAAAGACTTTCCTCCCAGTCTTAAACTTTCCTCTGTTTAACATTTAATTAGTAGAATTACATATTCCTGCAGATGTAAAAAAGATGACAAGAAAAATCCTGCTGTACTGAAAGATCTCTTCAATACTCCTGGAAGCACCACTGGGATGGACTTTGGGTAGCCTTAATTCACCAGTAAGGTGGTATCACATCAAAAAGGAATGCTATATGGCTTCAGAGACAGCAAGGCCTTGCAGACTTTGGCACCCAACATCAAACTAGGAATAGATTTAAGTAAAAAAAAAATTAAATTGATATAGAAAATATCATTAATTTTAAAATAAAGCAGAATTCAGTGGGTGGGAAATATTTTCATTCCACATGAAGAAAAAAAGGAAATGTATTTTTATTCCAAGTATGATTTTTGCATTAGAACCTAATTCCATTCTTGCACTCACTTTTCCTCTCCACTGTCTTAAATTTTCTTACACCTTTTCCTCCTCTTTTGCCTAATAATAATAATAATAATAATAAGTAATAATGATGATTAAAGGATATAGGGGCTGGGAAGCAGGAAGAGAGAAAAGGGAGAGTAAAATGAGGAAAATTGTGTACCTCATTTGGACAGCCACATGGCACTGCCGTCCTACCTCAAAGAAAGACACGTTTAAGAATAGACTCAAAGTATTTGACACTTTCCTAAAAATGCACATGTTCAAGGAGCAGTGGAAGAAACTAAGACTCCTCACCTGTGTATTCTCAGAAAGATCAGTTATTTTGCTGTCTTTTCACCAAGTGTCTACAAAGCGTACTGGAGACAGAATCAAATGCTAGCATAAGGCAGATGACCTACAGCTCTATCCATCCTACAGCACGGCTACAAAGAAGGTACAGCATGTGAAGAAGAGCTCATGGAGCAGCTGGCTAAAGCAGAAGCTGAGCAAGAAAAAGAGGATGTTGGCAGAGGACAGAAAGCATTTTGAGAACTCATTCACAGTCAAGGTACGCACCTGCAGTTGGTTACTAAACACTAATCTGATAAAGAAACTGTTATTCACAGATGCTGTTATCTTCCGTTAGCTAGGAAACTCTATCTCCCTCGGATGAGGACAACAATCTCTCAGGCAGGTGTTATCACAAGCTTTTAGTGCTAAGAAGTTCCAACATAGAGATAATGCTGTAGTGTATATGCTCTGAAGCTTGGCCTAACTAGACCACAAATCTGTTCCCTATATTGTAGATGAGCCTCCATACCATTTTGTATTCCTCTCTTCAAAGCAGTCCATTGTCTGAACTGTGGATAAATAAAAAGATCACTTAAAACCCTTGAAAAAAGATCACAGTCAGCAGCTTCACTTCTCTGGCTTTTCTCAGCAAAAGTAAAATTTCTCTTCATGGGAGAATGAAAAGTAAAGATTCCCTTGGGAACTAAGGGTAACCAAATGTCATTATCTAATGCCGCAAGTGCCTGGTACATTTCTTTGAGTAGTTTTGAAAATATACACAGCAACATGTGTCCACAGTGCCATTTTCTACTGCTAGGGAGCAGACGACATGACAGCCAACAGCTTACAACTGATACTAATTTGGCTGCTTGCACAGTAATGGAAGGCACACTTACAGTGTGATACTGAATGCAGTAAGGATCTGTGTTGAACTGAAAGACTCTTTTCTTCTGTTGCACTGCCATAAAAATAATTTTAAAATTGGTGTATTAAAACATTTTGTGCTTACATTTTTCTCTTCCTTAATTTTTAATTTATTTTTAAAGCTATAAATATGGCTTGCACGTTAAATGGGTGGCTGGCTCTAGTTTTACTGCAGCTGTAGCATTTGTCAGAGAACAGTGACTCTGTTTTCAGCGTGGTGCAGGATTCATTCTAAAAAACATCTCTCTAATTCTCAACACTTCTTACAGGCTTAGCACAGCTTTGTCTAGTATACAGCTATAAATTAAATGAACCAGACTTGTGACTGTTGGCAAGAAAGATGGCACAGCAATTTGTTGCATTGTTTGGTCACTCTGTAGTTGTAAGACAGACAAACGTTTTCCTCATCATGGTGAAGAGGAAGATTAATGAGAATTTAGAGGAATTTAGATCCTTCAAATCTTTAGATTTAGATTCAAGGTTGGAGGCAGACACTGTCCACCATGCAGATTCCTGCATAGATGCATGAGTTTCTGAAATGTCTCTGGTCTGTAAGATACCACAGTGCATTTTCACATCCTTTTCATGACAATAAAACCTAACATTTGTTAAGAATCCAGGCTGATTTAATGGTGGCAGCACAGGTTCAATTTTCTATTTGTTGTTACACGATACGTAGCTACCAACAACTGATAGAGAAAGAAAAAACTCATTTTAAAATTTTTAACTCGTTCCCATTAACAGTCACTCATTAAAATAAAGGAACTCTACTTTCATTCTACTGGTCCTGAAGACCCAGTAATTTGGAAATATGATTCACTTTCTGAAGAATAGCTACATAAAACAATGCTGAGAAGACTTTAAGCCATCACTGTCTTGCTGAAGAAACTGGGCTATGCAAACTTGTATTAAAACCAAATTAGTATTTGGCAATCATTACAGAAAAAAAAAAAAAAAAAAAAAAAAAAAAGAGAAAAGAAATCACCTGCTAAAAGAAACCCAGAGAGGAACATCTGTATTATTTAAATGGATAAACTTAATTGTAAAACAGAAAGGTCCCATAAAACACTCCAAAATGAACTGCTTTAAGAGTAAAGAGCAGTGGTTAACATGCATAAAATTTTCATTTGATGCATGAGGGAAGAGTATATCTGAACAAGAATGGGCACTGGAAGAGTTGAGATATGGCTATTTTGAGGGCGGATTTTATGCTGAAGGACTTACACATCTGTAAGGCAAGCTGAGAACTTTGAAATTAATTACAATTCCTACCAACTCTGATGGATTTGGCTCTGGTGCTCAGGCAGTATTTCTGAGCAGTTGAAAGGCT
This sequence comes from Charadrius vociferus, assembly GCF_000708025.1. Classification (NCBI taxonomy): domain Eukaryota; kingdom Metazoa; phylum Chordata; class Aves; order Charadriiformes; family Charadriidae; genus Charadrius; species Charadrius vociferus. The sequence goes on along the minus strand of NW_009649864.1, from coordinate 2,400,188 downwards.
GACTAAGAACTAGCAACAAAATTACTTATAGGAAAAACACTCCATTGTAATGGAAAAACTCACCCTTTGCTGCCACAAGAACAGCACAAAGAACAATGTAATTATTGATCCCAAATCCTGGAGTCTACCCACTGACTACAAAATGGTTTGGAATCAATCTTAATTGGAATTAAAATAGACCCCAATATTGTTTAAAATCAGATTTACACATTTTCGTTAATAACCTCTAATTTTCATACGACTCAAAAGGTGGAAAATCTTTAGACTTGTTTATTTTTTTAATGCAGATAATCTCCTGAATGTAATATAGTTAATGTATCAAAATGCATAATTTTAGATATGCAAGAACTTTGCACATTTCTTTAGTGCTAGAACTGTTGAATGTTGTCTGCTTTGACCCGAAAATGATCATATCTTCCAGAGCTCTACACAAAGAAACTTCCAGTTGTCATAACAACCTACTGCAGCTTTTTTGCTACATAGAAAGCTTGTATTTGCTTTTGATACTATTAGCAAAAATTAAATTCTCCTGAAGTTTAAAAAACACGGATACTATTTAAAAGGGAGGGGGGAATTAATTTTTTTTTTTTTTTTAATTCCCACAAAACTCAGCTTTCAATATTAAATCTTCAGACAGTGGACTGTATAGACATTTCATTGCATCAAGTCATGTTTGGAGGTAACTGTTATGCTCTGTTTTTATACAAAATATGCAGGTTTCTAATGATGCCTCTGTAAAATGACACTCAGAATATAAGCCTAAATTAACCTTTAGAAAAATCTTCATGTATTTTCCTAAGCAATAAGTTTACTAGACAAGTCCCTGAATGCTTCAGTCTTGTCAAATGAAATACTGAATAATTATGAAAGTCCCGTTTAAGATGTGATCTTAGCTATCATTCTGTTATAACTGTTTCAGATTCAGCAGTCAATTTAGCAGGAAAGGATCAGTATTGTTCCATTTATATTCTTATATTAATACTAAAATAGAATAGAGCTGCTTAGCCATTGCACTACACAAAATTACAAACTGGATCCACTTGAGTCCCTAGAAATGGTTCACTTATGAATTATCACTACGTGAGTCTTGACAGTACCTAGAGATGTCACCTTGATCAGGGTCTTATTATGCAAGATTGTGTGCCAATGCACAGAAAAAGACAGTCCTTTCCTAATTTTTAAGGGCAGTTAATAGTGGCTACAGAAGCAAGCGCAGGTGTCCACCAGAAGTCAACTAACAAGGAAACAGCACAGCTGCTAACAGAGGACATCTTACATTGAAGTCTGTCACTTAGGCCAGACAATTTTCAATTGATTTGCGCAGGCACACTGTGTTACTCCAAGAATTGTGCCCAACATTTCTAATACAGAGCAAAATTAATGCATAAGTTTTTATTTTGATGTTATTTTAATGTTAATATGAAAGTTTTAGAAGAACTTAGAAATCAGGCAAATATCCACCAAGCAGAGCCATGTTGTCAGCAAGAAATAACAGAAGAATTTTAGCTCTCTGAAGGTATTTGTTCCAAAAGTACAGCCCAGACTACTGCAGCAATGCATTGCTATTCACAGACATACCTGCTTGCACTGGAATGAGAAATTGTCTTTAACAGCAATGTCTTCAGAGAGATTTAAATATATAAGGAAAAATAATTTTAACACATTAAAAAGTAAGTCACTTAACATATGGAAAACAAATCATGAACATTAAATCATTATAAAAGAGTTCAAAGTCTCAAACATCCAGATTCTTAAGCATATTTTGGTTTAATATTCAGCTTCTCTATTTGTACATGTGACTAGTGGAAATAATTTCTGTGGTTCAGGTAGTCTCTAGAGAATATATTGACATAGAATTTATTTAAGACAGACCACTGAGCAGTTATTGTCACGATAAACTTTGATAACATCTATTCCAATCAAGATTTAGCGGGATTGATGTGAAAGACCCGTATCATTCAGGTAAGAAGACTCATGTGTCATTTTGCAGCTGTTTTTTTTTTTTCTTAATAATTTGATATGTTTATGTCATATGTTTAAAACCATTAGGCAGAAATCATCCAAAGAAAGAGAAGCAGCAATATAATCAGTATAAAACTCCCACAACTACTATATACCTTACCTAGGTTACCTATAACCTACAACCTGCTATTTTTGTTTTTAAAAAATATATATTTGACTGCTATACAGATGACATTTCAGAACAAATGGGATCATTCCTGACAATAGAAAAGAATTATATGAAGCATTTTTGTTGGCTGTACCACAGATTTCTGTCAGATTCACGTCTTAAAATTTGCACACATGCAACGGATAGCTGAATTTGTGCTTGTAGTTAACATATTTTTGTTCATGCCCAAATGAGCCCAATCCCTCATGAATAAAAAAGCTCTTCTCCAAATATGTACAAGCCATTACACACTCTGGCTCAACAATGAGGCTTGCTCTGTTTCTGAAACAGACATATTAATAAAGTCCATTAAAATTGCAGAACTCGCACTTTGCCAAGCTCTAATGGATCCTGGAAGGCAAAAGACCTGAGATGCATTAGCATAGACCCTGTCTCTTCAGGGAATCTGTTTGCTTCAATGAGTAGCCATAAGTTCGCAGAAGTCTGTATTAGGACATATTGAAAAAGCCCTAAATTCTGGCTTTACAAGAAGAGAGTAGTGCTATATTGTTCCTTGGCTGCATTGAAAAGGTCACAAAAATCTTTGTGTTGACAGTAGGAAGAATTTGCCAGCCCTTTAAACTGTCACCATTCACATTCAAGTGAGAGAGGAATAAATTCATCTAAAATAAGATAGTGTGAACAGGATTTATGCATTTTAACCCACATTATCTCTGTGATCAGGACAATGTTTGTAACATGCAACAGAATGGCACAGTCCCATAGAAAATATGGAAGCATTTCAGAAACTAATTCCAGTAAAAGCAATTGATTTCTGATGTGTTAAAAGGATCTTCTTTTCCCCTGTTATTTGCAAAATTAATGCACTTACTATGTTAATTTGAGAGATTTGCAACACTTCAACAGCTTTTATGAACTATGATTTAACTGAGTCCTGGAATTACCAATGTGGAGACAATAAATTCTGAGCAGTGGGCAAAGTGACTTGTAATGAGGGACCTAAATACAATGCCTGCTTCAAAAGCTCGTGGAACTAGATTTCAAACCAAGCTGCCACTGACCTGTCAGCTATGCATGATACTTTAATACATGCTCTTCACTGTCTTTTTTCCTTCCTTGCCATCTTCTCCTACTCCTCAGTCCCTTCCAGGGATCCTCCTCATGTCACCCTGCCCCAGTGTTTAATGGATGCCACTCAGGACCCTGCTTGTGATTCACTTCTCTTTTCCTTCTCCACCTGCTGCATTTCCTCAGTCAGAAAGGCATGGTGGTGGCAATGACAGTGATGTAACTAGAGTCTGATTCCCATCAGAAAAAAAAAGGGTTAAATGACTTGCTTTTGCCCTTCTGCTAAAGTAAGGAGTTGCAAAAAAAACTCTTTTGAGTTTATCAGCCAGTTCATTCTCTGGGCAGGGCCCTATGGCAGCATATCATCGGGGCACTCCAAACCTTCACGCTGATGATAAAGTCAGACTATAGCCCTTAACCTCACTTAAACTAACCTTTAGGTTCCTGCATATACAAAGCAAAAATAGAAATTCTGCACTTCACAGTTCAGACTTGCCTGACAGTAAAGAATGAGAAGAGCTTCACATGCAAGGTACTGGAAGAACCCCATCATTACTACTCCAGACTCATTCACAATGCTGAAATAGTGCACCTCGCTTTGGGTTCAAACCTCTAAAAATTATCTCAGAATGAAAATTATGGCAAGAACAAGCAGGTAGAAAGTGAGAATCACATTCTTTTTTTTTTGCCTTTCTTGGTCTAGCCTATCTGTCACTAAGCTTTCTAACAGAATAGCAAACACTAGTAGCATTAGGAGAATATAGCGTGACCTTCTCTACTATTGGATTTTAAAAAGCCCTGAAACAGAACCACTCCAGACTTTACTTAGTGAGAATTGATCTACATCATGGCAGTTTGGTTTCCAGTTCAACAGACAGGAATATATCATATGCTGCTTTGGATCAATGAAAGCCCATGCTCATCCACTAAGCATTCAATACCCTGGAAAATTTGCATGTCCTATAGATTCTGTTCATTAGTATGGCTAATTAAAATGATGAGAATGTGCTATTGATCTAATTATGAAACATACGCATAATTTGGGATGCATATGGGATAAAATGTGGTGGCTGCACTATTATGCCTTTCAAAGTCATGCCTGTTGTCTTACAAGATAGAGAAGGATTTATGGGAACGCCACTTTCACTGATGCCAGCTGACATACAGACACAAAAATAAATGGAGTCACTGACAAAGGGCTCCATTTCCCCTGTTAAGCCAGAGGGTGCTGTGCCTGGAAGACTGGCCAAGCAAGAGGGGGTTGGCACAATGACTGAAGAAAGAGCATGCAGTGCATCCACTGCTGCATGTGTACCAAAAGTAGGAACTGACGCGGAGAGGAAACTCTCTGGAGATTTGACAATGAACAGTTACTCAAAACGCTGTAGCTCCAGTGAGGACAGCTTTGAGTCACAGGGTAGCGCAAGGTCAGAAGCTAAAAGCTTTGTTAAAAGCAAAAATAAGGATGAAGGCTATCGACCCCATCGATCAAAGCACTGTCAGAAAAGGGGCGAAAAAACTCACGGACTGGAACACTCTTCTCTACATCCAGCAGAAGTCGGAAACGCAAGCCAAAAGCTCCAGAAGCAGAAGAAGACTCACAAGAAAAGCAGTTCCTCTGCGTCTGATTTGAGCTTGGTGAGTCAAGGATCATCAAGTTCACTGTCTGTTGTGGAAGAAAAAATAGAAGCTAAACTCAAATTCTCTCAATTTATTAATGAAGTTACTTTCAGAGTGCTTGATCCCATGAGCCTGAGGGCTTACCGAGCTGCTAAACTGAAAAACGCCTTTACATCCAGTGTGAGAAGCCTAGATGATTTGCATATTAAGAGAAAGTCTCCTGAAAGCTGGAAAGAGAACATTCTAGATGGGAAAACCCATGAAGAAGTAGACTTAGAGAGTCTGAGAAGTGACGACGTTGTGGCTGGAGCACGAACACGCAAATTAGAGAAATCCTTGTCCCTGGATACAAGTCCCTCTCTCAGGTCACTTGATAATGGTGCCTCATGCAAAACAAGATCTGGCTTGCCTGTAGAGATTATGATTTCTCAAAGCAAAGAAATGCCAGCCACAAAATCTGCATCTCTGCCTAGAAGTACAAGCATGGTGAGCTCTCTCTCAAATCACTTCTTTGCGCGGTATATGACAAGTGCATGTGCACTAACATGACTATTTAGAAGTGTTTTTGTCTTCCTGGGTGGGCTCTTACCATGTATACAAACCTTTCTCCAGAGTGGAACAGACGTAGAGGGTTTGTTTTTAGTAGTTGATGAAACTAGGTTTCAGTTCTACGAGGTACAGGAAGAAGGAAAGACAGCATACAACTCTGTAATCCTTTTAGTTTGTTGTCTTAAGGGAAGGTTTTATGAGACCAAACAAGAAACGTGTTTCTGCACTGCAATGAGGCATATATACAACCAAGTCAGATCGATATGAGCAGTCAAGGCACCCTCAGAAAAGGGTGAAGAGGGTATAGACTACTCAGGTAGTCAAACTCATTATCTTTGAACTTGCTCAGGTATCTCTACACTAAACAGGCATGCTCAGTTAGTGTGTTTAAGTACTAGCAAGAGCTCTGACATCCTGAAAACGTTGCTAAGGTTTCTGTGTCTGGAGTTAATACATCTAGATTGATAATTTCTTTCATGATTTTTCTGAAAAAACAAACAAACAAATGAAAGCAAAACCAACCAAAAACCCTTAAGAACTGAAAAAGAAAGAAAAGAAGGTTGAAGCTTTCTTCTATGGTCTGGTCAAAAACATTTATGTTTTTAATTTTTTCTGATGAGATTGATAATTTCTTTCATGATTTTTCTGAAAAAACAAACAAACAAATGAAAGCAAAACCAACCAAAAACCCTTAAGAACTGAAAAAGAAAGAAAAGAAGGTTGAAGCTTTCTTCTATGGTCTGGTCAAAAACATTTATGTTTTTAATTTTTTCTGATGAGATTCTTTGTTTGGGTGAGGAAGAGGTATTTATGCCTGTGGAGGAGGGTAAAGGGAAATTGTTGTTCTTTGCTTGCATAGCATTGTCAGAAATCCTGAGTTGCCAAACCTTGAACTGATACATTATGCTATTATGTCTCCAGAGCAGTAGTTGTAATCCTGCTAAAACAATAAAGGTCCAGGAACTGTTGCTTAAGACTATACACATGTACACAGATGTTGCTAAAATGGGAGGTGCTACAGCTGCATTATTCTTTTAAAAGTCTATTAAAATTTAAAAACAAACAAACAAAAGGTTGTCTGTTTTCACGGAGGACAGTAGCAAGTGTGAGAACATCCCAGTCTTAAGAATTTCATGCAATCTTCAGCAACCCAAAATTAGGATTTTAAAGAATGTCCTTGGATGTTTTAATTACCACCTTCAAAGATGGCCAGAGGGAGAGGAGAAGAGGTGAAAGGTAATGAAACACAGAGAGAATTTGCTTACTGTGTTGTGTCACAGCTCCACAATGGGACCTGTCCTGCAAAGGGGTCAGGAAGCTCCAGCCTGAGCCCATGGCAGGATACGCTTTTTTCACATTTCAATTAGCCATCTGTCAGAGCATCTTTTCCAGTGGACTTGCTCATACTGTACAGATTGGAACATCCAACCGATCAAGTACTAACTGACTAAACACTCCCGAGTGCTCTGTAATTCCACTCAGTTAATGGAGCCATCAGTCTACTCCAATTTAAGCATCAGCCTGCTCTAAATCTAGTCATTTAAATTAAACACAGTAGTTACCAAGCATGTTACCTCGACAAACAATGCCTCAGATTGCAGAGCTCAACATGGGAAAAGAAAGGAGTGGCAGGGCAAAAATAAGCACTACACGTTCAGCCACATCTACAGATTCATGTCTCCTACATGCAAAAACTTTTACTTCAATGCAATTTATTTAGTGCAAGTCCTCACCTGAAGCCTGTCTAGTAAGGAGCAAAAGGATAACTGAACAGACAGTCTTGGGTGCCATTATTGTAAAGATACTTAAAAAGTACTTGGTTATGTAATGTTCATTTGAATAATAGGCATATAGAACATTGCCTAAAACTGTTTCATGTTTTAGTTGCCAAGTTACTACTCGTATGCAGAAGATAATCTTTGAGAGAAAGACATGGATCCAGTTACATTGACTTCAAGATTAAAACAGGATAGCAGAGGTACAGCACCACACATCCTGCAGAGCATGAAAGAACATGCTTGAAAGTTTGAGGTTAAGAAAGCTGCACCTAATAAAAAAATGTGACTTAGAAGAAGAAAGCTGTCACGTTGCCTCCTGTCTGTTATGTTTTCTAAAGACACCTGAGGTGTCCACGACTCTGTCTGCACTACATTTGATGTAACCTTGGATCCAGACCCACTAAAGCGATTTTCAACTTTCAGACTTCTGAGAACTGGTCAAAATGTTCAGGGACATTTCTGCAGCAAGTATTCATTGGTTTGCAAACAGCTGCCACTGAAATGAAATCTCACAAAGAAATCACCTTTACTATAGATTGGTGCAGAGGAATTTCCCGACAGCTAGCAGGAGCAAAAAGGATGCTCCATTTAGTGACTGAAGTTAAAGGGAACTCTGATAGGTAGAAAGAAATTACAAAATATGATGGACATGACATTGCTATGGTCTAAATATTTTAGTAACTTGGCCATCAGGATGAAATTATTTCTCATTTCTATGTATTGATCTATATTTGGAGTCGCTGGATAAATAAGCAGGAAAGCAAAATTATTTAACTAGATGAGAGCAAGTCTCTGAATCCACACCAATGTAGAGGAGGGTGCACAACTCAAGACTACATTATACTTCCAGGCTGAAATGGAACGACCATTTCAACAGGCTGAAAAATGCAGGAAAATTCTGAAAAGGGTTGTGCACAATGGAAGGTTTCTCAGAACTGGGAACACATGCTTGTCAGTCTGTCAAAGGACAGATAAACACAGAGAGACATGTGGGTGGGTCCAAATATTTTTTTCTCAGATCCAGGGTATGTTTCAAAGAAATCCAGGCATGAGAGGAGGCTGGTCTGTGTCTTTTAATACAGATTTTATCTTAAATACATTTGTTCCAAGTAAGCAATGCTTTCAGGAAAGCTTTGGATACCACTACTATTGTTCCAGGAGGAAACTATGAGTAAAAATTTAGTTCTTAAATAATCATACAGGAGACTGACTTCAGACCTGAGTAAGTCTGCAGCATCTTGAGATTTGAATCAACCTGAATATTAGATTTCAGTTAACTTTAGTCATACATGAACAAGGATCAACTTTCCAACTAGATTTCGTCTTTATGTATCTACTTTTGCCTGCACAAGTGACCATATAACGCAATATTAGACATTGATTTTTCTCAATCACAGGAAAGCAGTCCTGTTTTTCTCTTAGAAGAGCAGTATCTTTCCATCTTCTGAGAAACTATCAGTAGTACACGTTCTGTGTGCAAGAGGTCTTAGAATCATTTAATTATTAACTTCATTATTGCAACTGTATGCATACATATCCTAAGGAATTGTGCACATGTCACCTAAGGCCATGACATTTTCTCATCACACAAAATAAGCAAGGTCAAGCCTGACCAATACAAATGACTTACTAAGCTGCAATATCCCCACTGCATTGCGAGAAATACAATGTTGCAGTTTGGCACAGAGGATGTCTTAAAAAAGAAGCTTGGGCTGGGATAATGGCAATTCTACAAAACATACTGGAAGTAAGACTTCAGATGCCACAAAATATGCCTTAATTGGGCAGGTGCTGAGAGGGCAAAAACATGGCCTTGCTCCGTAGGAACTAACGATGTTTATGGAGCCATGTCTGGGAATAATTTAGCTGGATCCATGCAAAGCTGCACCAATGAAGGCAGAGCTGACAACAATTGCTTATTACCTAGACAGCATCACTGCAAGAACAGACTCTTTCTGAACCCAGAGTGGTATGTTTGTGTGGCAACACATTAGGTGGGCTTCTCAGCTTGGTTTGGCACCAGCTCCAGGGTTTCTTCTATAGCTGACATACTGCAGCTACATCCCTGCTTGTCTCACATCTTCATCTGTCCTTCATCTCTCAAATGAATTGCACTAGTCTCATCACTGAGCTGGAGTTGATGCTACAGCCACCTTGCAGCACCTGGAGAGTCACTGATGCAGTTATGCTGCCTCCTCTGTGATTTAGTCTAAAGGGCCAAACTTTGGCTCCATATAAGAAATTCAATTCTCTCCTGTAGCCTTAGCAAAACTATCTAAAACCAAAGTATTCATTCTCACTCTGATTTCAATCAACGTATGCCCTAAAGTATCTAATTTCTAGAACCCTTGAGACAGAAGGGGAAAAATGCCTATTACGAAGGGTTGTATCCTTATAAAATTCATATGAGTGAGACACAAGCTAAAATAACATCCCTTTTCATTCCTCTTACAAAAAAATAATATTACTGTAATTATTGTAATGAAGAAATACGACCAATGTAGACATTTATACAGGATGTCAAGAATATTCAAATCCTGATGATATATATATCTAATCCAGGTAGGCTACTTAATTCCTAAGGAACCCTATAGGCAGCCTACTGAAGTAAAGTGTCATAGACATTAACACAAACAAGGAAAGTGATACTAATTTCTGCTCTTTCTGCTACCTGTTATGCATGAGGATTCCTGCTGTTCATTACAGGTTCTCTTGCAAGAAGAATGCCTTAGCATCGGGATGGCTCTCTGAAGGTGCAGAGGCACCTTTAGAAATTGTAGCCTTGCACACCTGAACTTCCCAGGCATGAAGGAACCTGAGGTAGAGTAAGACTGTCCTGCAAAGGCTGTGGCAGAATGCCATAACAGTAGAAAATGCAAGTAATCTTCCATCTCTAAAGAAACTCAGTTTCAAGGGCACCCGAGTTCTAACAGAATCTCACTGAAAGAGCAGACAAGACAGTGATTTTTGTTGCTGTAGGCTGAAGCTCTTTTATGCAAGAAGGCTTTCAGTCCTCTTTCAGCCCTTCCAGCCTGCTACCATGGTGTAAGAAAGGCAATTGCTTTGTTCTTGGATGAATGCCAAATCTTTCACTTTGATTTACAGTACAGTGATATTTACAAGTAAGATTTGGGTTCAAATACATTATAATGGAGAATATCTATTATTTCACTGACTCATGCATGTAATATGCTAAAAGATAAATAGTTAGAGGTGGCACCAGAAGCGCAGAGAGATGAAGTAATTTGCCCAGGTCAGTGATCAAGCAAGTAGCAGAAAACAGGCCTGAGAAGCCTTCCAGTGTCCTATTTGCTGGTCCTTCAGGCAGGCAGGACAATGTAGAACTACCCTCAACAGGAGAAATAATGAAGATCTGATCCACAGCTTTGGGAACTCGAGGTTACTAGACGAAGGTAAAAAAGAGAACTATATCAGGTGCTTCAGTTCTTTAGCACATGACAGATCATATCACTAAAGCCTCATATGAGTCCTATATGGCAATGGAAAATGCTACATGACAGAACAGAACAGAATCACAGAATGGTAAGGGTTGGAAGGGACCTCTGGATATCATCTAGTCCAACCACCCTGCCAGAGCAGGGTCACCTACAGCAGGTTGCACAGGACAGCGTCCAGGCAGGTTTTGAATGTCTCCAGAGTGGGAGACTCCACCACCTCTCTGGGCAGCCTGTGCCAGTGCTCCACTACCCTCAAAGTAAAGAAGTTCCTTCTCATGTTAAGATGGAACTTCCTATGTTCAAGTTTATGCCCATTACCCCTCGTCCTATCACTGGGCGCCACTGAAAAAAGACTGTTCCCATCCCCCTGGCATCCTCCCATTAAGTATTTGTAAGTATTAATAAGACCCCCCCTCAATCTTCTTTTCTCTAGACTAAAGAGACCCAAGTCCCTAAGCCTTTCTCCATATGAGAGATGTATGGCCACCTTTCCTTGTATCCTGGCTTCTCCCTTGCCGTGTTATCCTGCATGACACTGCTTAGAAGTTTGCTCCCCTCTGCCTTGCAAATTGGACGTCACCATCAGGCTGTCAGTAGTCTAAAAATGTTTTGTCAAAATAGATATTAAAATACATGGCTTAGTTCCTTTACTAAAAACTTGTCTGAGGGAAGGTATCAGTCACTTCTTTTCACCATTCAGAGACATTAGACAAATACCGCAATTTTCAGACTACCCGGCTTTAAACTCATCACACAAAGTGAGCTTAGACACTGAGCTGCTAGCACTATAAACCATAACAACTTCACTCTGTTAATTTTTCTTCAGCTGCAGATCCCTGAAAACAGTCTCTGTGTCTGGTAATAATGTATAAGAATCACAGGTCAAAATGTATTTGGGTGTGGAAAGCCAAGTACCGCATCTTTAGTCAATTGGGGCTGCAGTTCCTCAGTATTTCCAAGGATTGCTATTGCATCATTAAAACCTCTCTCCTTCCGATACCAACACTGACTGTTTTTCTAATTCTATACACCACTATTATGAAATTGTCACTGTGGGTGCAGTAGTAATGAGTAGTATTGCAAATGTGTGCAGATGTGTACATTTAGAGCTTCCAGGTTAGGTAAATTAACTTTAAAACACCTCATAGGTGTTAGGCAGCAAAACACTCTAAGCTATAAAATCTGATCGCCAAAAGAAATTGTAATGCCTTCTGACCCTTACTCCATCTGAAAGCAAAGACAAACTTCATTTTCCACCAATCAAGCTATCTTAAATATCTCCGAGAGGACTTAGCTGTGTTAGGTTTTAAGCACATACTCATACGAGCAGCAGCCAAGCTGGGGCAAGATGGAGCTCAGCAGATACTAACAGTCAAAGTATTTACCCAGCTTCATCAGTTAAATATAGACTGCTGAATCCTCTCCTTCATTTTGTTTGTGACATTTATGGTACAGTCACAAGATATGGGAAGCCAAGAAGGCCATGTGTGATTTCATCTATAGTTAACACCTCTTGTCCCAATAATGTGGCATTGACTCCTTTTCCCACTGCTAAGAGGAGTGCAACAGCCACGTACTGTAGGAGAGATCAGCATAATGTTTTTAGAGCAGCAGATGTGACATCGTTTTACAAGCAACAGTATGAGCAGATGGTGTTTAGAGAGTTCTCCTTGCCTGCTCTAAAACACCTCCGTTGGGTCACTAATGGATCCTTCGTCTAGTCGAACACAGTGCATAAAGCTACAATGTTCCCAAGATGACGCATATGGTCATTTACAGCTTCTCAGCTCATCAAATACAAATTAGATCAAAATCTTCTTTCCAGAGCATAGACATCTATAAGCCAGTACTCAAAAGAGTAAGCTATTTATTCAAGACAGGATAAAATAAAGACAGTCTGAGCTGCTTGACAATAAAAAGAATGTATTTTCAATGAAATTAAGTATTTCACCATAAAGCCTGCAATCTTTGAAGTTAGGGTTTGTACTTGGGTTGTCCGCCCCTGCTGCCAGCCCTTCCCCCCCTCTCCCCCCCCTCCCATTTTCAGGGAAGAAGGGGAGCAGCAAGCAAGTCATGATGGAAGGAGATGTTTGGATAAAGGAACAGACTTTATTATAATAGTGAATTTCTGCACAGGATTCAGGGGTCCATGCAGAACACAAAACCATTTTCCAGCAAAATCTACTATTTGCCCTAAGAGGTGCAGCTACTCAGCCAGAGGAAAATGCTGCACACGTGGAGTTCACCTTGATTTTGTTATCTCAAAATCTGGAGGGGACGAATGTCATCCAGAGGGACCTGGACAGGCTGGAGAGGTGGGCCCATGCCAACCTCATGAAGTCCTTAAGGTCAAGTGCAAGGTCCTGCACATGGGGCGGGGCAATCCCAAACACAAATACAGGTTTGGGGGGAATGGATCAAGAGCGGCCCTGAGGAGAAGGATCTGGGGGTGCTGATTGATGAAAAGCTCGACATGAGCCAGCAATGAGCGCTCACAGCCCAGAAAGCCAACTGTACCCATAGGAAGTGTGGCCAGCAGGTTGAGGGAGGTGATTCTTCCCCTCTACTCTGCTCTGGTGAGACCCCACCTGGAGTACTGCACCCAGCCCCCAACATAGGAAAGACATGGACCTTTGGGAGTGGTGCCAGAGGGGGGCCACAAGGATGATCAGAGGGCTGGAGCACCTCTCATATGATGAAAGGCTGAGAGAGTTGGGTTTGTTCAGCCTGGAGGAGAGAAGGCTCTGGGGAGACCTTATAGCAGCCTTCCAGTACTTAAACAGGGCCTACAGGAAAGGTGGGGGAGGACTTTTTACAAGGGCAGGTAGTGATACGATGCTGGGGAATGGCTTCAAACTGGAACAGGGTAGATTTAGATTAAATATTAGGAAGAAATTTTTCACTCCGAGAGTGGTGAGGCACTGGAACAGGTTGCCCCGAGATGTTGTGGAAGCTCCATCCCTGAACTGTTCAAGGCCAGGCTGGATGGGGATTTGAGCAACCTGGTCTAGTGGGAGGTGTCCCTGCCCATGGCAGGGAGGTTGGAACTAGATGATCTTTAAGGTCCCTTCCAACCTAAACCGTTCTATGATTCTGTGATCTCTTGGCAGCAGCTGCAGGAAAGCAACACTAGGAATCAAAAATGTTTAGTGTTTCTTTCCCAGTGATTTTTGTTAACATGACTTTTCCCCTTTGAGTTTGAAAATCACTTCTCAATTGCACTCTCTATCATTAGGTGCCTCTAGAAAGAAATAGTACTTTCAGAGTAATGGAAGCTACAACAGGCTTATAACAATTACCATCAGCAGAGATGCCTGAAAACTGCAGAGTCAGAAAAGTGAAAGCAAAAGAGCAAGAGGTAGAAAAGCCCAATAGACCTTCTCTGGCCTAGGTTTGGTCTAAAAGCCTTTCTGTGTAATTTATGACAACAGATTTTAAAGGTGTTTCAACCCATTTTTCATTTCTTCTGCAGCCAGCAGCGTGTGTTTGTCAAGTTTACGAAATGGGTTTTTTTGCCTTTATGGGTTTGGTATACCACAGAAGCAGAAGACCTCAGCATGCAGTGACTCGCTCCCACAGACATATGAAATAATTAATACAAACATTTTGTCCGGACAACATAGTGAAAATCTCTGAATTCTATCAAGAGAACATTCAAGTGCAAGGCACTGCCCACAGGCAGAGATTACTCTGATTTATTTTTCATTTGTGAGTGACCGGTATTTTTGCCCCCCTCATTCTAAGGTTTTCACCTCTATTGAAATTCTGCCCACTGACGTACTGCATGCAATGAATAGAAACACTGATGTAACCTGGCTCCCCTCCCCACTGTGCCCTAACGTCTAACCTGAGTAAAATACAAGTTCGCTTCTTAAGATGAACCTAGCACAGCATGCTTTTTGGGGACAGAGAAGAGGGAATCAGTATTACATTACTCCGCAAAAGCTTCACTTGAAATACTCTTTTCTTTGTAGGTCTTGGTGCTCCATGGGTTTTAGTCTCACATCAAAAACTGTAGCATTAAAACTTTGAGATCGACAAATTTCAAGAGCAGAAACTTTTATGAGTTATAGGATGGATTGGAGTATTTTATACTACGTGTTAGCCTTAGAAATGAAGCCTACCTTGCCCCAACACCGTGAATCATGTCTCAAAATATCAGGAACCGGTGTCTTTGACCTCAGGTCTGATAAGGACAAGCAGGACCCCATTTTGGAAGCTGTGTTATATTTATAAAATACATATTCTTTCATAAAGCTCTAAAAAATGGCATTTTCACAGACTAGCTCAGACATTTGTTTCAATGACTTCCTCTTTGCAAAGGGGCTTAAATTTGACCTTCTCAGATGAAACTCCTCAGTGCCAGGAGTTATAGATGACAGGAAAACACATCTTGTGGATAAGAAAGATGCAGCAGATGCCAGAAATCTTGGCTTTAAAACAGTCTCCCATGATATTATCATAAGGAAGCCAGGAAAATATGGGAAAAAACATTAAAAGATAGATGCAAAACTGATTGGAAAATTGTATTGAGAGGTTAGTTCATAATACTTGGTTGTGAGTGGGGTCTCAGGGGGACAAATACTATTTAGTATTAGCAAGCAGATGCATTTGCTGTAAGATACCATTGCTGTCTATCTACAGAGAGTAAATAAAACATGCAATTCTGCTCATTTGTCTGATTTGGAAAACTACAGAAGCGCATTTATACCCCTGTGTAATACTCTTCAGAGGATGCTTGTGAAATTTCCAAAATGCTGACTCTCCAACAATAAGCAGGCACTTATTGAATTTAAAGGAAGCTTTCCCATTTCTGAAAATCAGCCTTGGAAAAGCCTTTAAGTCTTTTTTTTCTATATTGTAGAAAACTTATTCAGTACCTAGACTGGACAGAAGTTTAAACATCTCGCTGTGTCCCCCATCCCTGAAATCAGAATTGTATCTACAACTAAATCTCCTTCCTTTTTCACTACCAGAATGATATTCCTGACCTTCTTGGGAGCTTAATGTTGAAAATACTTAAGTAAGCTGGATACTTAATTGGAGTATCTGTTGCTGAACAGCTAGCTGACAGACTGTAGCCTCCAAAGCCTTCTGTTTCGACACTGTTGGCCACCAGTTCTCAGTTTCTGACAGTGAATTCAAAACGTGCAAAGATAAACTAAAATTATTCAAATGCACATCTGTATCCATCAAGCTTATGAGCTGTTTGCATTAATATTTGATGTCAGTTAGGCAAGAAAGATCAATGATATGGCAGTCCCTGCATCCTGCTCTCTGCTTGCATAGGAAGAGCATTTTAAACAAAAGAGAATGAGGAATCAATATTAGGCCTGTCCATTCAGCAACACTTGCTCTCTTGAAAATAAAGAGACATTCCCCCAAAGAACAGCTATTCCCTAGATAACTGTAGTAACAAAAACCTGCTGTGTGAACACGGTTAAAATGAGCAGCTATTGAGGTTTCAAAAACTGCTTCACTACCACTTATTTCTTCCACAGCCAGCCAGACCTTCACACCGCTTGCTATGTTGCACTGTGCTGCAAGCTCACAGAAAGTACCAGACACGTCCTATTTCTGGAGACTCAGAGCTGAATCATAGTCTTGCAACAAGAAAACCGGGGCTGCCTGTAAGCCAGCCGGGTGAAACAAAACAGTGACAGCCGCTGGTGAACAGCCAGGGGCTGGAGGACACCAGTAGACCTTAACGGTCCTGACTACCTGAGGTGTCCCTCACTCTGCTCACAGCCCAGGACCCCACATCAGCCCCCCAGGGCCATCAGTCCCTGCCCCAGCGATGCTGCAGCAGGGCCGGTCTCAGCTTCCCACCACCCAGCCCTGCCCAGCCGCGGGCCCATTGAGCTATGCCCGCCCGCAGGCCCACATCCCAGCCCGGCCCTATCCCCAGGGAGGTGCCCAATGCCTGGGGCTGCCCCCACTGCCCTCCAGCTGCCCTGCTCACAGCTAGGGTGGTGGGGCATGCCCTTGCTGTC
>NW_009649864.1:2381830-2383527 GCF_000708025.1 Charadrius vociferus | reverse complement strand
AGTGTTGGGCCAGACCCTCGCCCCCTGCCACTCCAGCAGAGCTGATCCCCAAGCAGCAGTGGAAGATAAAACATTGCCCAGCATACAAGAGGTTATCACAAGGAGGAAACAGAATCACCATCCTGCAAACCATACAAAGCCAGAGTTACTCAGTCATCATAAGGATGATGAGGTCCTGTTCAATATACTCATCAATGACCTGAATGAAGGGATAGAGAGTTCCATCAGCAAGTTTGCTGATGACACGAAACTGGGAGGCTGTGCCACCGTACAGCATGACCTGGACACACTAGAGAATTGGGTGGAGAGAAACCTTATGAAGTTCAACAAGAGCAAGCGTAGGGTACTGCATCTGGGGAGGAATAACCCCACGCATCAGCACAGCCCACAGGTTAGGGGCTGACCTCCTGGAGAGCAGCTCTGTGGAGAGGAACCTGGGAGTCCCGATGGACAACAGGATGACCATGAGCCAGCAATGTGCCCTGGTGGGCAAGAAGGCCAATGGCATCCTGGGGTACATCAAGAAGAGTGTGGCCAGCAGGTCGAGGGAGGTCATCCTCCCCCTCTACTCTGCCCTGGTGAGGCCACATCTGGAGTATTGTGTCCAGTTCTGGGCTCCCCGGTTCAAGAAGGACAGGGAACTGCTGGAGAGGGTACAGCAAAGGCCTGCAAAGTTGATTAGGGGATTGGAGCATCTTTCTTATGAGGAAAGGCTGAGGGACTTGGGTCTTTTTAGTCTAGAGAAAAGAAGATTGAGGGGGGATCTTATTAATACTTACAAATACTTAAAGGGGGGTGCCAGGGGGATGGGAACAGTCTTTTTTCAGTGGTGCCCAGCAGTCGAACAAGAGGTAACGGGCACAAACTGGAATTCGTAAGTTCCATCTAAACATGAGGAGGAACTTTACTTTGAGGGTGGTAGAGCACTGGCACAGGCTGCCCAGAGAGGTGGTGGAGTCTCCCACTCTGGAGACATTCAAAACCCGCCTGGACCCCATCCTGTGCAACATGCTGTAGATGACCCTGCTCTGGCAGGGGGGTTGGATTAGATGATCTCCAGAGGTCCCTTTCAACCCTGACCATTCTATGATTCTGTGAATTTACGTGGAGTAACAAATTGGTAGCAAAACCAGCTAAAATTATCTCCATGGGTGCCGACATTAAGCAGCAAAATGCAGAAAAGGCCATTCTTTTGCCTTGGATATGCCCCTCTTCTCCACTTCTCAGTATTTTGAGGTTTCCTCTTGCTTCTTTTCTTGATGTTGTAGTAAACCAAAATGGATGCTAAACCAGTCAGCAAAGTTACATGAGGGAAGCGTACAGTCCGTTACAATCAATGCAGTTAATTAAAGATACAATTAAAACAGAAACAGTAATGAGAATTGGAACACAAATTGGAACACAATAAATAATTAAAACAAAATTAGTTTGGCTCTTTTGTTGAGCCAGTCAGTCCCCAGTTAGAAGTAAATGGCTCTTTACTTTACTGATAGCTACAGCAGCAGACCTTAGGCAGGTCTAAGTTCTCCTTCCAGTGTTGAGGTGTAAGAGCACATGTCCCCCTTTCCCACCTTCCCCTGGCTCTCCCCTCCTTTCGCAGCCAGTCTACCGTTCAACTCCCAGTGCTGCAAAACTGGGAGCTGGTCTGGGGAATTGCAAATACAGAGCAGGAAAGAAGCATATGGTGGTAGAAAATA
>NW_009649864.1:2335576-2381790 GCF_000708025.1 Charadrius vociferus | reverse complement strand
AGCAGGAGAGAAGCTGTTGGCAAATCATTATTTATCTGTTTGTTTATGTGGGAAATAGGCAAGGGCAGAAAGAAGTAAGACTGTTACTCTCACAAGATACTGGCAGCTTTTTTGTACCTTGCTCATAACCACTTTGGAGTGTAGGAGCTAACATTGCAGGAAGAAACCTGGGCAGGAAAGAGGCTTTGTTCTTCAAATACCAGGCCTTCAGAACAAATGCTGGGTACTAACATAGCTAACTGCTTCATTTCCGAGCTCAGGTCTGCAGGAATCATTTTTACAGGTTATTGTGTCTCTGTCTGATATTACCACAGCAGTGTTACAGCTCTATAAATTGTGTATTGACAACCGCGGTTGGTTTCCTGCTTTACTTGTATTCATTCACATCTTAAGTGTTCCTTCCTTCCTTGAAGGAAATAAATCTCTCCCCCATGTTGGGAATTGTTAGTGACAAAGAGCAGGGTGCTGAGAAGAAAGTTTCAGCTTTCACTTTCTCATTGCATTACCTCTCTAGTTCTTTGAGAAGGAAGAAACAAATGAACCCTTCTGGCTGAGTCACTATTTAATAACACAATAATTAGCTAAACATCATGACAGCTAGGGATTAAGTATTTTCCACTCTTATTGGACTTCTATCATCAGAAGAAAAACAACAGGTAGCTCTTCTAGTAACTGAGTTATTTTAGTACCACAAATCGATAGCTTGATTCTTGCATTGCTCAAAACTATGAAGCCTAATAGCTATAATAAATATTAGCATGTGTCCTCTAAGCTATAATGGAATTTTATGAAGGTGTATGTGCACTGTTGTAATTTGTCAGGAATAACTAGCTAACAAATGTCTTTTAAATCCTTACTTTCTGTTGAACACCAACTGTTAACACTATAACTGCTCCAGTGCTGATTGTTGTTTTGTGTACTGACAACTATTTTCTAGATAAGCATTGCTGCAAAATGTAGGTAAAATTTTACATAGATTTATAGGGTTTACCACTACAGATGAGACCCTTCTATTAAATCTGGACAATAATGGAAGCTCCTGATATAGATGAAAGCTTTCCTGAGATGGTCAAAGCATCTGGCTTTTCTTACAGTTGCCTCCACTGGTTTATTGTGTAACTTAGGATAAAGGCCCATCTTGGCACTGCCTCTGTTTCCCCAGCTGTAAAATAAGAGTAAGTCTTAAAGTAATTAGTTTTGTACAGTGTTTCAAGATCCTCTAATAAAATGGACGTGTTGCAAGAACATACCTTAGAAAGCTGAAGGAATTCACTCATAGAATGATCAATTAATTCCCTTATCTGCATAGTTTGAGGAGTCCTTATGCTAATGTATACCGGAATATTTCCTATACCCCTGTAGTCCTTACCAACTACAAAACCAAAATACTTGATCTATGCTGCTTAGGAGCATTTCTGTTCTTGCAATTCTTAAATGTTTATGCCTTGCTTTGGTTTTTGTTAAAAACTTTTAAGAGGTAGTCTGTTACTGAAAGGACAATATCTTTTTCTGAACTGCAATATAGAAAATGAAATTATGATGGGTGCTAGAACATCATAGAATCTTTATATCTGAGAGGAAATAACTTTAACAACACTGTGTGCAGTCTGATCCGCAAGGTAATGGTATACTGCTGCAAGATGCTTATAGGTAAAGGCATTATGTTAGTTTGGTGGGATAATGGGATAAATTTTCTTGAGGCACTGAGGGACAGCTGAGGTTTGTGTTTACTGTAGTAATACCTCAAGACATGGGCAACTGTTTATTTCACTCCTCAGTGTCCTAATATTGTTAAAAGTGAGCAGCCCCTTTTTGTGGGGAGTTTTGCATAAGCGTCACTCCCAGGTCCTTCTTTCAACAACTAAATTAGACACATTTTCATCAAAAGAATTACGCGTTTCCACAAACTTCTATACATCCTTTCTTTTTTTACCAGAGCAGACAGGTTGACACTGAATCGTGACACTAATACCTTTTTGTTATTTCACCCTTAATATAGCTTATGAACATAAATGCATGGGTATGTCCCTCTAGGATGACAGGTAGAAAAAAAAAAAGGGAATGACTTGCTTCTAGATTGCTTCAGTTTGTTGAAAGGGAAATTTCTGTATGGCAATAAACAGTTCTTAGCTCCAGACCAGTAAGTCTGGTTCTTTCCAAAGTTACTTATACCCTGTTATCACATTAACTCATTCTTTTTCTTCCAAATCAGGGCGTCATCTCTGTAAGCCTTAGTAATGGCATGAGTGTTGTATTTTCTAGGGAGATTTCTTGAGTATCAAACATAACAGCATTTTCCAACAAAGGTGTTTGATATGCACAAATATATCTGCAATGCTGTCTTCAATGGTCTTTTGAGGGCAACCAAATCTATGACTATATTAACCCCCATATGTGCCATCTAAATTTCTCTCCCTGAAGAAATTATTCCTTTGTGCTTATGTAATTCCAGTTGGGTTGTATGTAATAAAAAAAAAATTAAATTAAGTCCATCTATAATGTCAGTGCACTGTAAACCCCTCAAAACATTGATCTACATGAAATGACTGCATGACATGGCAAACGTAACTGTCTTGTCTCAGGTTTGTCCTGAGTCTTCCAGCTTTCGGTGCCCTTTTTGCCAGCCAGAGCCCAGGACTCCCAGCTTCTCTGAACTGAGAGGCTGATGCAGTTCAGACTTAGTTCAGTCACAGACTTTCTATATTTGCACTTTCCTTTTATAGCTCAAAGCTAAAAATATCTTAGGTTTCTATGTCAAGTACAGCACTCAAACCCCTGTAATGCAGTTTTACAGTTAAATTACTGTGTCTGGATTAACTGGAAACTATTAACTTCAGTAAAAGTGCAGCAGAACTTGCTACTGTCAGAAATAAATCTACCTTTTGATTACCTTGCTTTCCATTGTCATCCATTACTTTCACAGATGATAGGTGCACCAGTAAAATCTTTTCCAGTTGTCTTCTGTATTTCCAAAAATACCTGATCTAGCAGACCTTTGTACAGCTCTGCTTCTCTTTATACTTTCTGTATTTTTCATTTACAACTGGTGCAATGGGGTATTCCATGATTGCTTTGGGCCTACAGTATTTCACATAAGTTCTCTTTATTCAGCTATGCATTTCCACTTAAAAGAACACATTAAAACTTAAGTGACAGCTATGTCAGTGTTTTATATTAACACACTACCTCTCAAAATACCAAAAGTGGAAAATGAAAAAGAGAACTCGGGGAAAAAAAAAGAAACAAGTGGTAAAAGAGTTATAGCTTTTCATGCACTTCTGGCGTAAAAGCCTGAAATTATCTAACACTGGGGTTTATTTATTTGTGGAAAAATATGATTTGAGGATTATGACAAATACCGTAAGTAGGAAAGACTTGTGCTGTTATTATCAATGTATAATACATTATGTCCACTGTGGAACTGCTTATTACTGAGACATGAAGTCAAAGGCAAAACAGTAGGGTTTGGGAGTATAGTCTTGCAAACACTCTCTGTGGGGCATTGTGCTTTCTGATGTGTTAGGCAATGAAACAAATACAGGCAGACAAGTACTTGCATGTGCTTGAAGTCACCACTCCTCCTTATTCTTTGGGTTGTATACCAAAACTGGATGAGATGCATGAGACAGGTACTGCTTGGAGGTAGGAGGGGAGTAGCTTTGGGACTGATTCCCAGGAGGTAAATGACGGTGGTTTCCCTGGCATGTCATCATATACGAGCTGGTCAGCCTGGCAGCCTTGTAAGTTTGCAGCATCCCTCACAATCTTGACTTTCCCATGGAGACAGATTCAAATCACCTCAAACCCCTTCTGCCAGACATTCCTGCCCATCTCATCAGCACGGGCACTGCACTTGAAAACTGACCAGTTACAGCTCTTGTCATGGACATGGAAAAAGTTTATATAGGAATCAGGGAGCAGGGTATGCGCTGTGGAGGCCACATTTATCGGAGTCTGAATGGAAAAGGATGATGTAGCTTTTCCATTCTGGACCCAGGGGAGCAAACCTGGCACTGCTAACAACCTTTCTAGACAACATGATTTGCATAATTTCACCAAGAATTAGATGCTTTAATTTCTGATGATAAAGACTGTTAAGAATTCCCTTTGGTTAAAAATAGCTTGCTCCTATGACTTTGGTTATTAATAGTTTACCCAGCATTGATTTGAAACATTTTGATAAATGCCCGGAACTTCACAGCCTTATATTTGATCATTTATTTAACTAAATTACTTAGTGTAGAGGTAAAAGAGTCTTCAAAGCGAGAGCCTGTTCAAAACTTTATCTACATAAGTTATTAATTAGAAGTGACTTGTAATCTTTTGGTATAGCTGGTTTAAAAAATATTCCCAAAAAAATCTTGTTGCATCTTTTCTTTTTGCCTTTTTTTTTTTTTTTAAAAAAACAAGTCATGCCTCCATTCCTTTTGGCTGCTTTGGAAAAAGGTGTCTTTGTTTTATGAATAGGACTTTTTTTACTGTATTTGTACTTTTAAAATACCTTTTTATTTTAAGTTGGCATAACTTTCTCAAGACTTCTGTCCAGGAATTTCAGTAGTTCTTCCTTAATGGTGTTTTGCCTTCAGGCTGTTTATCTGATAACACATTTCCATTATTTATTTTTGCATTTCCTCCTCCAGCATGTTTTTCCTTCTGAAATAGCCACATATTTAAGTAGAAGAATTAATGTCTTCTTTTGTCTGATGTTAATTTCAGGCAAATTCCCGTGCTTCTGTGCCCATATATAAGTCCCCAGTAATCCTGATTATACGTCATATGAGACTTCGGATTGCACTCTCTCTCCTGCCACTGTCCTGACATGCTTTTTATGGGAGGAAAACCCAGCTGCCCATTTCAGAATGAAGCAATAGTGTACTTCAGCCAGGTCCCCAATCTGAACAGAGAGGAGACCACAGGACACTCCCAAAAGGAATGACTACACAGTCCTCACAAAGCCTGAGTCTCAATTTATGCTGCTAAGTAATTGAAACAACTGATTTCTCGGTCTGAGTCTTGCATGATCACAGCAGGTTGGAAGGAAGGAATTAAACTATCCCTATAGACAATGTGAGCTTCACACTCTGGCCAACATTCTCCGAAGGACTAATGAGTTTAAAAGAGCAGCTGCAACAGTCTTTTAAAGAGATTTGATTTAATGTGACATGACGTTTTCCTATACAAAATGTACAGAGCTATACAATAGCAATAAAACATTTTTTCAGTGAATACAAAACTGGCTAACAGCTCTCTAAAGGGTTGTTTCAAAAGAAATCACCTTACAAGGATCTCAGAAATCAGGCCTCACAATATTAAGTCTTTCATTGGTGATTGCAAGAAAAACTTTTTAAATTATTATTAATTTATGGATAACACAAACATTCACAGTGCAGTAAATAACAACAAAACCAGAGCAAAGTGATGTCACTTAATTTTTTGAAAGACCATTAATATAGGCAACGATAAAATTATACAACCAGAAGGAAAGGTCATATTTTTAGACTAGAAGACTGTAAATCAGACTCTGTTGAGGGTCAAGGAGTTCTGAGTATGTAGCTGAAAAAAAAGCTAACATAACCTTGGATTTAAAACTAGAGGGATATGAATGCTAAAGAGGTATCTTCACCTCTGCGTACAGAATAGACAAGGTCAGTGTTAGAAAGACTGACAATAAATTCAAAGGTGACATTGAAGAGAGACCCGAGAATTATCCTGCACCAGAAGAAATTCATGTGTGGTATGCTCCATGGTCATTCCAGGCACAGAGGCAAGGTTGACTGGTGTGTAATTCCCCAAGACTTCTTTCTCAAAGGTTTCTTAAAGTTAGTGTTCTCCAAGTCATTCCAGAAGATTGCATGTGCTGCATTTGCTAGGTCCAGGGGAGCTCTGTAGAGAAGGTGAACTCCTATTAGCTGAATCAAGAGGTCAGAAAGGAATGAGAGAGAAGTAAAGTTTTGTTGTCATTCAAAACAAGCTGAGAAAAAGAAACCGTAAGACTAAATGGTCAAAAGGTTAATAAAAGTTAAAGGTTAATAATCGTTAATACAGTGAGTAGTGAGTAATACTTTAGCGATAATGTAGAAAAAGCAGATGAAGAGTGAAGGAAAGAAACCTTAAAGATAGCAGAAACTCATTCAGGAAAATCAAGAGATGATAGATTTCAAGGAGAACTAACAGAGCTGGATGAAGGTATAGCACAAGGGAAGGCAAAATTCAATACTAACAAATCCAAGTGTGCTTGGTGGCAAGAAGTCTAAATTTATTGTGGGGGAAAAAACAGGAACAGAAAAAAAAAAAGCCCTCATGGAAAACCCAGTAGGAAGATTTGCTGAAATCTGCTGTAGTCAAAAAAGTAGGTAGAAAAAAGGTGTAATTTTTGTAACTCTGGTCTAGAGCACTGAAGAAAAATCTGATCTTCATCTTGCTAACACCAGGCAGAAACAGAAAATATTCAGGAAAGAGGAACTGATTGTCAGGTGCTCCATTTTCCACCTTCATAATGCAAGAATGAAAGACTCAAATGACACAGAAAGGCAATAAATTCAAAACTGATCAAAAGAAGCGATTTTTAAACAAAGTAAGCTGTATATGGAGCTCGTTGTCACAAAACAGTCTGAGGGTTTAAAAGATCAACAGAAATAAGAGTAAAGTTAGACATTTATCTGAAGGTATATAAATCCTCAGGCAGCAAGGTATAATCCAAATTTTACCTGACAGGAGTTGGAAAGTTAGTTCCTACCTACAGGTTATTCGATAATCACAATTTTGTCACTTTATACATTTTCTTGTGAAACATTAGGGGTAAGACCTTTAGTTTAAGATGCTATGATACCAGGAGCCATAAATTCTAAAATGCACCTCTGGAGACCATTGATGTAGAAGATTAGGGAAGAGGGGAATGTTTAGGTCATCACCAAGCCGAAGACAAACCTCTACAGTGGTAGCCAAATATGGAAGAATACACAACATCCATACCAGACATTTTCACAGGTCTATTCCAGCTTTGAAAGTGTGAGGATATAAACAGGCAATGTTTCCAGGGCAAGAGAACATCTTTTGGGCCAAGTGAGACAGCTGGGGGAACAAAACATCAACAGCAAAGCCTCTTTATTGTTTTAACCTTCGTTTCTTCCAAATAAAGTTTCGGGAATATCATGGCTTTTCTGTTTGCTTCTCAGAATGTACCAACTGGGGTAACAAAATGTATTAATTCTTCCTATAAAACTTGACTAGCTTGTTTCATACGTTCCAGTTGTTGCTCTAAAGAGAAAAAAAGCAGCTGTGCTTTTTGAAAGAATGACCTGACAGCATGAAATATTTCTTTCTGAGGGTTCATTTGGCTCCTGCCAAGGTGCCTGCATAGTCATAGCCAGGCTGCTGGGCTGACCTCACTGCAGCCTAAAGAGGAGATAATCCTGACGGCCCTTTCTAGTGATGTCTGAAGTACAAGCTTACAGGCAAATCCTTGCTATGCCCTTTGGTTTAAGAGAGAGAAGAGGGATGTCATCCTCTCCCTGATAAATACTACTATCAAACTCTAAGTTAAAGTGAAATCTTTACCCCAGAGGAATATGTCTGTTGGATGAAACTCTGGAAACAGTTGAATCAAATAGCGAAAATCACACAGAGATCAATAGAGCCAGAATTTCAGTTTATAAAATTAGATCCTTTCCCAGTTGAAAAAGGACATCAGAGGAAGGGCTTTCACCAGCTGGATTCGGCACTTTCCTACTGTGTATGTGAAAAAAAGGATCCTGGCATGTTGACTATAATTATGCAGATACATTAATATTATATACTAAAATTTCTATTTTTATTGCTGAGCTTTTTTTAGTTTCCATTTACTCCTAGGTTTTCTAGATATGTCATGGAATCATAGAATCATAGAATCCCAGGTTGGAAGGGACCTCAAGGATCATCTGGTCCAACCTTTCTTGGCAAAAACATGGTCCAGACAAGATGGCTCAGCACACTGTCCAGCTGAATGTCCTTTTTAACCCTTTCCTTATTTCAGTTAGTTATCTCAATCCTTTTCATTTTATGCTTCATATGAACTTCTTTGTTTTATGGATTCTTTATTCTGCCACACTGGTGATGATGCTTCTTTCCCTGGTTCTCTTCCCTCAGTGCTTCATGTTTACACTGTTCAAAGAAGAAATGTACAACTATATGAGATGACAATATTCTACCTTGAGGTTCAGATTCTCACTGTGACTCTTTCTTTTTTGGACATCCAGAAAGCTATTTTAAGAAAATAACCTTACATACTTGGTAGGTGCTTATATGCTTTACAGTTTAGCGATCTGCCTGTCCCCAATTTATCAGGCTAATTTATTTCTCAAGCAGATTTTCAGCACTAAAATCCCATCTACTTTGCCACAAAGCATTTGGCAAATGCATAACCTCCCTTTGTTTATTTCTGCACAAGTGCAATTATTTCACTGCTTAGTATTCACAACTGTATTGTCACACCAAAGATCACTACCAGTATAAATGCGCCTTTGGTTTAATTTATACTTAATTTAATGCCCCATTTCCTTGCCATATTCAGGCATAAGTGTTTTACAGATATGACACTGCCTGCTATTTTGTTACTGAGCCCAGCTCTTTTTGTCTCTGAAGATTTCACAGTTCTCGGTTCTTTTCGTCTCTCTGCATATTTGTGATATTGGGAAGCGCTGTTTACAGCCTTTATTTTACAGGTATCAATACTGAGACACTAAGACAAAAATCCATCTCCTGACTAGTCTCATTGTCACACAAAGAATGAGTTGAAAAGCAAGATTTGGGAATCTAGATGAAATGGCGTCTTGAACCACAGCAACATCTTCCCTCTTTGATACAAAAAAAAAAAAAAAAAAAATCAGTTTAAATGGAAAACAAAACCTTTAACAGATAATAAATATATTTCAGTTTATAGAGCTTAACAAGTTGAATCTTTATCAGTTGTATTTTACTTGCTTTTGTCATCAAATAAGTGCTGCACACCCGCAACACCTTCCCCCTTTGAAAAAAAAAAAAAAAAAAAAAAAAAAAAAATCAGTTTAAATGGAAAACAAAACCTTTAACAGATAATAAATATATTTCAGTTTATAGAGCTTAACAAGTTGAATCTTTATCAGTTGTATTTTACTTGCTTTTGTCATCAAATAAGTGCAGTAATAATACAGCTCTCCTAACTGAAATAGGATTAGGATTGCAATTGTCATTGCACGAATTGTGGTATTTGTAGTGCAGGTACACTGTAAACTATAGGATAGATGGAAGTTTCAAACCCAAACCTCCACATCTGAGCACAATTAGGTTTTTTTGCAATAGTAAGGTTCAAGAGGCTTACAGAAAGTCACAAAGGAAATGCCAAGTAGATCACAGAATAGAACAGTTTGGATTGGAAAGGACCTAAAAGGTCATCTAGGCCAACCCCTCTGCAATGAGCAAGGACATTCTCAACTAGATCAGGTTGCTCAGAGCCCCATCCAACCTGACCTCAAATGTTTCTGGGGACGGGGAATCTACCACCTCTCTGGGCAATGTATTCAACTGCTTCCCCACCCTCATCATAAAAAATATCTCCCTTATATCTAGTATAAATCTTCCCTCTTTTAGTTTAAAGCCATAACCCCTTGTCCTATCACAACAGACCCTGCTAAAAAGTTTGTGCCCGTCTTTCCTGTAGCCCCGCTTTAAGTACTGAAAGGCCGCGATAAGGTGTCCCTGGAGCCTTCTCTTCTCCAAGCTGGACAACCCCAACTGTCTCAGCCCATCCTCATAGGAGAGGTGTTAGAGCTGAAGGAATCGAACCGAGTTTGTTAACATCCCCTTTGCTGTTTGAAACATTAGCTCCAGTTTTAGCTGACGTCTTAAAAGAAAGTCACTATGTCTTCCTCTAACCTTGACTGGAAAGACAGCATGTGGTGACACTATTTATAGAGCATTGCTCATTAATTTATTAGGGTCCCACTCAGACGTTCCTTGTTTCTCCAAACCTGTGCAATATCCTCAAGTCTCTGCAAGTGACTGTCCTTGTTCATCTCTATGCATTTGTCTTCCTGATGCCTAAGCCTGCCATTCTCCTAGTAGTGATGGACATAACAGTTCCAAAGATGCCCAGCCCCTTTGAAATAGTAACATCTAAAAGAATCCACTCTCTAAAACAGCAGTTTTGATGGCAGTGGAGGAAATTCCCCTTGACTGTCACTCTCTTTCCATTTGTATCTCCCTAGAAGCTCTTTTGGATTAATTAATAGGGACACTGTGGCTGAAGTCACTTTGATGTGGCCTGCTCTGTCTCTTTCATTGCCACTTGGCAAGGGACAACCTTCCCTGGCCCATATTAAAAACATTTCTTCGACCAGCATTCAGAGTCCAGTGACTTTCTATTGACCTCTGGTGAAAGGGAGCAGTTCTGCAACTTCTCTGCAGCTTGGGATAGGCTGGAACCTCTCTCTTCCCCACCTATTTTTGCCAGGAATTCATCAGAAAACCATTAGCCTGGCAAAGCACTGGAGGATACATTATTAAGGCAATAATACTTCTCTTACAAATTTCATCAGTGCAACATTACATGTTTGCTGGTGTAGGCTGTCATTATTTGATACCTCCCCATTCTTCTCCTCTCTATAGCCTTTTGGTAGGCTGTCCTTATGTTTCAGTCCCTTTTTCTTGTCTTAATGGCAGCCACCTGGGATGTTAACAGAAGACTGACTGACCTTCATCAATAGCACTGCTTCACATATGGTCTGTGGCTTAGAAATCATTTGGGGTCATGAAGGAGGACAGTCTGTATCCCTGATGGGGACAAGTTTTACCATTGTGCTAAATAATGATGCAGGCATTAAGAAAGAAATAATCTTGTTGAATAGAGAAAAAAGATATTTCTTTACAGTCATGAAATTCCATCATAATTTTTTGCTAGTTAAGCGGTAGGATAAAAATAGAGAAACATTTTAGGCCTGTTTATAATCTTGGGTTTTCACTGATAAATCCAGTTTGTAAAAAGCTTTTCTTTTGGATCATTGCAGTAATCATCTGACTGGCTGTGTCCACTGGCAGCACACGCCAGAAAACTCACAGAAAGAAATTCCCTTGCCTTTGCAGTAACTTCTAAAAAGATACTAAATGTCAGAGCTCCGTGTAAGCACACAATCAGATGTCTGCAATATTTCTTAGCGCTTTCAGAAACCTAGAAGATCTAGAAGTACCTGTTTATAATTACTCCAAAAAGGCCATAGTCCTCAATTACAGAGGACTTCATTACCTGGAGGATCCCTCTCCACTTTACTCTAGCTTTGCTTACTGATTACATGCATAGAAATTAGTGGCAGCTCTTTTCAATATGCTACAAATAGAAGTGCTTTAAATAGAAGGAAAGTTCCCTTCCTTCTTGCACTCAAGAGCTCAGGCAGGGCTGCTCTGGAGGAGACAGACACGACACTGCCTCTCATACACTTCACTTATGTTCTATCGTCTCTTTTTTCACTCTGAAAGAAACCAATCAGTTATTCTGACCCCAAACAGTTGATTGTTGTTTGCCTATAAAAGCAATAAGGGGAAGCCTTTTTCTTCTTGGTGAAGCCTCTATAATGACAGAAATAAAGGCCAAACTAATGAAATTCTATGGCACTTAAACAATAATCAATAGGAACAGATAAGAAATGTGACCCTTTGTGTAATTATCCCAACTGCCCTACAGAGACTGAACATACATGTGTTCTTGATAGCACAGCTGCATGCGGGAAGATCCCTTTTTGCTAATGCCAAGACTCCTGAGAACCTATTTTGTAAAGTTTGTTCTCTTTGAACTCTTTTGTCTCTTCAGAAAGGTGTGGTTCAGGGGGAAAAAATCCTTTTTAAGCAAATTCTCCTCCTTATTCTTCAGAAATGTGGAAATTCAGTCCCTTCCAACAAGTTCTGCCTGGCGCTATGGTCCTTCCCGCTTCATTCATTAAAAATAGCAATGCAGCAGCATGAATATATCCTTTGGGAGTCTACATTAAATGCAGAGACTTGCATCCTGGGCTGGCTTACATCTGTGTAGCCCTTTTGATGTCTCTCGGCACACCACTGCAGCTGTCCCTCGTAGTAGGCATTTGAATTGATTAACACGCTCGCTCCTCTTTTCTTTCCCTCCTGCTCTCAGGGCTGTACCCTGAAAGATTTACTGCACTTCGGAGGGGTGAGGCACTCTGTGGATGCTCTGAGGTCAACACAATTGCTGAATCAAAATCTCCCATGGGGATGGGAGCTTTGAACTTTGCTTTCAAGATTTTAATTCTCTATTTCTCAGCATATGTATAACAGATTGTCAGAGAATAATCTCCTGATAAGATGCACGTAGATAACCAGGGGAAGGGAGAGGAGCAGTACCTTTAAAATATTGTCTGTTAAAATTCAGACAGTAAATCTTCAGTCCAGCAAGTAATTAAACACATAAATAGCCACGTGAAGTTTGCTGGGACTACTCATGTACACAGTTATGTGCATAAGCATTTACACTATTGGGATTTAGTAATGAGAATCTAATTAAACAAAACAAAAATGGTTAGCAACCCAAACTGGGTTGAGTCACTGTCAGAACGGTGCTACAGTTGCAGACTAGCGCATTGTTATTCTGGTCTGAAGATATAAATCAAAATTCCTTATTTCATTAGGTGTGGGTGCCAGTGTTTTATTTTACAATATCTAGTGGCATTAACATATTTTAGGGACTATCAAAGAGAAGATTCTTAGAGGATCTGTGGTTGCTAGGAGACTGGTTCTTCAGTCCTGCAAATCTTCCACACTGCAAAGAGCAAACTGGCAATAATCAGGTTTTCCTGCCAGACAGCACTCAAACAACTGAAGTTTATGGCTTATTGTTTAAAAATTGTGATTTAACCTTAAATTTGTAGAACAGGAAAGTTTAAAAGATGTTGGATTTCTCCAAGGAGGTATTTTATTTTGTATCTATAATATGCCACCCTCACGTCCTCTTTTAATCAATAATACCTTGGGTGTCTGATATCTAGAAACTTAGTTTCAGCACACTGGCGGGTTCCAGCCAGCATAGAAAGTGCTGAGTTTATTTAAGACAGTTCAGAGAGAGAGAGTCTTGCCACTCCCAGGCCCACCATCTCCATTCTCGTATCCTCACACAGTCTGCACCCTGAGAAGCCTCAAAGCAGCACCTTTACCACCTGCAGCCCCCTGCACCTTTGCGGCCTCCCAGCTTACAGCTGCAGCAACAGCAAATGCATTTGTCTCCCCAGCACCCAAACATCTCAGGATACATCCACCCAGTGACAGGGTCCCATTGTGGAGTTTGTGCCATGTGGACCACATTGGCTAATTTCAACTTCATTAAAGGAAATATACCGAATCTTCTCAATCAGAGTGGTTTTGTTACGGCGTCTAAGAGGGCACAGTAACAATCTCAGAAATCACTTGGGGGCTATAATTTGGTGATCTTTAAAATTCTGTATTCTTTTTGACCCAAGAGCTACACTAAGCACAAGAGCATACTATTTTCAGTGAAATAACACTTGTGATCAGAGCTGCATATGGGTTTTGCTTTACTGGATCATTGCCTTTAGTACTGTTTAAATAGGTATACATTATAAAGGTATTCACCTATGAAGAATTATGTCTATTTTCTCATTCATGGCTTTTCAGTTGCTCAGTGTAACATCACAATATTAAACCTCAATCTGTAGCCCACTGGAGTCCGCCTTTTCATGGATTTTGAGCAGGATTCTGTTTAACTGCAAATGCCCTCATTTCTTATCATTCACCAGGATAGGAGAATGTTTTGATCTGATCCTTCACTGTCCTCATCTAACACCACAGCCAAACACTTTTTTCCTTCATGTGACGGTAAAGGTATATGAAAAAAAGTGCCCATGGGGACATACAGGGCAGGAGAGAGGGGAAGAAGGGCAAAATCCCAGCTGAAGTCAAAGTATGGGGGACTGCCATTCCTTTCAGGAAAACTACAACTTCCCCCAGAGTCTTTTGATAACCTTCTTATTCTGTAATCATTCAAATCTCTTTTTAAATTGTATTTAAGGACTTTATAATTTCAATCTAAAACCTGACAGTTCCATGCAATTATGTCCTGAATGCAGTATTTGTATCCCACTACGGTAAGATTATATAGTAATAGTAACAACAAACATGGCTGAATCATTGACAAATTCAACCTTAGCTATCTTCTGCCTTGCCTTGACAACTAGACTATTGAATTCCAACAGGATGAAAATCTAAAAATAGCACTGCATGAAGAAAGACTGCAAGCAAAACCACTAGATAATACGGGCTCAATGCTCCTGTGAAATATGACACGTGCAAAAGCCAGATGTAATTTTAACAATACAGCTTCCTTTTCGACAAAGGAATCTCCAGAGTCTGATTTAATGTCTCCACAGTAAAGCCTAACAATTCCACGTTTTGTGTAGGAGTAAGAACAGACTTCTTTAAACTCGCAGAAAAGAACCCCTGAGAAGAATGCTAATGCACAACGTAGTGAATATAAAAAGAAGAGACCTCTTATGACCCTGTAGCAATTAAGACGCCATCCAAATCCAGCATAGAAGTCACCTTATACTTAAAGTTATTACAATGACACAACTGGACTCAGCAATGCTGACAGAGGCCAGTAACACTGTGGCTTTGCAGAAACCAAAACCACTGCAGTTTAGGAAATATTTTGCCTTATTTACTAGGCAATACTGGAGTGAGAATCTGGCTGGCTCTAATGCAGGAGCACAGAGATGAGCAGGCAAAAGGAGATTTTTTTACTTTCACACCCTGCCTAAAAAGAGGTGAAGAAAGAGGTAGATTAAGTAGTAGTTCACAAATTAGCTGAAGTCTTGGGACTGTAAGGTTGAAGTCTCTTCTACCTTTTAATATCACCATCTGATCTTCGGACTCCCTTAAGGAAATCAAGCACTCTGTAAAATAGGTTCCTCTCTAAGCCCTATCTTATCTCACAGATTAATTCAATGGTAATTAATATTCACCATCTTGAGGTTCTCTGTGAGATACCCATATAAATGTATATACATGTCATATAGATATAAATGTGGCCAGCAGGTCGAGGGAGGTGACCCTGCCCCTCTAATCTGCTCTTGTGAGACCCCACCTGGAGTACCGCGTTCAGTTCTGGGACACCCAACATAAGAAGGACATAGACCTGTTGGAGCGGCTCCAGAGCAGGGTCACAAAGATGATTAGAGGGCTGGAGCACCTCTCCTGTGAGGAAAGTCTGAGGGAGTTGTTGTTGTTCAGCCTGGAGAGGAGAAAACCAGCATCAGCCAACAGCCCCTCTAGGAGTATAGGCTCCTGTTTTCTTCCCCATACTTAGATTTTCCTGGCACAGAAGCCGAAGTGGTGACTAGAACCATTTCCTTTAATTCAAGTAACATCCTAATTCCCTTCTAGTCTGCTGTGGGTTTGGGGAGATTTTTTTTTATCTCATCCATAATATTATTAGGAAGATCCTATTCCTTTGGTGAAGAAAAAGACTGGTTTGAAGGAGGAAGATCAAAGATCTCCTTAATATTATTCTCTGGCCTCATTCTTTTATTGCTTAAGTAAAGTTCTCTTCTTAAACAATTATAGGCACAAATCCAAATGATCTATCATAGGCCATGGCTTTTTATTCACTGGAATAACTGTTGTTCCAGAAATAGACATAGCCCCACCAGTACTACTTTGAAGCACCACACAGGTTGGTTGGAAATAGGATTAAAAAATAAGGTGAATCAATAAACAGATATTGTTTTCCACCAATGCTGTGTGACAGGAGAAGTGAAAGCTTTGAAGTTTAGCTGTCTTTTCAAGGAAGTATCTTTGACATTGTCTGGTTCTATCACTGCACCTTATTTATTTTACTCTTCCCTGTCCACAGACAAGTTCTTAACCGACAAAAGGCATGAACACAAATGTCCTAATTTTAGGAGACTCACTCAGCTCCCCAGCACATGGGTCCCAGGGAAGCAATGGTGCCTTAGGAACTGAAGTAGTATTGAGAAGGCAGAGAGCAAATTCTGTTTGTTGGAAGAAATGTTTGCACTGCTTTATGTTGTCTTTTCTTTGTGGGGGAACAGTCATAGCCAGAAGAGTCAGAAAGGACCATGAAAGGTGTCTAGTCTGTTCTTCTGCCCCAAGACAGGAAAGTTGTACACAAATCCTTCCAAACTTTATGGGACATCCTACAGCTATTACAGACAATCCCTTCAGTACACAACTATCCCTGTGATAAAAATATTCCCCTTAATGTTTTCCCTAAATCTTTTGGCTTCACTTTGAACCTATTATTTTTTATTCAATTCACTAAACATGAAAAATGGTTCATTTCCTTTCTCTTTACAGCTATGTCTTCCCTGCTTAAAGGCAATTGTCTCTACTCATTTCAGTCTTGTTTTTCCTAGGAAGAGTTTTCTATCTCTCTTAGCATTCTGGTTGCCTTCCTCTGAACCCTTCCTTTAGGGGTGGTGCTGACAGCAGGGTACAAAGCCAGTGACCACAATAAGAAAAAAAAAGCTTTGTTTAACAGGACCTCAGGTGATTACTCCTATCACCTACACAGATGTAGTTAGAAAAGAAAATGCACATTTTGTAACAAACAGAGCTCTACAAGTGTAGGACGTAGGAATTTTGCAGTTCTGCTCCCCCTCTCATCTCTCTCTCCCACTTCCTATCACCAACATTGACAAACAAAACATCTCCAGTATGTAGAGAAATATGTAGAGATATAAAGATCCAAACACAGAAATGCACAGGATTAGCTATGTTAGAATTCATATGCCACCCTGGCTCACGATGAGCCAGGCTTTGGTCCCACTCAGTACACAACTACCCCTTAACAAGTCAGGAGTCAGTGCTCCGGGATACTGCTGTTACTCCTGAGTGTCTCAGATACCACTTTATATTATCTATTGACAAATAGGGACTTTTTAAATGGCAACTGCTGTGGCTAAATTCTTTAACATAATGTCTGTAATTACAGTTACCAATGTCTGTAATATAGACACCCACATAAGTATACTGGCAGTATGCAGTCAGTAGTGCCATGTATTAGTTTGAGACAGACTCCAGTTAGTCAATTAGATTGCATTTTCCTCTGGCTCCTCAGTCTCCTCTCAGTTACGATATTTAGTTATACCGTAGCTGGTGGGGTCACGCTGGAGTCAAGCTAGCTAGAAGTCAAGTGTACGGAGGGTCATTTGGACAAGCAGTGTGGCTTCACCTCACTATTTTAACCT
Source organism: Charadrius vociferus (assembly GCF_000708025.1). Lineage (NCBI taxonomy): Eukaryota > Metazoa > Chordata > Aves > Charadriiformes > Charadriidae > Charadrius > Charadrius vociferus. The sequence goes on along the minus strand of NW_009649864.1, from coordinate 2,364,550 downwards.
TTTTTGTAATTCTATGGCACCACATAATGCTGAAAAACGGTAAAGAAAACATAGTTCATCAATCCATTCTTACAAGACAAAAGTGTTGCTGTATCTCTGCATCATAAAGGAAGCAAAAATACTGCACGTATCTGTCTTTATTTTAGCTGCTCAGAATGTCCAGGAGAGCCTTTCGTCTTCATATGAGGAGGTTGTAACAGCTTCTAACAGCACGGATCCTCATCTCTGCTGATGGCTACAAGGAATATTTTGATACAATTAAGCACTTTAATCACATTAATTACATGCACAGGTTTAAATCACCTGACAGAGAAAAAGCATACAGAACAACATGCCTCTTAGAGGTCATTTTAAGGAAGGAACCCTCCTGGGATAGTCTTTGTTCAAGTTTCACTGGACGGTTTGCCAAGCAATACAGAAAAGAGGTGCGGGTTCTTTTGGGGACTGTTTTTTTGAGAAGGACTATAGCATTTCATGCTAGCTGAGAGTACTGGGTATGACAGAAATCAGCTTGACTCACCGAAACAGCCATTTAAGAGCAGACCCTCTAGTGGTATAAATCAGCAAGGCTTGACTTCACTGGAGCTCTGCTAATTTACCCCTGTTGGGTGTCTGGCTCTGAGACTTTACAGAGTGAAAATGAAACTAAGGAAGCAAAACAAAGATCCTGAAATATTAGGAAATAAAACAGCTTGAGAATGCCATGTTTTCCCAAGCATGCAAAAGAGAAGCCTGTAGGTTACAGTTTCAATTTAATTTGTGGATATTTGATACATGTTCACACATGCAGTATATGCCACGGAGGACTTAAAGGCCCATCGTGAGAAAAACATCCAAGATTTCTTTTTATCTTATTTCTGTTGGGGTTATTCCCCAGTCTCTTTCAGCCAAAATTTCAGTGAAGTTCGACCTTTACTAAGGATTTTTACAAGACTAGTGCTGAAGAGATCTCCACCCATACAGACAGAAAAAGAAAAAAAGAAGGAAGACCTAGTGTATGCTGAAGGTCAGACAGAAGTTCAGGATAACTTAGATGTTGTCCAATTATTAAAGGGATACTTCTGATGCCTCATCTTTCAGTAAGAATGATAGCGAACATGGAAATAATTATAGGATATCTGATTAAGAACGGGGAAGGTTTAAGAGAAACCACCATAATTAAGGCAGGAGCAAACTGAGCCCGTTGACCCTGGTGATATCAGGAATCCTGTGGTAATCCCCGGCCCCAAATCCCTATCCATTGACACGTGAAGTGGCAAGGTCAGAAGCAAAGCTTTTCACTGTGTGCGTTGGTTCAAAAGTTATATTCTAACCGGTAAACAGAAAATGTAACATGAAGCGGAGAAAAGGCTTCATGGTCAAGTAAGCTGAGCAATCAAGGATGCAGAGAAATGGTATAAAACACAATAGTTTTAGCAAATGTAACTTTTGGTTAAGAGAACTAATTTCATACTCAAGGAACATGTCCTGATCTATTGAGATTTGCATGAAGCAGTTCATAAAGTGCTCAGCTGAGAATTACTGTCTAAAACTTATATAATGGAGAGTAATTCAAGATTATTAACCTGAATGAAAATTGTATTTTTAAAAAAAGTAGTGTGTTAAAAAGGAAGTCTGTTGGGCTGGGAAGAGGTTATTAGAACTTTGGAAGAATTTTTTGGACACATCTTGTTACAAATATTTGTTGGGGACTTTGAGTCAAAAAACAGGCTTGCCTAAATGGTAAAGGATTTTGGAGGTATTGACAACAATTAGAAAGCTCATATAAGAACTGTTTTGTTTGTTAGCAGAATAATGGGAACAGGACGAAATTTAACACAAAGGCATCCACACAAAGACTTCAGGAGTGAGGCTCGTTGGTTGGAGGCAGCAGAGAAATGGAGCTCTAGGTGTACTGTTAGACTGCAAAACAGCTATGAGCCTCCAATGTGACAGAACCACAGGAAATCTGAGACAAGGCTAAGATGCACTGCCGATACATTTTCTTCAGAGTCACTGAAGCGTTCATATTATTATACAAGGTACTGCCAAGGTGTTTTGTACATGATATACAGTTCTGATCACCCACTTTCAAATCAGATTTAAGTTAATTTGGAATAGTTCCAGAGAAGGGATACTGGAATGACTGAGGGAAAGGAGCATAATCTTCTGAGAGTAGTCAAAGAATAATGTCTTCTTTTCCCTCTCAAATAAAACAGTTCTTCATAAATGCATATGGGAATTTAAAAACAGGGTGGGAGTAATAAGCTTTAAACATAAAATTGGTGCAAGATCAAACAGAGATAAGCTGGTCATACAAAATTTAACATGGTTGGAATCACCCTCTGAATTCAATCAGTTTAGTAGTGTTTGGGAACACGTGGGGCCAGGGATAAATCTAACTCCTTCAAGATGAAGCCCAGCAGCCTTATGGACATTGCAGGATAGAGTAGTGGTGTTCTGGAGATACACATTCAGGTATGGTGTGAAGATTTTATGTGTTGAACTTCGTCATCTGCTCTAACAATTAGGAAGACAATTCATCTATTTCTACACTGAGTTGGGTCCATTTACACTGTGTCTTTGTTGTATGCAGTTAGTCCCCGATATCTGAGCTTCTATTTATCACCTAATTTTGCTGTGGAGGATTTCTTCTTTAACCCAAGGGAGCATCAGTAGTTGGTCCCAGATAGGGAAGGGGTGTTGGGAAGGTGCAATGCTACTCTTGGTGGCATGCAGAGATTTGGTACATCTTACTCATGGCTCCTTATGTCTAACCTGATTGACAGATGTTTCTCCTCAGGTCAGATGTGCAAAACCCCCACAGCTTAATGAAACCTTCCTATTCTTTCTAGCATGTGTGATGTTCCTCTTTCCAGGGAAAATGTCCAATGCTTCCAACAAGTTTCTCAGTGTTGCAGGGATATAGGATGTTAGTCGTGACCTCCTCTACCTTATTCCCTCAGTGTTAAGCATCTTCACCTTTTATATATGAACTGTCTTTAGATGGTCTGAGAATATTGGAGGTGTTTTATGGTCCATGGTGTGGAAGTATGCTTGGAGGACGTGTTTTCTGAACAAAGTATCTATCACAGTGGCAACTGTGGAGAAGTGGACTCAATTTTCTTTGTATCTCCATGACAATTCCAGGCAAAATTTTAACAGAAAGATTCTTCTTCTTTTACAAATTACATCAATTACATATATGCAATATATGAAGACAAATCAAATGCAGCCAGACACTTCCTCCAGCTCTACTAAAGTTTCTATAGATTAAATTTTAGTCTTTCTTCAGGCATCACTTGAGCGGTACTTAAAGACTATACAAAGAAATCTCTAAAAATTGATTAAGAGTCTAATTAAAGATTGATCCTATCAAGTTAGGTAGTCTGTAAATTTTATTAAATCAAATCTTTTACTCTTTTACCCTATAGGAAAAAAAAGGAAAATGGCCACAAAGGTTCCTATCAATAAAACTTTAGCACAACCACGAGCACGAAAGAAATGCTGAAGTGAAATAGTTGTGATTGAAAACATGTAGCAGTTTACAAATGTGCTGGAAGTCCAAACGACATTAGTTGTAAGTGAATTCTCATTTACAGCTCTCCTCACCACAGAAATAAAAGCAAGTCCCACAATACTAAACAAGTCAGTATAATAACAGTCAGACTAAACAAGTGGCAGGAATTTCCTGCTACCCTTTCTTTTCTTATGCATTTGATAGCAACTAGCCAACATACCAATCCAAAGTCCACTGAACCCAACGGGAAAACCAGTGAGCCCTGGGCCAGACTCTGGATCCTGTCTCTCCCTCTAAAATGAAACATCTCTTTTCAAGAAAACAAAAAATAGTAAGGAAAAAAAATGACACCTCCATGTTATTCCCCCTTTTTCACACAGATATTGGGAAGATGCAGAAGGATGAAAATTGACCTCAAGATCTTAGGGGAAGGAAAATTCATTAGACATCAGGAAGATCTGAAATCTCATGACTGCTTGTCCTTCAGAAAGTGATAATACAATAAAGAAAATAAACCACAAACACAATTTACCAACAAAGTCACCATATTAATTTAATAGAATGATAGGCAGACTAACAATGTGACTTTTTATTTTACTTAAGAAGGTTTTGGTTCAATAATCAACACTATATACACCAATCATATAACCAAAAAAAAAAAAATTCAAGAATTTGATCATTATATTAAGCTTTATTTATGTCAATGACTGAGAATGTTCTGCCATTGTCTTGAGGTTGTTTGACTCATTAATCAAACACAGAATGTTCTGCCATTGTCTTGAGGTTGACTCATTAATCAAACATGGGGACATAAAAAATTAGGGGATCAGAGTATGTTTCATTTGCTCTGCTGACTTGAAAACAGCTGAGAAGTTGTCATGCTGTCCGAAACAGTAACCATATTCTAAAGGGAAAAAAAAGCCACAGGAAAATTTCTTGGGGTTTCCATTATCAGCATCCCCACTTTCATTCAAGCCAGCAAATTACCTTTTTTCTCAAAGAATATTAACTTGCAATCTAGAATATGCAGGGAGGAGGGGGGTGGTTTAAAAAAAAAGACAACTGATTTGCCTATCTAATGCCTGCTCCAAAATGGACTTTCAAATGCTCAGCACTTTCAGAAAGGGAGAGTGTTGTCAGTTGTTCTGTTTTACACTTGCTTTCTTCAAATACTTGGAAACAAGTCAAGTTTCTACCAGTACTCTTAGACATTGCCTGAAAGCGCTTCCAGGCAAAGTTGCCACACCAAGTACTTCTGTATAAAGAAAAATCAGTCCCAAACCAGTCTCAGTATTTTAAGTAGGAGACTGTATATGGAAATGTAGGATATTGAATTACCAAGGCCAACCTTTTTGTTAAAAGCAAAAATTGTTATTTTTAAGCTGATGGAATAAATTCTTTAGTGATGCTCCATTGATATTGTTGAAAAAAGAGAAGGTATTTAAATCACATCTGATTTTTCTGTAATTAAAGGCAATTACTGATCTTAATTAAAATATTTTATTTAAAAAAAATAATCACGAAGCTTCAGTCACACTGCTCAGTTCAGGCATCAAGAAGCACTTGAAATAAATCAACCCACTATCAAGCACCAACTTATAAATGACATACCATAAAGGACATTCTCATACCAACATTTACTTCAGTTTTTCTGCTTGAAATTGGTCCCACAAGACTTTCAGGACAAGCCTGGTCCTAAAAGTGGCCAATTCAGAGCTGTTTAGAATATATTTTAAAATCAATTCAGTAGGATATTTTAGATTGGAGCCTTCATAGAGAGCAGTGGGAGGATGATATAGCCTCTAAACTTCCACAGGCGATATCAATGGCAGGGATCTGGCTAGGAAACAGCAATTTTGCCTTAGTAAAACTGTCACCTTGTGAAAACTGAGCTGTTTCAGAAAACCACAGACTTCCAAAATAATTTTGAGTTGCTAAGGTTTATTGCGGGGGGGTGGGGGTGGGAGGATAAAGAGAAAATAAAAAAGGAAGAAGAAGAATAAAAGGAAGAAGAAGAAAAAGAAAAGACAAAAAAGGGTGAAAAAAGGACCTTCCCTTAGGAACATGATTATCTGAAAAAAAAATGAAGTGCTTGGGATGAAAGCTACATTTCTACAGATGCTCTTATTTTTGTTTTCACCATCTCAAGTTCCTATATGCTTATTTGACTCTCTAGCCTTAAAGCTAGGACATTCCCCTGAAAAACACCTAGGCTCTAGTCCTTTCATCTGCTCCTATTTATTTACTGAAAATGTATCCCCATCAAAAGAAATAACGAAGCGTTGCAGCGCCACAGTCCAGAAAGGGCTCTGACCTGAGTCAGAGCATCCTCCTCGAGGATGACTGAGCTGAACCCATTGCTTCTACATCAGAGAGGAGCCCTCTCTTTGCTGCGCAGGCTGTCAGGGAAAGGCAGAGGAGAACATCCCCAATGGTCCAAAGGAAAATTGGCCATGTTCCATGAACAAGCAGCTTTTACTATGAAGAGGTAAAAAAAAAAGCCCTAACGTTGGAGAGGAAACAAAAAAAAAAAAAGGTGAATAGTTCAGACAGAAGTAATTGCAGATTGGCTTAGTTTTCTGGTTTGTTTTGGTGTTGGGCACTTGCTGTGCTTTTTTTTTTCCCTACTAATTTCCTGTCAGGATTGGCAGCCAATGACTCACCTGTATTCACAGACGAGTATAGCCAGAAAGCCAGCCTACAGCTCCTCTTCTCCATCCTGTGCCTTAATCACACAAAACAACCCCACTCCAACTCCATAAGTACAGCAATATTCAACGCACCAGGCAAAAGCAAGGCCAGGCAGCTTCCCCTTATGTCTGTAGATATCACCATAATACTCTGGTATCAGATATTCAAAGTATGCTCTCTTCATGGGTGACTCCCGCAGTTCAAGACAAAGCAGTAGTGAGTGGCCCTGGAGAAAACTATGTCCAACCTGGCCAAAATGACAGGAATATGATGATTAGTGCAGCTTTTGAGAGTTCATCTACAGAAAACCAAACTAGCAATGCCATGAGACTGCCAAGTAGCTTCCCACGCACAGGGAGAAAGCCCCTGTGGTTCATCTTCTGGTGATCAATGTTTAAACTATTTTCCACGTGCTACAGAATACACATGGATTCAATGAATAGAAACAAATTAAAGAAAGTGATTATAGGTCTCTAGGTTAGATTTTTAATCTCAAAATCTGGGATTAACTATGGGCAACCCTGTGCTTCCAACAGACGTGCAGGGACCACGTAAGTGCGTATTACATCCGTTACAGGGAAGCTGAGGAGGGCTTTTCCTGCAGCTGGCTTCTTGCGTACCAAGTTTGGTGAATGCCTAAAATCCTTAATGTATATCGTCAGAAATTGTCATGCAAACACCAGCCTGACTGACAACTTACCTAATGGGCAAATCAAAAGTAAATGAGAAGGCAAGATGAGTGACCCAGTGAAGAACCAACGATTTGTCATTTGGGATGTTTTATTAGTCAGTTTGACAAATTTCCTGCTGGTTAACTGATTAAATTTACATTTCCCTATTTTCAATCTTTAATTTATTTCATACTCAAATATGATTGTTAGCCATTAATCAATAAGGTTTAGAGTGTTCATGATTAATGGGTAATGCCTTCAGTATAAATAAGGGATCCTGTGATGCTGGGATTTATCTGGCTCTAGCGATTGCAGGATTGCTCCAAGTGCTCATTCCTTAGTTACAATAAAGCAGGACCAGGAGGACTGATGAGATTCTGTGCCAGCGATGTGATAAAATGAAATGGAAGCAGCTATTAAGGATCCGTGCAAGATAATGACGGAAAGAAACCAAAGGGTTAACAAGGCTCTGCTTTTGATATAAGTAGTGCCAGAGAGATTAATGAGTCTCCGCACTATAGATAAGTAGGGATTTACAGCATCTGTACGGTAAAAAGAAACCAGACAGATTAACGAAACGATCACCTACGGCTCTGCCGGGATGTAAAGACTGAAGGCTATAGGATTTCTGAGCCTCTGTGTAAGGGTTAATGGAGCCCGGCAGCAGCGGCAGGACCAGAGGAGTTACCAGAGTTGTAAGCTGCAGCCCTGGTAAGTAGCAGAGAAAGGGTTAACGAAAAGCCTCCATGGATTGAGATGCTAATTGTCAAGATAGTGTATTACTTGCCGAAAGTAAATTTGATTACTCGAAACTCCCACTAAGGAGGCGAGCTTGTGTCCCTTCCATCTGTCGGGCTGTGTGAAAGATGATGAATTGAACTCAAAACTCACGTGTGATGAAGTCACTGTCGCTTCCCTGCTAGCAGAGCCCTGCTGCTGCTGTGCCCACCGTGCAGAGGGGAGCACCGCATTTCAACTTTTCCTCTGGCACCGGGGAGGCACAGTAACCTGTTACTTGCTGCTGCTTGCTTTTTTTTTTTTTTCCCCCTTCTCTTTTTCCCTCCCCATTTTCTGCCTCAGCGCTACAACTGAGTCATTCTGTTGCCCATGGCTCGTGGGTATACAGTGCTCCTGCAGCGTGCTGCATTATTCCCCAGTTCATCTGTCAATGTTATTTTCGGCTAATGCAGATGTGGGGTTCGCTTGCCGTCGCTTTGTAGACTCTTGTCGAAAACCATTTGGAAAGCCTTAACTATGCATAAATCTGCAGAGTGAATGTTTTCTTTCATTCACTTCCTCCTATTATTTGATTTCTTGTAGGCCTCTGCGGCAGAGATGGAGAAAATAAGGTAAGTGAGACAGTTTATTTACATCTCATTATAAAGAAGAAATGTTCTGTTGCACAATGGACGATACAGGCTCTTGGAAAATATTTTGCTTAATACGATCAGTGTAAAATACCAGACTGCACGATGATGCAAGGGAAGCTGTGTTTTAGAGACAAAAGGAAAGGAATGTGGTTATTCTAGTAATCTGTTTTGCAGGGATGTCAATTCAGAAAGGATGTTTTACACACAAACATGTTTTATTGCCAGATGCAGAGGATATTTGATTATATAAATGTTGTAGTCACTTGTCCATTTACTGCAAGAGCCTGCCATTCCATTTAATGAGGAAAGTAGATCAATAATTCATGAAAAAGCTGAAGAAAATATAGGCTTGACTTCAAAGCATCTAATTACTGTGGTTTGTTTCAATATAGTGCTGTAACATTGGTGTTCGATTTTTGTTTTATACTGTATACCAGCCAGATAAATCTTGTCTCCTCTGTGTTTAAAATGTTGTCATACTGTACCAGTTTCTCAGCACATCTCTCTGCTTTAAGCAAAAGGAGATGGCTCTTATAAACATAAGTTTTCCATCTCATGTTCGAGTGCAAGTCTGCTTTGGGGGATATTGCTTTTGTGTACGTTGTTAAGAACGAAAAAGAAAGAAGAAAGCATTCTAGCCCTTTTTAAAAAATAAATTTTAAAAAGTATCAAATCCTGTCTATTAGTAAAATCCCCAGGTATCATCAAAGTGATAGGCAAAAGCTGAACTTTTCACTGCCCTTTAGATACTTTTTGGATTTTATTTAAACCACCCAAAACACTGGCCATGCTCTTATTTGGTTTCATTGGACTAGCCCAAATTCCTTCTCCAAACCTAGTGACAACTATTGTCCAAGCAGAACTTTTTAGGTTCCTTGAGTTTGGAATGGCTATCCTGAGTTATTAGAAATGCAGAAAAGTACTAAAATTCTGGAAATAACTGGGGAAGAAGTGACAAACGTGCAAGAGATTTGACCGAGTGTTTAATGAATTCTGGGCTGGAAACAAAATCTTGTTTTTCATTTGAGGAAGAGGTGAAGTCTCTTACAGTGGACTTGAAGATGCATGTCCAAAAGTTTCTAATGGAATTTATTTAGAAAATGCTTCTGTTGTACTTTTTTTTTTTTTAGTATCTCATGACAATGAAAGTATTATAACTTTTGAGCCGAAAGAAAAATGCTGTGCAATTTATTATGGTTTTGCATGTATATAAGCACTATATCACTAAAGCTGTGAGTTTTTCCTGAGTAACAACTGAGAAAGCACCTCGGTATGTGGTCCTGTGTTTAGTAAAAATTCCCAACAAGATCACCTATGGTATATGCGCGCTCATGTCGTGAATAACTCCTTCAGAAGGTGCAAGCAAATACGTATTTACATGTTTGCTTGATAAGCATGCACGCACAAACGCAATACAATACTTGTAATACTTCCCTGAGCATGCCTTGGCCTCCGTTTTTAGTAGACAGGCTCCTTCCACATTTGCAACAACGGGCTGCAGAGCCCAGGAGAACGAGCTCAGGAACGTATTGAAAAAGAGAGAATTTGTTATGACAAGAGTAAACAACCATAAAGCTCCATTTTCCCTAGCACCCTAGTTTTGCAGCTGTCAGGCGAGCAGCAGTCCTTGCCTCAGTCCTGCTTGAGCACCATATGGATGGAAAAGCCCATACTGCCCCGCTGAAGGCACTGCGAGCTCGGCTATTAACTCCAACAAGAGAGGGGTCAGGCTGTGTCAGGAGTTTGTTAATTACATTTTCTGTTTACAATTCTTGTGTATAAAAGTTGCTTCTGATGGATGTTGGTCCCCATCACCCAAGCGGGTGCGAGGCCAGCGCAAGGGCTCCCGAGCGGAGCCGCGAGCAGGGCTGCGGGAGCTCTGGCAGGACCCGGAGCAGAAGCTGCGCTGCTCCATCCCAAACTTTTCCAGGCTCCCTGTCTATAGTCGTCATCTTGGATGCAAACTGACAGAACCCTCAGCAGTTTACAGAAGCGGTAATCAATTCTGGAGTTGTTATTTTAAATAGCTGGAACCCACAGTTCTGAGAGAATTAGATATTTTCCTAAACCTACCCTATCTGCCACCCAGGGAAAAAACAGATTATCTTGTCTTTTAAACACAGTCACTTCAGAGAGGCCATGAACAGAGATAGACTGAAGCCAGGGGAAGGAAGAAAGAAACAAGAGGGAAAAGGGCAGGCCAAGAGCTATTTTTTGTTACGTGTAGAAACCAGTGTAACATCACAGGAGCCATTCCCACATAGTACTTGAATTTGTTCTGCTTTATCCCCTGAGCCCAGCTCCTTCCCCATTCTCTTTTTGCAACCAGATGGGGATGTGCCATCCCACATGAGCTGGGAGGGTGCTGGCCCAAGACCCAGTGGGTGAGCCCACGCCAGCTGTGGAGCTGGGGTGCACAGAGGGTACAAGGCTCCTGAAAAAAAGAGAGGAGAGGGGGGCTCTGGAATTAGCAAAAAGGAAACAAACCAAAGCTTTGTTGGAGAAACAGAAGAAGAGGAGCAAGGTGGATACCCACAGGATAACCAGGCTGAGAACCCTCAGGGTTAGAGAAATCCATATTTGCATCCCACAGTGCCCTTCAAGCTAAGAAAGCCTTGTAAATATGAAGAATAGGTGCAGAGAATCACACTTTTCAGAGGAGCTGCTCCACACTGACAGTCTTTGGGAGCCCGCAGGGCCAAAGATTTTTAAAAGGCAGCTCTGGAAGCCTTTAGGTGAGCTTTTCACTTTCTCCAGCCCAGTGCCTCTAGGGCACCCCCAATGGGTGGCCAGGCCCATTCAGACAGAGGGGCAAATGCAAGAGCCTACAAAATTGATCCACTGATGTTCCACACTTTAATCAGCCCCAAATTCACTGAGTCAGGGTAGCACAAGCAATGGTGCAGAGAACTGATGTACTCCCCGGTGTTACATTCCTTCACTCAGAATCTAGCTGGGAAGATGCAATTCATCTCACGTAACGCGGTAATATTTCCCCTTGCAGACTAAGGAGCCGCTGTGACCTGCAGTGTCACATCCTGTCCTTTTCAGCCGGGGCTTGCTGTGACAGCGTTACAGGTGGAAGGAGCAGTAGGAAGCAGAGGCGGGAGGTTATCGGTATTTAGCCTGACAGAGGGATGACTTCCTCCAGAAGTGGAAACACGCTATTTTGTGCTAAAGCTTCAACTAGAATAATCAGTTACCGCAATGAAGCCTTCACACTGTGAGCAATTCTTAGCGGTACATAGTGTTTATACCATCTCAAGGTACCAATATATTAGGCAGGAAGTAAGGCTAACTACTAATCACAAACCTCTTGAGGATCTGTACTTATGTAGGTTGGCTGTGTATGGTTATGCAGTCACTTTAAACATTAATTACTTCTGACTACAACCTTTTAAATACAGTTTTTTGGATCTGGTTCTTTTTCATGTCTATAAACAAGGACTGAAAATCTTTGTTAAGTAAAGTAAATTACAAATATACCTACACTATCTTATTTTGACTGTTAGCAGTGTGCTATCTTTGGGGCACAAGAGAAGCACATGCCTTCCAAGTCTGAGGCCTTGCAGATCTGTGATGGCTGGTACACAAAGTTGCAAGTGCTCTGGAAACTGCTCCTTTAAGTCAGTTTGAATCCATAGCATGGCTAGATGTGCAAACAAAAGACCAGTTCCACCACAACTCCTGTACAAACTCCTGGTAGCTTTTTCTTTGCTTCCTTTTAATCCTGCTTGAAATCCAGGTTGTAACATTCAACCTTTCAAGTGAAAAATGTAAGTTTTGGCATAAGCGACCTCCAGACATGTTTTTGTATGCAAGTATTGACCAGATTCTTAGTGTTTCTTACACTGAAGAGTATCTCGCTCCACAGGAAATGCCAGTTAAGGTGACAGATACTGTTCAATAAAAGCTTTTTCTTTTTTTTTTTAAATACACTCCTAAGATTTCAGTGACAATTCAGAACCTCTATAAATCTATATTCTTAGTTCTAAGCTTTCAAGATTCACAATAGGCTGAGCTGCGTATCTAAAAGTACACAAAGCAGGACACATCATCACCACCATCAACTGCCAGGCTCACATAATTAGTGCCTGTAAGGAGGCTGACTTTCTACTTTGCAATGTAACCATGGTATTCCCCAACTGAGGATTACTTTATTTTGGTAGCATCAGTAGTGACACTTCACTAATCATGCAGGGATCTCTGATAAAAGTGATCCATGTCTCAAGGAACCTGTGAGGCAACATCTTCGTTTCATTGTAGTCCTCGTTTCAGAGCATATGAAAGCGAAGCGATTAGTTTTGCACACACAGCTGGTAGTAAGTCAGCAGCTCGATCCCAGTTGTCTCTTGAATTTTCAGACTTGGACTTTTCTCAAGCATGTTTGAGTTCATCTGCGGTAAGCAAGGAATATCAGTCTCTTCAAAAGCAACATCAGAGGCACGTGCAGTCCTAGCGAAAAGCTTCTGCTGTAGTTCAGTGAAAATATGAATACCTTCCTAAATGCCCACTAGATCATGCTGCCTTCCTTGCACTTGATATAAATATAGCCCTCTTCATATGCTAATGAACACCCTGCAATTTCCTGCCATCCCCACCTTGCCCTTTTTCCTTCTCTCAGCCTGTATCTACATTAGTTATACCATAGTTACTTGAACACCAGGAGAGGATTCTTTTTTTTTTTTTTTTCCCCCTCCAGAGAGTTAACCAACAAACATGGTTTACTTTATCCTAGGTCTTGTCTTCACATCCACAGATGCTGCCTTGCACAGAGGCACAGTGCCACAGGACAGCAGCAGCGCTGTGCAAGCAGCAGCTCCAGCACCTGCTCAGCAGTGTCTGCAGGCTCTAGCTGATGCTGGGACTTCAAACCACAGCTGAGCAGACAGGCAAAGAGATGGCACAGGGCAACTTCAGAAGCAACAGAGCATAAGGAAATGCCGGTGTGAAAGGGCCATGAGTTTGGGGTTGTTAGAGGTTATGGTAGAGAAGCCACCTAGCTGGGTGAATGTTGGGTCCATTTGGAAAGAGGGAGAAGGAAAAGGAAAAGAGGGCTGCCTGCTTATATTCAAACAGGTAAAGCAGGTTCTAATTTTTCTCTGCTTTGTGAGATGTTTTCATCTCCCAGGCAGTCCCAGCAGCGGTGACAGCCCTGCAGTGCTTTTTCCAGCACATCTGGTTTGTTCACGCTGCTATCCAAGGTGTGACTGCAGCACAGCTAAACCACATGTCTCTCCCCCCAGAGACTACGCTAAGCCTTAAGTTTGGTGGTTGTCAACCGTAGCAACAGACACGCGAGGACATATTCACAGTGCCCAGGGGAACTACAGCCTTGGAACAGGGATGGGTTGGGGCGCAGAACCATGCTGATCTACTTACACTCGCACCTCTGAGAATTTTATTAATGCTGCTGGCAGCACAGTGTGCTTGCATAGCTTATAGTTAAGTCCATCCTACTTCATTTCCACTATTACCTGTGCTAGTCACTCAAATTAGCACTTACTAATTCTGTTACTGTTCTGTTGTCCCACAACCCTGTGCCTGAACTGTCTGCTGCTTGGAAGAATGATCTAAAAGGCAGTGATGCTGGTATGGAAGGAATCATCTCCAGTCACCTGCTGTAACAAGCGTTGTGTTATAGTATCTTTTAGCTCTAGATAAATATTGAGTGGAGTAAAAGTGTCCAGCAAACAAGAAACATGACAGGAACAGAGGGCAGAATAGATGCAAGTTAAATGAAATGAGGTATAGCTATGTAAAGTGGCCTGCAGGGACAAGTGGGGGCTGAGCAAACATCTGAAGAGACCAAGGAAGTAGGTAGGAGGAGATGAGCCATGCCATCAACCGGGAGCTGCAGTGAGTCACGGGGAAGAGGCTGGACCTAGGTGATACCAAGCTTACAAATAGTGCTCCGCCTACCCCTTTCTTGCAAGGCAAAGCACATCACTGAGCAATACTGTAAGCTGCTCAGGAAAAAAAAAAAAAAAAGAAGGGGGGATTTTGGACAAATATTTAAGAAAAAAAAAAAAAGTCCATATCTTATAGTGTTTGTGATTTGTTCAAAAACTTTGTAGCACAGGGAGTAGAGCTTCCAGAACAGGTGGGGTTTTTGTTGGGTTTCTGTTGGATCCCCCCCCCAAAAGATACAACCATGCTTGATGGTCAGAAAATTCAAAAGTGGGAAAATCTGAAGCTGTCTGCATCCCCTGTATTGCTAATAGCAACTAGACTTCGGTTTATGTAAGTGCTCTGACCAAAGCTATCGAGGGATGTGTGCTGAACAGTAAAAGCAGCGACTAACAAAGCAAACAGTGGCAACGACTGCAGCAGTAACAAAACAATCTTATAAACTGCAGGGTATAAGAGGTTCCAAGCTGCAAAGCCCAGATGGTTCAAGGGCAGTATAGTTTGTGAACCACACTTGAGTGTGCTCTGTGGTGAAATCAAGTACAATTTGAATGCTTGCTGTTGCTACAGTGCACAGACTGATGAAAGGAAGGAGATAACTTGTCTGCAGCACTTTATTACAGGCTTTTGCAATTGCCAGCTCCGCTGCTGCTTGGCATGGCTTAGGCAATTTAATTTACTAATCAATTCTTGATTTGCACACAAGTGACTTTAGAATGCATTCAAATAAAAACTCTGTATCACCACATTTGATTCAATGTTCTTTAAAAATCAAAAGCATCTGAAATATATCAAAACTATTAAGCTTTTCACATAAAAAAAAAAAAATTTGAAGGGCTTGAATTGTCTTAATGTTTTAATGATGACCTAGAGCCAGCTTAGCATGAAGTACAATGTGCAGAAAAATAGGCAGTAGTAGTGAGCTATAATCATGCTTTTTGGAATTCATGAATATAAGGGTTGTATAATTTACATAGCCCTCAAGCGGGATAGCAGGATCATAAGGGTGTGTAGCTCCTTGCTGGATTACTCTGATGTGTGTGACCATCTTACTGCTCACATGAACTGCACAACTCTTATTATTCAGCTCTTCCAGAAGTAACAAGATCTACCTCATTGAACAGTGCACAGAGTCACTGCTCATTGCTTGGTTTGTAGCAATGTTTTTACTGGGATAAAAAGGGCCTCCATGCCTCATGCAGTTGTATTGCCTCTTTAGAGCATGACTTTCTTCATATATGCATTTGCAAAGCTCCAAAAAGCATTGAGAAAGCTAGCGCTCATCCTGAGCTTGCCCAACTGTCACCGTGTCAGCAAAACCATAACTGAGAAATTGTGTGCAAGAGAACATGTACACACCTCGTGCAGCAGATTTGCATCTAGGAGGGCAAATGGCATTTGAGAGGAATGTTGATGGCAAAGTAGTAGCTGACTGACTTACATGACATACTAGGACGTCATGACTACACGAATGCCGTTTCAGTTACTCAGAGCAAAACGCAAATTTTGACCACCTTACCTTGATTTTGCCCATCTTTAAAAGAAGGAGGAGGAAGAGAAGTAGCGTGTCCTAGAAGAAAAGAGGAGCTTCAAACTTTTTCTGGAAGCCACTGAACTTTTCAGGGAGTGCCTGCTGTGCTACAAAGACCCTCATGTTCACAAGAAGCTCTCATGACTCAGCAGCTCCAAACTGCTGCCCTCTTCAGCAGGACCAAGTTTCATATCCATGCCAGAGCAAAGGACCTTAACTTTGAAGTTTCTGTGCAAATCAGGTCAAACAAATGAGCTCATTTTATGTTTCTGTCAGCTGTAACTGCCATTTAGACAAGAGGATCAGTTTAAGGAGCTGCTCTATTTTTAAGACCTTCCAAGAGCTATACTGGAATTCCCAGCAATGAATGGCAACTTAATCTTTTCCTTCACCATCCCCCAAGAGCTCATTCTTACAGCAGGCAATTTGAAGAGATAAGCAATCAGCACTCCTCTTTTCTGTGCATTTCTGTTTTAAAAGTGTTAAATCTTTGTGCTGCTATTTATCTCAGGGATGCTGGCTCAACCAAGGTCCTGCACAAATGAACAGTTTTCAATGCTTCGCCTGTACAGAGTAGTCTACAGATGGAAAAAGAGATTGTCTATATGTCTGTATAATTGGTCTTACTGCCAAGAAGTCCTACAGATGCAGGTGCTTGAAATGACATTTAAGTAGCACTAAATGCACAGCAAATAACTTCGCACACCATATTTGAGTAAGTTTGTAACTGCTGGGTCACTTGCCCTTTGAGATATTACTTCCTCTTGATATGAATCTTATCTCTGTCCTGTAACAAGGAAGTAGTATTTCCAGGGAGTTAATCAGAAACAGTCCATACCAACATGTACCAAATACATTCCAAGACTTAATGTAGATACATGAATAGCTGAAAAATAAATGTTTTGCAGCTCTACCCAATATTCTTAACAACTCAGTGGGGAACTAGTAGCAAAGTACATTCACAGACAGAGGCATATCCTTCATGATGGGGAAAGTGCTGCTTTCTATAGGGAAATAAAAGATTTTTAGACTGTATACAAACAATCTATAGCACTGGAACAGTTCTATTTGAATTCAAAATAAATTGTATATTTAGTTTTGACTCTCAGCTTATGAATAGCAATGGTGGTTTTATTTTTATTTGCATTCTGATTTAGATTGATGAGAGACCAACAATTAAAGAGTGAAAGATCCAGTGAGTAAAAAATGAGTTCAAAACGAGAAACCCAGCAAACTAGCCCAAAGCAGTGCAAGTAGAGTGGTGAAAGACAAAACAGCAATGATATTTAAGTCAATTACTTGGGAAGCAATACCATAGCTCAACATATCAGAAAATTTGATTGTCCTCATCAAAAAAAAAACAGAGCAAGAAGTTTTTATGCAAGTCCAAACAGGGCTTCAGTCCTACCCTTTCCAGTGCTGAATTCATAGACAGGCTCTTGCTAAAAGGGCTGCATGACTGACCAGGCTTATTTTTGTCCAAATCTGCACAGAAGCTGGCCCTAGTACCCCCCAACTCTGCTGTCTTCTTGCAGCCTTGCAAACACAGTGCCAGGAAGCACCTGGTTTCTCAACCCACATCCACAGCATGACCCTACCAAATCTCAGCCTCAGCAGTTCCACTTCATTTCTGACCCCTCACAAGCCTTCAAGAAGAGTAAAATCTTCCTGGCTTACCCCTGGTCCTTTCTGTACCAATGCCACCAAGTGCCATGGGCATGAGAGGCGGGCTTCTGAGGAGATTTTCAGCCCAGGCTTTGAAATGTAGTCTAGGAAAGCCCAGTTAATGCCAGCCCTTACTGTGGAGCTGCTTGATATCTGGCAAGCTTGGGGGCAGGTGAGGGAGGGTTAAAGAGGGCTGACAGAAAGTCCCATCATTCACTTTGCTGCTATTTCCCCACTTGTGGAAGGTAAAGCAGTCCCCTTGCCCTGCAGCTGGAACTGCTGTGGTTGGTGCCAGAGACCCCTTGCTGAAATGCCATTGCTGGTTGTGGTGTCTCCTGAAGCATGTTTTCATGTTTCTTTGGTCTTGCTTTACTTCTTCAGAAGATGCAGCCAATCTGTGTCTTGTCTTTATATCAAATGCTCTCTATTTAACTCTTTCACTACTGGAGGAAAGCTCTAGGAGATATACAGTCCTCCCCAGTCCCATGTGAAGGAATGACCAAATTTAAGAGTCTTGGCTTCTCCATGAGGAAGGTTAATTAGCCCTTTGTATAACTCAGGAGGTAGCTCTGGCAACAGAGCATATAGGCAGGAGAGGGAAGAAATGAATCATAGAGAAGACTGACATGAGTTTCTTTGGGCCAAATGTAGCTGACCTATGCTGTTAGTTAACAAAGCAATTTCCCCCCCCCCCCCCCCCCCTTCTCAATTTACAAGAGAAATCACAACCTAAAAATCATGATTCTTTTTCCCGAGAAATTAAAAGTACAAGAAGTTATAGCACTAAACAGTTAGTCTGCTAACAAATGCCAGTTTAGAGGAGTAAAGCTGGCTTGTCTACTGTATATGATGCAAATAATTCTAGATAACAGCTAACTTCTGACAACAGGAATATTTTTTCTCTCCACCTTAACAAAGCTGCCGATGCAGATTTTTACAGTAACTGTAGACTTCAACTTGCTTTCTTCAGTAGATTCAGTTACTAGAACTGATGGGTTTCACATGCTGTCAGCTTCTGGAGGGTTTTCTTTACAAACCAGGACTGACTATCATCCAAATGTAAAAGAAAAAACCTCCAAGAGAGAAGTCCCATTAATTCCAGCACACAGTGCACTTGGAGCCATTTGAGAGAAACAATGCTAACCTAGCCAGTTTTACTTCATATACTCTGCTTTGAAGAACATTTGTTCTCATCTAAAAGCATTTTTTTTTTTTTTTTAATGCAGTGAAAACCCTTCCATGGTCTGTTGGGAAAAAACCTTTTGTTATAACCGGGGAACACGTAGCAAATAAGTGACAACAGCTACATGTTACCTGGATTCAAGGAACATGGAAGGTTTCAGTTAGAGTTTTCATAGTAAGATTCTAATGAATACTTCACTGGTAACACAGTGTGGACTGGACTTTTCTACTTCGGCTTTGCAGTTGCTTTGCATTCTCATCTTCATCCGCTGAAGAGCTTTCCAAATCCTATCGCACAGTAAAAACAAAGTTTATCAGGATTTTCATCTTAAGTTTCCTGTAGCACTGAACTACTAATTATCATGGCACGGAGAGCAGACAGTTCCAATTAAATTGCCAGCCTGGATTTCTAGACTGTCCCATCTCCTTATTCATCATCTCTATATACACAACATTGGGAAAGCATCTTAAGATATAAATAGGCATAGATATGGTTGCATGCTGAATTCTAAGTAACTGAATGAATCCATTACTGCATCCTTAGAGGACTCCAATTTTTCCCAGAACTACAACTCCTTTTTGAGTGTTATCTACCTCATTATGCATAGATTAGTTACATTACACATTGGTTTGCACAGACCACACAGAAGCTGAAAACAGTTAACTACAGTTTTGCAAAGAGATTAATGGAATCAGAAAGTAACTCGAGAAAGCAACTTATCCTTTTATCTAAAAGGTAACATTATTTATACTTTTTTACATTCATGTGAAGAACAAAGCACTCTCATGGTACTCCTGTCACTCATACCTAGCATGTCGCCTGCTACAAGTCTTCATTAATTGGAACCATAGCTGGCATACATCTACAGCATGGATTCCTGGTACAAAGCTACTAAACTACTCAAGGTTTTCCAAATCCACTTATAACTTGTTTCCTTATACCTTTGCTATGAGACAGTGAACTGGAGACTAGTTAACTGCAACTTTCACAATGGTGGAAGGCATTCTTATTAACAGCAGAATCAGCAAAATCAACAAAAACTGTTATCCGTTTACTAGTGGCAGCTCTTTTACAGCAAGCTATTAGTTGCATTTTCTATTCTTACCCCGACTATTTTCTTCAGCACTAGAAATTAGGGCATTGGCTTGTAGAGTCATGCCCTGGTTGCCGAAATTAAGGGCAATTATGCAATGGAAAGAGGAAGTATAACAGGTCAGAGATTGTACATCTGCTTGAAATGCAGGTGGTGAAGGTGCTGCCATGACTTAGTGGAAAACGTGGACTGAGGTCTAAAGCTTTGAAGGATCTGATAGTCTTGCTCTACAGACATGGGTTACAGCCACAGCCATTAGGATTCTCTCTGAAGCACTGTTAGGGTTCAAAAGATTTTCTTCTCTCTCTCTTTTTATTTTATTTTTTTTTAGCACTCTATAAGTCACAAACTTCCATCTCCTCAGGAGAACGCTTACCACCCTTCCTAGAGCAATAGAGAGTTTCAGCTAGAAGCTGGCAATCTTTCATGGGCAAGGTGCCAGATTGTATTTTTGATTCCTAATTTAGAGCTTGAACATGTTGGTAGACAGCATTGAGAAGCTGGGAGCCACTGCCTCTCACAGATGCTTCTCTCAAGATGCTGTGGATCCCAAATCCCGGGCCTATGCTGACCCTGTCAGACTTGCAAAAATGCCCTGGTACCTGCAAACCACTGGGAGCCCCTTAGAAGGAAAGTTTTATAAATGTGCAGAATACTGTTGGGGTTCCCCCCCACCCCCCCGACTCACTCACTCTGCATCATTTGACATTTTAACATATTGCCATATTAACCGCCAAAAGTCTGATCTGTGAGCATGACTTCAAACTTTTATTTACAAGAGTAGAGATGCAGTGGCATATGGACCACCAGCTGGTGAGAAGTAGGAATGGTACTTTGTGGAGTTTGAGTCACTAAGCGATTTTTTGGAAGGAAAAAAAAAAAAAAAAAAAAAAAAAAAGAGACCATCTTTGGTACAGTGAAAAAGTTAGAGAAAAGCTTAGATTTTTAGAACCAGAGTCGTTTGAAAGGACAACTGCAACAAGGCCAGTACCCAGAAAGCACAAAATCTGGAGGCACTGAATAAACTAGAAGCTATGTTGTTTATTTTAAGAGGTATATGCAAACAAGCTGTTTCCTGCTAAGGCTGTAAGAAATAATACCACTGAAGGAGTGATGTGAGACAGAAAAAAAGAGAGACGACAGTCTGTTCCTCTTAAACAGGAGGAATAAAAATCACTTTGAGAGCGAGGGTGACACTGGGGGAAGTGTCTTTTTATTGAGGTCATAACCACCTACACTCCAATTCAAAATTCTCTAGCCTTTACCCCTACTTTCCCCTAGCCTTATGTCTTTTCCCTTCGCCTTCTGGAGGGATTCTCCTTGTGCTCCATCAGCCGCTTCACCCCTTCCCCACCCCAAATGGTGACTTGGGCTGACATTCTGCAAACCTCAAACATTTTTCACTCCAGCAACTTTTGGGAGATTCATCACTTATTTAAGCTACCTAAGCTTGAGTCCTTCCAGAAGTAGTTCATTCCTCCTCATCCTGGTTTCTACCCTCAGACTGTTGTTTTTCCACCTCTCTTACCCCACGGGCAGCTGAAAACTCCCTGCCTAAAGTCACGCAACTGTAACAAAGATTAATTTTCATAGATTTATTTTCAAAGATAAATTGCAGAGACTGAGGTTCACTATTTTCCTCAGTGCCAGTCCAGTCCATTTCATCAACCTTTTCTTTTAACCTATTTCTCTAGAATCCCAGATGAGGAGAAACCCAGGTTTTAGAGGACAGTTCTGTGGTCTCAGTCTGCAGAGCTGCTGACGGCTGCTCTCCCCTCCCCTGCCAGTCCTGCTCCTTCCAGAGCAGTTCCCGTGGTTTTCTTAGGGAGATGCAAGAAGAGGGAATCTCCTGTGGCTCCATTGATACAGCTGCTAAGCAGAAGCTGTCTTTCAATAAACTGGGATCTTTTCAGAGAAAGTAGTAAACAGAAAAAAAAAAAAAAAAAAAAAGATTTGGCAAGGGGAAAGATTCATAGATAAACATTTTTTGTAATGGGGGAGGAAGATATAGAAGGAAAGGCTTGTTCCTTCAAAAAATAGAATATTGTCTAGGGACTATTAAATAACAATATAACTAATTACCAAGATAATTATCTTCATGCTGGAGCACCAAAGAGCTGAAATACAGAAGCTGTTGAGAGCACTTACTATAGTAAATTATTGAAATGCTTCTCATGGTTTATTCCGCTGAATTAGGGTACTAAAAGAAGTGTGTTACATTATTTCTCTATTGACTCTTCCACATGTGATTATTTATTATTAGATTCATAATTATGAATCAGACAGGAAGGTCAAGTTACTAATGATTCTGGAGCCTTGTCAGCTGTACAGCATTATCTGCACCGTAAAGGTACATATGTTGTTTACCTGCATAATGAAAGTGATGCAAGGAATCATTACAGTACTTGAATATCAGTCACGTAAAAAAAAAAACAAACCACTAGATAGCATGCAAACCATTAAAATTGTAAATGTTGTATTTGAGTTGTAATGTAATGGAAATATAAAGCATGCCTTTTTTGCCTACCCTTCCTTGAACAAATAGCAGAAGCATAGCAGAGAGAGAAATCTGAAATCATTACTTTCTGCCTCTGCACTGTGTAGGTTTGTTTGGCCAACAAAGGAACATTTGCACTTCTAGATGTCAACCAATTCTCAGAAACCCTCTGCGGCTCCTGCAAGAATTATTCCCTTCCTAAAGGCGAGACTGACAATGGTTAAGTGACTTCTCCGAGTTCTTTGAGGGGCTTCTGTCAAAGCCAAGACAGACACGCAAGTTATTTGCTTTAAGACAAAGATGTCAGAGAACACAGAGTAAGAGAACAAAGTTCTTGCTCCAGGAGAAGAATAACCATTTCTGAAATGCGTAGTTTCATTCAGCCAAGAAGCAGGGACATGTTCCAAAGCAAAACATCCCTCAGCCAAATCAAAATGCTCACGGTACTCCTTGCTTCTTCCCTGTTTCACAAATGATTTCAAAACTAGTTTGTGACTGGTTTTCTCCTCATTAATATTTCCTCTCCAGAGCACACTAGCATAGACCCCTTATGAGGAAGGATCTAGATACACCGACTTGTCTTTGACTCGTCCCCAACTATAAATAATCCCCACAAAATCAGTGCTACTCGTTGTACAGGTACTGGCTCTCAATATCACTCAGGGATATTGGATAAGCCTCACTGCATACATTCTTGCAAGCAAAGTACTACTGGCAGTAGCTTTAAGACCTAAACCCACCACCAGTGTGAGCAGACTCGACTGTATTCAGATGAAAACAGTTACTGCTGTTTCTACAGGTAATATCTTTGATTTATTCTGATGTTTTCCTGTGCATGAAAAAAGGTCAGCCAATAAGGAATAAAAAACATAGTGTGAGATTAAGGCAATTAACATGACTTCAGCTTCAATAGTGGGTTTCCCCCCACCCCTTCCTGACATCTCTCAGCTACAGAGAGAGAAGCCCAACTCTAACTTCCATTTCTATGCCCTTTTCAGCTTATAGTAATTGCTGTTGTGTAGCATCACAGTATTGGGGCCTCTGCCCTATCCTTCTCCCGATTTTGTGCAGGCAGCAGCGGGACAATTTTCTTTTGATTTATTCTTCTAATAGCTTCAGCAATGTCAGAATATTAGAGCTGCTTATTATCTAAAGGTTTCTTTGCAAATTCACATTAAATGAAAATGTAACTTTTCAGTCATTAATGCACTGAAAGAAGTTGCGGTTAAAGGAGGAGATGGATGGTTCGGAAGCTTATCCATTACATTTAAAAGCAAATTATCAGTGACAGAAGCTAGGTGAAACAGGCAGCAGGAGAAATCAAAAGACAGATTGAGATATCAATCAAAGAGACTTTCAGATCCTTTTCTTCTTGCACGGACCACTAGAAGAGGCATTTAGAGGGATGTAACAAAGCAGAGAGAGTCTTCTGCCACGTGGGAAAACCTGAGGTGTTTTTGCTGCCCAGTCACTGCGGATAACGCATGCTGCGCCCAGGCAGGAGGGGCAGGAGCGCAGCAGCGGCTGTTGGCAGAAAACTACTGGTGCCATAGGGTACATCACATGGACTCTTCCTTACAGGTCCGAAAGGCAAAGGTTAAAGAAACCAAGGGGCTTGTTTAGTAAGAGGGAACTTTGTACCCAAGCTAGAAGCTTCTTTGCAGGAAAATTCTTGAAACATACAAGTTTAAGAAATTTACTTTACCTCTCAGAAACAACCGAAACACAAATAGATACTGCAAACATCTCGAAGGGGATTCAAGTTTTGAATGGCTGTACAGGTCTGACCTTTAACATTTTCAGGCCTCTGTTTTTCTTTCCCTGCCTAAAAGGGACATGTGAATTAAGCATATAGAAAACTATGAAGCACCTCCACAAAATGGTTATCTGATTCAAATATAGCAGGTGTGGGTAGGACACGGGAGTTCATTGATTAGCACTACGCCAGAGAAAGATTCAGATCTGCAGAAGAGTCATCACATAGTGAGTTCATATTTGCTTTCTGATGCTTTGTCGCTAAAAGCTCATGATTTACTTCAGTCTTTATTAGATAAATATGGCATTACCATACTTTCTGTGTAGTTCTTCACATTTGAAGTTATACATTTACTTTTACTTGGAAAGAAACAGTACATTTTCCTTTTTTTTTTTTGATCTTTGTATCTTTTGCTCCCATTCTCAGAAGTACTGTTTGGACTTTAAGGTCTGCATTATAAACTGCATTCTTGAATTCTTGATATGGATCTCCCATATTTAGGTGCTCTGATTGTTCAAAGGACTCTCCAGCTGGGTAGGAAGACTATTTGAGTGCTAATACAGTGATTGTAAAGAATGGGACATCAGTTCCCATTTTAGAACATAAATCTTGGCAAGTTTGAATGGAGTATATTCAAATGGGAACAAATGGACATTTTAAGCATGTAATTTAAAACAAAACATTCAGCACTTACATGAATAAGCTGAGCAACTGCAGCTCCCCTAGCCCAGCATATAAAAGCCTACGGGTGGTAGTTCCAAGCTCATAGCCATCGGGCAGCCCATGAGAGCACCTGACCCCAGGGTTCAGCAACAGGAACCCCACACTCCAGGTCCCCTTTCTGTAGTTGCAGGTTTCACCTCTGCTTTCCAAGGCACTCACCTTCCTTCCTTATCTGTGGGTCCCAGCCACCCTTAATTTCTTACGGTTTCCAAGAGGGACACCATCCCAGCTCTGCATCTATTCAAACGTCAGGCTTAGGCACGTTGTAAATATGTATATATGCTTATACACACGTCCATTTCTAACTGCTATGGGAGTCTTTCTAAAAGGTGCTTTAAAAAGTTCTTCCTAAAAATAATGCTAAGCCAGAGTCGCTTGCACTCTGCAATGCTAGCAGTAAGCCTTATCTTTCCAACTGAGAGAATGGAAATGGAGAGAAAAAAAAAAAAAAAAACACATCTGAGTGGGGTTGAAGAGATTTGCAGATCAGGCTGCTTTTCCTCACAAGTGAGCACCTTGCCTACTTGTGACATTTTGCTCTAGCAGAGAAGGTGTCGTGCATCCAATTAAAAAGATATCGAAGGAGACATGATTGGAATGAGAATGAACGCTGCAGGTCCACTGGGAAGAGTAGGCTAAAAAGCACACAACTGGGAGAAATACTGTCTTCTTGACCATTCCTGCAGTCACACCAGTGATGATACTAAAGCACAAGAACAAAACTGGATCGTCTACCGCATGCTACAAATACACCTCCCCTTAGTAAGGAAAAAGAGCTGTAATCCTGGCAGAAACTACTCAGGCTGTCAGAGGAGAAAGCAAGAAGCAAGCTAAAGACCACATAAGTTGATCTGGAAGGTTGAGTCTGCTCAAATAGACATAGGCTGAGCATGTGCAGTTGGAGTGGGTCCAGAGAAGGGCCACAAAAATGATCAGAGGGCTGGAGCACCTCTCCTATGAGGACAGGCTGAGAGAGTTGGGATTGTTCAGCCTGGAGAAGAGAAGGCTCCAAAGAGACCTTATAGCAGCCCTCCAGTACTTTAAGTGTCCCTAGAGGAAAGATGGGGACAAACTTTCTAGCAGGACCTGTTACAACAGAACACGGGGTAATGGTTTTAAACTCAAAGAGGGAAGATCCAGACTAGATATAAGGAAAACATTTTTTACAATGAGGGTAGTGAAACACTGGCACAAGTTGCCCAGAGAGGTGGTCGATGCTCCATCCCTGGAAACATTCAAGGTCAGGTTGGACAGGGATCTGAGCAACCTGATCTAGTTGAAGATGTCCCTACTCATTGCAGGGGGGTTGGACTAAATGACCTTTGAAAGTCCCTTCCAACCCAAACTATTCTATGATTCTATGTCTACACTGAAGGCTAAGCAATAATTAGTTCAACAAAACTTCCCACCAGAAATTACAAAGCAGTCCTGAAAGTCCAAAATTCTCTAACACATTCTGTGCTTTGACATCAAATCCCCTCCCCCCTTCACCAGTTTTCACTAATGATGTTCTTGGAAACTTTGGAAAATTTAGTGGGACCACTAGTTTGTTGTGGGTTGTTTGTTTTTTTTTTTTCTTTAAATAGAATGGGTTTTGTGCATTTTAGTCAGATTTAATTCTGTGTTTGGCAACAGCCTGAGACTAGACCATAGGGCAGAGGAAGGGTCATCTAGGCTGCTTAGGGAGGTTTTGAAATCTCCATCCTTGAAGATACTCAAAATTTGACTGGACAAAGCCCTAAGCATCCTGGTCTGAGTGAATCTGCTTTGAACAGGACATTGGACTACATGACCTCCAGGAAGCACCTTCCAGCCTAATTTATTCTATGATTCTACATACCACCAGTCTAGGTCCTTTATACACTGGAAAAGTGCATAAAGTGATGAATAGTATATGCTATATATATATATATGATAAAGTGTATAAAGTGAAAGACACCATCGAGCAGAGTAATTTCTGATAAACATCAAGCTCAATCAGTTATAATTATGTGTTTTTACAGCTCTATTCCAGCTAAAGAAAAGCATTTACCAAAAAGAGACAAAGTGTTTCTACCCAGAAATGACTCTAGCAAGTTCCCTATTTTCCTTTAGAAATCTTAAGTTGTGGGCAGAAGTAGGCAGACATGAACACACACTCACTTTTCATGCATAGATACACATACCATAATTGTTGTTGTAGCTGTGGTCAGTTAGGTGGCTGATTCCATGTCTGCACATACCAATGTCGTATTCCTGTGTACCCTTATGCTCATGCATGAAATCCGGTGTGCTGTTTTACCTGATGAAGTTGCTCCTCATCATTGTAAAGATGAAGAGCCAGAAGTCTGGTATTTGCAATGTAACTAGAGTCCTATCGAAGCCAATATAATGTAAGAACATAGCTGAGAGCCAGAGTATAAACCTGGAAAGTAAATACCAAAAGACCTATAGAAAAGTTTTAGTCGCTCAAGACATCAGAATATGGGCTGCTTAACAAAAGCAATTATACAAAGTTATAACACAATTGAATGCAGCCTGTTTGGATGGAGTCCTGCCTGTTCGGCAGGAGTCCTAATAATTCTATTGCACTCCTCAGTAAACATCACAGTAACTGAAGAGATTTGCAGGGAGAGCAGACCACTTTTTGGCCAGTGGTTTGCTGGCCAAAACCACTGCCCAGTTGTTGTTGAGAGTAGAACCGAAGCAAAAAGCGGTGGAAAAATCAGATGAATACTTTGGGCAGCACCCTCTCATAGCAGGAGACCTCAGCAAACAAAAAACTTGTCTGACCCCAACACAGTGTTCATAATTGGGATTAATTAAATGAAGGAAAGGAATGGTCTCAGAGGGCTCAGAAAAATCTTTTCCAGGCCTGTAGAAAACCAAAGAGAGGGTGGCAAGTACACATACTTGTTATTTGCATAGAATCATTTAGGTTGGAAAAGGCCCTTAAGACTGAGTCGAAGCATAAACCTAGCACTGCCAAGTCCACCACTAAACCATGTCCCCAAGTGCTGCGTCCACATGTCTTTTAAATACCTCCAAGGATGGCGTATCAATCACTTCCCTAAGCAGCCTGTTCCAGTGCTTGGCAATCCTTTTGTCCATCTTATGCTAACTAATTAAAGGGTGATAAGTTTAGAAATATTTAGAAAAATCTTTATGAATCTTTTCTTGATCCTATACCTCTCACTTGAGGAAAAATGTCAAGAGAGCACCCCTACAATTGCAGTTGTGGGAAAGTGCTTAATATAACTAGATGGAATATGGGGTTCAGCATTTGTCCAGGATAACAGGATGTATTATCTGAACTAATTTGACGGCTGCTTTCTCATCCAGAGTCTAGATCTGAGGGGCTCCAGAGAAAATAGAAAGGAACAGAGTAGAGAACAGATGACAGGAACAAACTTGGAGCCTCAGAGAGGACACTGCTCCAGCCATACAGCTTGGAGAGCACCCTACGCTGTGTCCCTCTATGCCAACCAAGGACGGGAAACTGAAAAAAGTAAATGCACAAGAAGCTTCTGAAAGCCAAAAGTTCCTCTTGCTCCCGCTCACCATAGTGCCTCACAAGAACCCTCCTGTCCCATACCTGACACCACCCCCTCTCCTGGTCTGTTCCCAGCATACTTCCCCGTCCTTAAGCATACTCACTCCTCAGGATGCACTTACACGGGAGAGGAAAATACCCTCCGTTTGAGAACCACTGCCCAGGGGGAAGTGCTTTTTCAGCTGCCAGAAAAGCACTGCTGCTAGGCACATATGTTGTATCACTGTTCCCAAAGAGCCAGGTAAGCCAGGCCCCACATTTCCCCTAAACATGCAGAAGTCCTTTTGCAGAGATGAAATGGAACAGATTTGTGGGATTCTCTTGTATAAAACACATCAGGGAGCGCATCTCAGCTCATTACGCACCACTCACTGAAATGGTAGCTTTGTACTGAACTGTACGGAATGATTTTTATTGAATATAATTACTCAACGGGAAGCACAGAATTAATTAATCTCATGGAACTCCATTTTAACTTAGTTGATCTAGTACTTCAGAATAATGTGGTTACTTTTCGATTAATTTTTGCTTATTCATTTATGAAAGTGGATGGTCTGTATTTTCTCCAATTAGTTAAATCAACATCAAACACTTCTAAACACCCAATATGAAAATGTCTAAATTTTGCAGTAATAGGTATGCTGCAAATACATAGATTAGCTACAGCTCAGAGCTAGGGAGGAAATTAATTAGCGTGTGGCACACAGTGGTATACAATTGGTTTTTTGCTTGGAACTGAACACTAACATTCTTCATATTAACTCAGACACCTTTTCCAATCACCTCTGCTAGGGCTGCTAAGGCACTGCCATTACAACTAACAGAGAGGAGACAGTCATGTTTTATAGCAGGA
>NW_009649864.1:2287340-2335549 GCF_000708025.1 Charadrius vociferus | reverse complement strand
GCACAGTTTTTAAGTGCCTGATGCTGCAAAATAAAATAACAATAAAAAACCCACTACCAGGCTGTACACACCTACCCAGAACAGATTATTACTTGTAGTACATGACGTTTCTTCAAATTCAAGAATCCCTCAGAGCCCTTTCCTTTTATTCCATTACCCACATATGCAGGCAAGAACCGTGCCAACTCAGGGCTGCAAAGCACCCAGTGCAAAGTGGACAATGACTAAACATGCTGAACTGGATGCACTGCCCAATCACTAGGTCTTCCAGTATAATGTAGTCAGCCTGTCCATCACAGTGCCTTCTTGCCCTCTTTTCACTGCAAGTTTTTCATATGTATTTCAGTTTATAAGGAGCACCTATTTGGAAAGCCAGAGGCTTCAATCTCTTCCTAAAAAGATCTTACAGTAACCCGTATTGATTTAGTGTTGTGAGGAAATCTTGAAAATCACCGCTCAAGATCCCATAACTCCAGCCAGCATATTTCAGGCTGCTTTGGAGAAGGTGAGTCTTTAGACTGCATTTTGTTTAATGAAGACTCCTGTTCACGCTGTGTCCTCACAAAAATCCCGTTTCCCCAACTTGCAAAGATGAACAACATTTTCAGTCTGTGAACACTCCAGTACTGGATTCATCCTACAAGAAGGAGGTTACTTGGTTGTAGCACTACAAAAACACCTGCCAGAGAAAAGAGTGTGCTATTAAAAACAAGACATAATGGAGATCAGAGAGCAGCCTGAAATAAAAAATAATAACCACAGTCACCAATGGGTAGGAGAGTTGTGTCAGCGAGTCCAGCAGTCAATGGGACGGAGTCAATTTTGCTCAGCGCAAACAAGTACAGCCATCCACTGCCAGAATTTTGAACCAGCCCCGTAGGACTTCACTTGACCAGTGAAGGTAAAGAGCTTAACACTAACAAAGAAGGTCACAGCACCAAAAATGTATTTGAGATTATTTTGTGCAGCTCATGAGAATATCGAAGCGTTTCCTTAGGACTGGAAGGGATTAAGTCACACAAAAAGTGTCTGCAAAGTAGGGAAAAAATAAATAACTCTCAGGGTTTCCTTATCAGCTGCCCAGTCAAGATGTATTACTTGAACAAAAAATGGTTGTAGCCTGTGCTACAAACGACACAGCAAAATACAAATCTTCCAGTGATGTGACATTTGCAACACATGTGTTTCTGCCACAGAGCAGGCTTCTTCCTTGGAAGCGCCTTAGCTTAAGCCAAGGGATGGATTCTTCTGTTCTGGGGGAGCATGCAGCCTTGTTATGCAGGGAATATGTTACTGTTTCGGAAGAATGATTTCTGATTAAAACATTTTCATTTCACTGACACTCAGGCCTTCCTGCAAAGCGTGGCAAAGCCACGGAGAGCTGGGGAAAGGGGCGCACCAGCACTGCACAGAGAACTCAGGGACAGGAGGATCTTAGCTCCCACCCTGGCTCTGACACAGGGCTTTAAGCCCGGGTCTCTTTGGCTCAGTGCTCTCATCTTTACCGGGAGAGATGATTCACTTAAAAGCCTCATTCCATTGTTACTGTGGTGATAAAGGCGCTCTGAAGCTGGGCGCAGTAAACAAACATTTACACCGTTCATTTGGAGAACACGGGAAGCAGGGTGCCAACAGCAGCAATCAGCCAGCCCTCCTTAAAAAGCTACCAAAGAGCTCTCCAATCTTTATTGAAATTATGAAACTGCTTTAGTGACAACAGCAAAGATCCAGAGTTCAAATAGAAGAGATCAGTCTTAGAGATAGAAACAGAACAAGTGCTCTTCACCTCACACAACTCTTGGTTGACCCCTTGTCCCCAGCGCCCTGTCCTGACCTGCTCAGTCCTCTCTAACCTCACCCCATGAGGTGTCAGCGTGCTCTTGCAGGTTGTCCTTACTTTTCCCTTGGTTGGATTTCCACAATTCCTTTTTTACAGAGCCATATATCCTAAATCAGTGGATATAACCGACTTAAGCCAACACTAACAGGAGGACAAAGGAGAAGAAAAGCTCAATCTCCAAACTCACCAAACACCTCAACTACCTGAAGATTCCTTGTTAAACCTCATTTATTCCCAAGAAATTTTTCTCGCTGCCTCCTCCCTTCTTCCCTCTTCTTGTTCTTTATAAGTAGACAAAAGGTATGAAAAAGCTTAAAGCAGGTATGCTTTAAACTACAGGGCAGCACAGGTATAGAAACAAATGAGCATGAACTGAGCAGTCATATGTTTAGTCTTGCAGTTGAAAGACTATTTGTAACCATAAAATTTGGGATAAAGACTAAAACTAATTTAATTTTAAGAAAAATCTTGATCAGTTGACTAAATGGATTATAGATCATAGTAGAGAGCATATCCCTGTGGCCCGAAGTACTTATTTTAGTCTTGCATTACGGTAAAATTTGTGATACCTTCTTTAACTGTTTATTTGTGGCTTGTTTTCTGTTTAGATTGTCTGTGAGATTTGATTAGGTGAGAAGCCAAAGGAAGAGAAACAAGGATATAAAGTGCAGTGGCCAAACAGCATTGAAGGGCAGATAAACCATATAGCTCACAGTCTATTCACACTGTATGATAAAAGGCAGATTTGATATAGCTTCAAGCATGATCTTTCTTTACCCCCGAACAATAAGGGAGAGGGAGATTAGGGCAATAAGCTATTTACCTTTAGCATTGGTAACAGTACCCAAGTAATGCACTACTGAGTGTCCGTTACACATCTATTGCTGTGCCTCATTCCTATAAAACAACAGGTCAGAAGGTGCTCATAATTTAGGTTCCTAATATTTGCCTTCCTTGGATTAGTTCTAGAATTTCAAAGCCTTATGTTCATGCAGAGGGTGGAAATTGGAAAAATGAAGTACCCCTCTTGCATTCTGCAAATACTCCCTGTGATATTGTATCTGGTTTGTGAAACACAAGAACGAAGCGAACTGCCATACTGTCATACAGAAACAGCCATAATTTGCCCCTTAGTGATTATAACATACTCCTATGTTTGAAAAAAAATAGGTAAACACACCGTACTGTATTTATTTTTAATAGCAGCAATGTACTAATTCACTGCCAAACACACCAGTGCTAATTTGGTCCAAAGACTGTGTTTGCAGCCTGTTCACTACAGCTCATATCTGAAAGTGTTCCATGCAGCTCATTTAGCATTTGCATACACCCAAAGTGCTTCAGGGCCACAGGAAAGAAACACCAACACTACATCTATCTTGGTAAATACAGAGATTTCCTCGCCGGCTGTGTGGCAGAAACATAGCTTCCATAAACAGTGAATAAAGCACATAAATAGGGGAAAAAAAAAAAATCCAAAGTACATTGCTTGATTAAAACTTTCATGTCTGACATTTACCACAAGAGAAGTATTTCCAATCTACCATCAACACTTCACTATCAAAACCACAGATTTTACCCAAGGTTCTGCACATAACCCTAACCTTAAGCACCCATACTCTAACACAACTTTACATTTAAATTAGCATATTGGAGTATTTCACACCATTGATGCTTCACTGTGGAGTTATTGTTCCAAGACTGCAGATATTTAAAATATCTCTACCTCAGACTTTTCTCAGTACTCCCAGTCACACTAAATAAATGGTATAAGGAACAAAACCTAAAGCCATAACATAATCCTTATTTTTAAGACAGCATGAAATATCATTAGCTAAAAGCTTACCTGGTAGAAGTTACTGTAGGTTCAATAACATCAGTCCTGCAAGTCAGGGGTTCAGCCTGAAGTTTCTCTGTAGGGAACCTTGTGTTTAGATTTTACTGGTTGCATCAAGCTCCACAAGGGTCTCTGCTTTTGGAGGGGTGGAATGACCGCCGGAGCTCACTCGTTGCTCCTTTCCCAGGTTGCAGGGGGAAGGTGAGCTGACCCAGGCAAGAAACACCTCAGCTGTGGTGTGTGAAGAGGCACAAATACCTAGCAAATTATTGGAGAAAGGAGTGTGTTGCTCTTTTTTCCATCTCAGTGTCTTGTCTCTCATCCTTTAACCTTTCTGCTTCAGTCCAGGGTCTCCAGATGGGGATTCCTCAGACCTTTCCCCATTGCAGTTCACCTGGAGCAGCACAGATATAGACTACTAATAGCCTTTTCAGGAGCTGTGTGTCAGGCACCTCTTTCTGCAGCCTTCCCAAATCCTAGCGGTATCTCTCTAGAACTTTTCAGACAGTCCTCAGCAAATACTAGAGGGAGCCAATGCTGAGAGTGAACCTCCTGTCCTTGGGGTCAGTCCCCACAGCCCACCTGCACCAGGTAACCTGCAAGTCAAAGCCTCCCAACAAAGCACTCCTATGGCCCATTGCTACCACCAGACTCTGATGATCTGGTGGCCACATGTGCTGCCAGGAACATGTCCCAACATGCTTGGCCTGTGTTCTACCTCCCCAGCACCTGTGGTGGTTCACCTGCCTGCTCCTTATTTGTCTTTAGTGGGGCTACCCATGTGTTTCCACATTCTGAATTAGTGGGAGTCTCCATTTTAGCTCAAAGCTGTTATATTTCATATTTATATTTAAATGCAATTTACAGAGAAGAGAACAAGTTGTTCAGCATCTATTATTCTGTGCTGCAATAGACACACTAATTTTAGAGCACATCATTTCCATTAACACATAAGAATGGTTTGTTTCTTTATTCATTTATGTGATGTTTGACATACACCAGCAGGCCTGAACAGAATGAATGGCTATAAAAATAAAAAAAATAATTTCAACACCATCAAGTGAGCTCAATAAATCCCGACCACCTAATTTTCTTTGCATCTATCTTTCTTTTATTATTCATTTACCTTGTCAGGTCCAAATGAAGAGAAAAGTGGTGGGATACATAGAAAAAAATGCTGTCTACCATAAAAGAATGAACCTTGTATTTATAGAAATCTGGAGAGACCTCATGTTATTTTAAATCCCTCTTCTGACTTGTACTGCCATCATTCAACTTCATTTGAAGGAGGGAAATGGAAACAGAACATATTGTTAATTGTAATCAGATTGACATCAACTTGTTAAGAATTCCTTCAGCAAATTACTGTCCTCTAAAAAAGTGCAGAGTTGGGAAGAACCTGAGATTGAAGATCAGTGAGGTGATGATAGAAAAATCTATTAATACTTTTACCCTACCCATAGGAGTTAATCAGAAAGCAAGACTTGTCTGAAATGAAAAGCTTTTTCACGCCAGGATGTAAAACCCTTACAAATGGAAATAAAATTTTTATTTTCCATAACACTTAATGAAATATTTAGTAAAGGTTGAAATGGTCACACAACCTTCTACAAGGTCTGTAAAATCCACACTTGTTTTAGTGAGCTATTCCCAAACTTACTACTGCTACTCAATATACTAATTCTTTTTAACTCACACTATAAACCAGAGATGTGCACAGCTAACTGAACGCATCACTAGCTAGTGTTGAAGGCTTCCTTTTTCTCTCTCAGTTTCCCATTTTTGTAGCCTTATCTTGGTCTAATTGTCCAAGACAAATGGTTTTGTTGAAATGTTTCTGACATGTTTGGAAAGAAAAACAGTGAAAAAGGCCAAATATCAGAACACTCTAATATGTAGGAGTTTTTGCTAACTCAGGTCTGATTAATATGAGGTGATAGAGCTGATCATCCACCTGGATTAGTCTTCAGGAGTGAGAAAGTAGCAACTCATGGCTCTGCTAGGGTATAAATACATAATCTATTAGTATACAATCACTTAAGAGCATAAAGCTCTTGTCATATTGAGATACAAAAGTGTTAACTTTGGCCACAGGTCTGGCCAGAGAACTCACAAGAAATTAAAGAAACTCACCCCCGAATTCTCAGTGCCTTTTCAATATTAACTTCATCAGGGCAGGAGTTCATCCTAAAGTATCAAAATGTGCCTTTAAGACACATAATATCAACAAAAAATTGTGGAGCTTCATTGTTAGACTCCCATGGAGCTCTCCCAGACGCTGGCCAGCAATGCAGGCAGAGAACAGGACTGGGCCATACCCTTCCACCCTCTTGCTATCAACACAGTTTAGTATGTCTGCCTTCCCAGGAGTGCAGAAACTGCCATTCCTGTTGAACTTGAACACAGCAAGGGAGAAAGAGAGTAGGATTTTACATTCCTCTTCCACGGTCATTCGAGGGTCCGTAGGGAGCAGAAGAACTCTGAGTCTTATCAGAAAAAGGCCAAGAAATACAGATAGTGAGCATGCTTCCGCCCTCCTGCCAAGGTGTCTGGAGCTGTTAAAAGCAGATTACATGAAAACAAGACAGGAACAAGACACTGGGTGTTAGACCGTGAAAGGATGTCACTTCTCAGCAAAGAGGTAGTTGCCAGTAGGAAGTTCAGAGATGATGCTGAAATACATTTTGCAAAGGAGGAAGAGAGTCAGGAAGAAAAAATTCTGCCAGAACAAGCTATAAAGACCTTAACTGGATACTCCTGTGAGCATTCAAGATTGCTCAACTAAAGGTGTAAAACAGCTGCCAGGATTGAGCTTAAGCCCTCCAGTAGCAATGGAAGAGTGAAGCTTCCTTCCAAATGAGGATGGATAGATTGAGAGAAAGTGACTAGCAGCTGCTGAAATAACTAACAAGATGCACTGTTTAGCTATGCTGAGAGGCAGAGAAATAGAGAAAAATACACTATAAAAAAAATTCTGAATTCCAATAGCAAGAGCTCAGATGTTCACCAGTTGCAATGGTACAGTGGTTAGCAGTGAGTCAGAGCAGCCTCTGGTGACAGTCAAGGTTGTCACCCTTCCTGTAGAATAGCTACTGCTCAGACAGAACAGAAATTTCAGTCCTTTCTGTGATCTTGTGCTGTACATATGCAATACAAGGACACGGGAAAGTTAAATCTCTCTTAATTTTATACTCTCAGTTCTTATTATGCAGAGGAAATCACAGTGATGTTAGGAATGAGCAATGTACATGCAAGACCAATGAAGCTGAGGGGAGGTAGCCCTTCAGGTCCCAAAATTCTCTTTTGACACAGCAAAGAGAACATGTCACAGCAAAAAGAAAACCCAAACTGCTCAGAATCAACAATCTAATAATTTAGAATTTACCTGAGCTACCTTAAACATGGCCATAAGGTCATTCAACTTACTTAGTCCTTCTTTCTTCCCACAAACACTTCCTCTCTCATCTCACATTCCCAGGGGGCCCTTGCAGGCTATGACATTATTAAGTAGTCACCAGCTTCTGCAAGTACCGCCCAGCTGATCGGGGTGGGGGAGGACTGCTCACCCCCTAATCAAATTCTTCCCAATCCCTGTCACTTTCATTAGCTGAGTTGGGGTGTCTGTTTATCAGGCATGATGCTTTGCCTAGTTCAAAAGTCAAGCAAAGTAGCTATTTTGCCTACAGACAGCCCTTTAATCTACCCTGGTTTAATCCAACACCTTCTACACTTGTAGGAGCTGAGAGGCTGCAGCTCTGGTCTGGAACTGGCAGGAGCCTGAAGCCGGTATTTTGCCAAGAGACAGACCCCGTTACTCAGCTACTAAGCAGTAGCACGTTTCTGGCAAAGGAGATGATACCTTTTAGTAGGGACTATGACAAAGTTAGAGGATCCAGAATTGCACAAGATTGATGGGCGTCTGCTATTAACAGGCTTACTTGACCTCTGCATCCCTAAAAGATGGGCCACATGATACTCTTCCAACTCCTTCAGGACAGGTCCAGAGCCTCAATATACATTAGGGAGGTATTAAAATGCTTTGGCTGAGGTGGGAATTTGATTCTAATTGCTTATGGCCAGTAAAGCTTGCACAAATAAGAACCAGATTTCCATATGTCTTGGCACCACTATCGTACTGGAAATTCTGCCTCCTCAGCTTCCTGTACGTGTTTTTGTTTTATTTGAGGGCATCGGCTACCAGATCAGACCTTCCAGTTTCCATGTTTGTACCATAACAAGTTAACACCGTTACAGACCTCAAGCCCAGTTAGCCATCAGCTACACTTGGCAGCCAAATCCAAAGGAATGTATTGAAATTTCAACTTGCAGAGCCTAGTTAGCAGTAGCGTACTGCACCTAAAGTCATGCATACTTGCTCTTCTGGTATCTGAGCTAAATGGTATTCTGAGCACAAAATACAGGCGCTGCATTGCCTCAAGAAGAGATCCCTGGGTCTAGAGGGGACTTTCAGACCACCTGAATAATGAGTCCTAAGTCCTGAAACAGCTGAAGAAAGAGAGAAATACTATATAGTCAAAGAAACAAGAGCTACAGAACTGATTTTTATTTTTTTTTCTTTCTTGCTGGCTTCATGACTTTGTATGGCTGGCTATACAGTGCCAGGTTCCAATGGAAGGCATGGAAATCTGTGCCGATAGCCACCTAGAAAGGGTATGTACTGAGAAACAGGACTGAGGTCTCTCAAATTGAAACAAATTAGTGCTCCCTGCTCAGATCACAAAAAAGTATGAGATATATACCATCGCCACTGGATTCTTAAAAAAAGAAACCGCAGCAGCTGGGCTTTGTGCTAACTCTGTACTGCCTGTCCCTATGGGTTAGGTGGATTTGAAGCACTGTGAATGGGACAAGCTCCTCCATGGACCTGTACCTCTTGCCTCGCAGAAGAGCCACAGTACCGCTGGGGAGCCTGTCCGCTCAGCCCCAGGCAGCTCCAACCTCCCATGACACTCCAGAATCCCAAATGTAATGTCTGTGAGACTGGTTAGAGCAAATAACCTTCCTGTATTCATGTCTTGAAAACAGAACCTGCTTCAGAGCCTGTCTCACCTTTAATCCTTGATGCCCTCCCTTTGAGAGGTGTATTCCATGTCATTGAATTCTCACCATTATACATTCTGCATTTATATCTCTCTAGTTTTAAAAGTATCCATTAGTTTTCTGTTATCATAGTTAGACATTGTCTGTACTGAATAAAGCGGTCTTGTGCCCATGACTCACTGATGTACATCTGGATGAAGACTGAGTCTGTTTTCTGCAACATGGCCAGTTCTGGCAAAAGAAAGTATGAAGAAGCACATGACAGGAGTTAGCCAAGCAGTAATAAGACTCACCTGAACGTATACATTTTTTAATTGCTAAATGAGACATGTTCCACAACAGCTAATATTTTTTTTAAGGAGATAATTCATTCCATTCGTAATAGATTTAATTGTGCTCTGATTGCTCACACCTGGCAATTTTGTTTTGCAGCACTTTTATTTTCTCCCCAAAGCACTTTCAAAGCATTGAATGGGCCTTGCGCCAGGTATAGTATATGATTCAAGCCCTGAAATAAATGGAATGGGATTTGCAGAGCCAGCTCTAGACATAGACAAAGTATGCAGTTGCTGGGGCAGCTGCCTGCTTTGCCTCTGCCAGAGACCTGCCACTGCTACGGCTAAGGGAAAGTGTGCTGTGAATAGGCTAAAAACTCTTGCACATCCCTCTTGGAGAAGCAGCAGTCGTGGCCCCTTGCTCTGGCACAAGCAGGAGCACCAAGCAGGCTGCTTCATCCCAGAGCTGCCCCCACCTCTGGCGGTGTTCATCCTTACAGAGGTGAAATTCTGCATTGTCTTCACCTCTGAGCCTGCTCTGGTTCCTGCGTTATTGTGGATTCAGTCTTTTAATTTATACTTGTCTGGTTTAAAATTGTATTCAGAGTAATGAAATAATTTTCAAATCTTTCCATTAGCGAATTTGAAATTTAACCCCAAACAAATCTGAGAGTATGGGGATGTTTTTAATACATCTCAAGGACTGGCATCCCTCAGATAGTGTTCTTTCTAGCCTTTTTCTTGATTGCTCAAAAGACCCTCAACTCAGTTAACCCCACCAGAATCTTCCTCTCATTTTCTCTTTATCACTGAAAGTCCCATCCTGAGATAAGGACTCGTTACACTGCATACTGTTCTCCCAAAATACTAAGAGATTTCTTCTCCCTCAATGAACTCATACTTTAAATGGATGAGAAGGGAAAAGAGTGGAAGAGCAAGTGGAGTGACAGAGAAGTGAGCTGATTTTCTCTACATGGGGAGCCATGTTGTTTACCCCAGAGTCCAATGTAACAGCGCCTGGCATAGACAAGTGTCTTCAAAATGAATGTAGTATGCCCTGAGACAGCAGAAATCTGTCCTTTATAATGGAAGACACATAAAACCAGAAAGAATCAATTTCAAATCGCCCCACAGAGTGCAAGATGGACTGAGAGAACGTGTATGGATATACAAGGGATAAACTCCATGCCAACCAGCCCAGGCAATTCCATTGAATTATTTCATCAGAGGTACAGTCAGTGATTAATAGCTTCTTCACTAAGAGTAGAATTTAGCAAAAATAATCTAAATCTATGGTGGCAGTCAGGAAAGGATGACTTGACCAGGTTTCTGAGCAGACAGAAAAACAATTTCTGAACTGAAATCTAGTCTCTCCTTTTTATTATTTTTTAAATTAATTCCTTCTTCTAACCTACCAAACTATAACACAAAAATAGCTCAGATTATACTCTAGGGCAGTTGTTTACATGCATATTTACCAATTCTCCAGTGAGCAGATTTCTGAAGCAGATCATTCAGTGCTTAATTTTCTCAGCAAGAGGAACGTAAAAATCCATCCACAGTGAAAGCACCCATGCTCTTCAGGGGTA
The DNA here is from genome assembly GCF_000708025.1 of Charadrius vociferus. NCBI lineage: Eukaryota > Metazoa > Chordata > Aves > Charadriiformes > Charadriidae > Charadrius > Charadrius vociferus. The sequence continues at coordinate 2,324,947 of NW_009649864.1, read as the reverse complement.
AAAGATAAGGGTTATATAGACAAACCAGAAGCAAAATCTGAAGAGATGTAAAATACTCATCATTTCTATTGATTTTAAGCTGCCTGAAAGCATCTCCTGGGAATGTTTCTCTAGATATTATCTCTGTAATCATAGTATTCTCAGTTGAAAAGACAACTGCTCTGTTGCAGTGCATTAGGATTATAAACACATGAAAGTGTTGGACTGATAAATGGATTGTTAGCAGAGATCAAAGGACAAATTCATTAGCCGCATCAGGTTCTGAAAGGTAGGACTCTTCACGCTGACTGGCTTTCTCCATGAGAATTCTTTCATTTCTGACTCCTGCCATTGGCAGTACTGAGCTGGTGCTTGGTTCTGTTCTCCCACAAGTAACAATTGACCTGAATGCCACTGAACAGTGAAGGCAGTAAGATTTGGAAGGGATGAGATCCATTGTCAGAATAAATCTATTGACAATAGACTTTTTGTGGAAAAGCAATTTAGAAAAAAAAAAAAAAGACATTTCGGAACTTGGACATTTTGGAACAGTTATCTGCAGTTACAGGCAACCACATATTCCATCTTCTAAGTGGTTTTCTATCTGCTACTCTTATTGGAAGGCTGTTGCAGAATCATGTTGTTCTCTCATAAGAAGTCTTATAACTTCCTTAAGAAAATGTAATCATGACCAGTTCTGTTCACTTGTTCTTATGCCAATGTTTTTTTTAAAGGAAATAATTTTTGTGTTTAAAATGGTAGCCACATCCTGACTCAGTCTTTCTTTTCTTGGACTGATCTAGAGCAGCTTTGCTTTTGAGTTTTGGTTTCCAAGATGCCTCTTAAGTCTCAGAAAAAGTCTTTTCACTGCATCTCTTTGGGACTAAATCCCTCTCTTGAAAATGGGTGACTGGAATTCTGCATAGCATTCCCAAAGACACATCACTGCCCTTTCCCCAGCATGCCAGCACTTCCCTCTCTTGCTGAAACACCCGACACGATAGTTTACTGGAGCTGCTTAGAAAACAGATCTTTAGCCTATGTATTCAGTGAGTAAATGAAAGTTATTAAGCTATCAAATATAATTTAGGATATATCTTTGGGGTGAAAGGATTATAATTCAGTCTTAAACATTAGCTTTATTCTACTTACCATGTAAAACAAATGCCATTTTAAAAGGGATGTCTTGTAATTATTAGTTCTTTCAGATTCTCTGGAGGCACCAGAGAACCATGGAAGCACAGACCAGTTTTTGCACAAAAGAGCTGCTATTCTCAGTAAAGTTAATCCTACTCTATATTCAGTATGAGTTTGTTCATGCATTCACATGCCTACTTAAAAACATCATAGCAGATTTTGGAAAAGGTATGAAATATAAATACAAGCACAGTTGATGTCTGCAGTAAATACATCCATATATTTAGAAAAGTCCTTTTACATAGTCCATTCCTAGATGACAACATGAGTCAGTGATTATCCAAAGCTTCCAAACTTAGAGGCTCCACGTAAGACTGTGGAAAAATGAGAAAAAGGGAGAATTACACTGGCAATAAAGGACTTACAAGGTAGCTTTTACTGTATTACACAGAATCACAGAATGGTCAGGATTGGAAGGGACCTCTGGAGATCATCTAGTCCAACCCCCAACCCTCCAATTACTAATAGATGCAGCTGATATCTTAAGCATCTACAGTCCTTACTTCCATATTAGGAAACCAAAACATCTTCCCAAATTTGTCTTATTAAGGTTGATAAAAATTCACTTCTAGACACAGAAGTCTTCTTGGCCAGATAGGTACTGCCAGCTACCCCATAACGTTCTCCATGTTGAAGCAAAGCTTTGTTAAGAGCACTCAGAGAGGGCAGCTGGAGCTGTGTAAGGGTTGCCTGAAGTCAAACCATCAAAAAGGACCAAAAATGGATCTGCTGCTGGGACATTGGAGCAAAGCATTCATGAGAGAGAAAAAGTAGGGGGCATATGATTCACAATGGCCTAATTACATTAGAAACAACACTTATTCAGCTAGTTGAAGAAAAGACACCCAGGGAAAAGGAGGGAAGGACAGCGCTTAGGTCAGTCTGATATTTGTTTTCCTGCGTATGGAAAACCATTCCTCATGAAAACCGAGTTCTGCCATAATACAAAAACTCACCGTCAAAATAAATGCCTCAAAGAAACTGTTGGATGTTATCACTGACAGCATTGGAGAGCCATTACTAATACTGAAATGTCACGAGACGTATAAAACATATAAGCAAGTATAGTTCCAATGGGAAATGTCTACACACAACAGGTATATTTTGGCACCTATACAATGCGTTTATGGCTATTGCTTCCCACAGGAAATAACATTTAAGCAGTATACAAACTATAAGCTGTCATTGAATTATATTGCAAAGATGATCTATAACCCTGAAAAGTGTGACTGTTTTTATTCTACAGCAACAGAATACTGCAAGACAGTAAAGCTAGCTAATGCTTTTCACAATATGCAGATGATCAGTTTCCCAAGTAGGAGACTTAAAATGAAATATTATTAACAATTTATGATTATTTCCAGGCAGATACTGAATGACTAATTCCTACCATATTTTTCTGTAGTTGCAGGAGGGAGTGTTTCTGCACCTGTTTCTCTTCCCCCAAATCTAATCATCAGTGAAATTGTACTCAGCCAGCTGTTAAATTTCAGTTCAGTTAGTATATTTCATGCATTTAAAGACTGACAAAATATGAAGTCATATAGCCACAATAAAATGCCACAGTGATACCAAGAGAAGTGATCACCGAGCTTGCAAAGCTTCACACAGTCTTAGATTTTGTTGTAATACTTAACCAGATTCAAGACAATGGTGGATATTCATATGCAAACTAAAGTACCCAAATAATGCAATAAAGTTAGCAGAAGTTTGGAAAATGTCTCTTTCCAGAGATTGTTTTGAGACCTTAAACCAGTTGTTAATTATTAGAAATTTATGTAAAACTGATTTTATGTAAAACTGATTAGCTCATATCATCTCCTGTGGCAATATTCACAGAGGGCATGGCATCAGCATTTTGAGAATAGAAAGTTCATCAATTCCTTTAGTTATAAATCCTTACATTTTGTTGGTACACCTGTATTGGACCAACTGCCTTGTAACTGGAGGAAACATAATTGGTGTTTTGGCTGCACACATATTTGAAAGCATCAATAAACAAAATCAAACATTGCAAGAAGTTCCAATCCTACCACAACTGCTCTGTCAACATGCCTAATAGAGTGATAATTATTCATTCACATATTCATAGTCTGAGCATGGAAGTTTGACTCTAAAGTTTTTACAGACTGTTTACCACATACGTTTTCTGAAAATAGTGGATTTAAAGTATGTACATACACATACCTGTGTCTGGATATACATACACATTTATGCCACAAAAGGCTACCAACATGAGCTGATAAATATAGATAGATAAATATCTAGATAAGGTAGATATGACAACCCAGTAGCATTACTTATCACTGAGGTCACCCAAAATTTTCCACTGACAGATTGCTTAATGCTTTACAGAATTTCAACTGTATCAACTGGAATGTTGCATGACATTTTTATGTTAAAATGCTTTAGACATTTCTGAAAATATAACTAGAAAAAAATGTGGGTATAGCAAGAAAACGGCCAATGATTTTTTTCATTAAGAAGCCCTCAGCCTGCCTGCTTTTAAGCTGGAACATAAATACTCCAAGGAGCCTTCCAGAGTGTCAAGAATTTGTGCTATAACATTTTTATAAACATTCAAAGTTGCACACGTCAAAAGCATCTGAAAAAAAAAAAAAAATGATCACACCCACCCGGTTAACAGAGACAAATTAGTTTGGCAACTGCATCTCACATAGGTTCAATCTCAGTTAAGTGTTCTTGGTCCCAGAGTTTCAAGACCGAAGAAGACTTCCTCCCTAACTCCTCCTGGCAGATGGAGCTTGCTGTCATGTCTGGCTTCCCAAGAGTGGACATGGGAGTGGTCTTCCACCTTCAACATTGCAGCAGCTGATGCACCAAGAGGAGCCAGTGGCCATACCAGAAATACCATATTAGATGGAGATTGCACAGATGAGAAAAGCTGAAGATGAAGAGAAGCCATGGCAGGAGCTTGTTAGAAGAGTGGGGCAAAAAAGACAAGGAAGGGCCAGAGGAAAAAGGGTGGGTTTTTGTGCCTGGTTAGAAAGAGACTGAGGGGTGCCCAAGCCAGCAGGCCTTTTGCCAGTGAAACACCATCTCCTAAAATGTGTTAAACTGAGCAGACAGAGTAACATCCCCATATTCCTATACTGCCAGAAAATAGGTATTAACTTCACTGATAACAGGTGTCCTCATCTTCCTCCCTTTTCTTGATGGACACACCCAGCCTCCTTCTATGATCTCTAGAGATCCCTTCCAACTCTGAAAATTCTGTGATTCTGTGATTCCCACGTACTCTGTTAGCATCTGTGTCCGCACTGCAGAGCTACTGGTTCAGTCCCTGCAGATTACCCCAGCTTGGGGGATGCCCAATTCCATGGGACCCTGTTTTTCCATTAGGGAATTATATTTAAAATATTCATTAAGATATATCGTTACAGTTCCTGCAGTGGTTTTACATTATTTAATGCTGTGGTCATAGATAGTTCTGGGTAACTCCAGGAATAGAACTGCCACCCCCTCACAGAAAATGGATTGTTTGACATTTTTATTAGCTCCAGCCTTTGTTCCGTGGAGATGACAGCCAGTTGCCTACATTGGCATGACTGGTAGGAAAGTAGGTAGTGAAGGTAGCTGACAGCATCTTGCAAGTCTGTGATGCTAAATCAGCATCACTGCCACGTGCCTCTTCAGTGAGGACGGGATGTGGAGGTAGAGTCGTGACAGTATGTTCCAAGGTGTCCCTGCGGTTCTTCCAGCCTGCCCTGTCAATGTTTCATCTGGGGTTATTAGTGTTTATAAAAGCATGCCCTTAAAATAGCTGCATGGTGTTAATAGAAGCAAAAATAGCTGTTCTTGTGCTTAACTTCTTCATACTGGGGTAAAATAGGGCTAAATTGGGCAAGTACGGAACTCATAATAGCACAACCCAGTTTAAGGCTGACTTTCAAATCCCTTTCAGGTCTTAAAGAGCATGGAGTTTAAGCTAAAATCAGACCAGGACACATTCTTTCCTGCTCTGCAGAAAATCCTTCTTCCTTTAACAAGTGCAAGATTTGGGGTGGCTTTTGCTTAGAGACTGCTGAAGTCTAATCACTAAGTCCTCCAGTGACAAATGGAGAAAGGAGAAACCATGATATTCTCCAACTTCGGAAAAACACATTATTTCAGAAAAGTCAGTCAGATTTGCATTGGCATTTGTAAAATAACCATGTATATTCTAGCATAAAAAGAGCAGTGTTTTTGAAGTGTAGCATACAAGCCAGAGATCTTTATACACATCAGATGTAACAAATTTTACTCACCTATGAAATATGGAGAGGGGAGCATAAGGGGCATTGCATTTACTTTTCTCATAATATTATTTCTTAAATAGACAAGGCAGTCTGTATGAGTCTACTACAGACACAGTGGATCAATCACCATCTGCCACCAAAACTGATGCTTTGTTAGTTGTTCTTCTCTAGACAGTGAAATAAAGTCTTGATCATGTTTTAGTGAGAAATCGACCTTTCTTTTTTTTTTTTCAAACTGGCTATAGGTCTGTAAGTATCTTCTGTGATTATTGTCAGATGAGCCACAGACAATATTTGAAGTAACATACTCCATGTTCTAGGACAAGACAAGGAAACACAGGCTATTACAACAGTATGCCCAAATTCAAACCTTACTTGACACTGGAGTCTGTCTCAATCACATCAGTGAGGGATAAGGGAAGGGAAGCTCTGTAGAAGAGGAAAATGAGTTACTTTATCATGCTACAGTATAATAAAAAGTCAACTTAAAATTTGATAATCTGAAATACTTTCTCATCAGGTTCTTGAGACTGATATTTTTCTTGTAGTAGAGTACTATTTGTATACTGTGACTATACAATATTCTTTTTCAATATGCATGTTTATTATTTTCAATACTTACAAGTTTCTTACAACTGTTGTTTCAGAAAGGAAACAACACAGTGACAGAACTGGGAGCATTTCCCCTTTCGTTTCCTTTAAAGTGTACGGTTGCTTTAAACAAAAATATATGTATGTTTTGCTCATTTCTGATTTGCCAATGATAAAACAATATCCCATGTAAATTGCAGAAGCTGACAAATTAATTTTTGTGTTTGTATATCAGGCAAATAAATAAATCTTACAGTTACTAATTATTTTTCAACCTTGCACATGAGAATGTGATTAGACTGACTACAACTGACACTGATTATCTGAGACAGGATGTTATTAAATCCCTTTGGGGAGCTTCTGAAAGACCCACCACATTCAGAGCAGAGAGATTTTCTCTGCATTAGCTCATTTATGGAGCAATTACATGGAACTTACTACCGAAAAGATGTCAGGAAAAACACTGAGCAAATAGCTAAAGTGGAATTCACACCCCTCCCCTCTCTGTCAAAACATTTCACAACCTCAGAGCCTTAAAATGTTTTGTCAAGATTATCTATACCAAAGCTATTTGCTATATACCAGTAAAAGGTATGAGATAGGTTAGATTAAGACTACATGGAGGAGAGCCTGTAATAGATCTGAAGACAGCTGAGATTTCTCCCTGCTCAGATGGCTTCTTTGCCCCAAGAGCCCCAGTTTAATTAATTTTGTGGGCTTGAAAAGCCCAATGTTTTCATTTCATCCATCTCAGAATTTGCAAGTTTTGTAATTTTACTTGAAAACAACTATGGAGGATTCCTCAGCGAAGTGTGGATAAATAGGCAAAATGTACTGGATTGAAAAATCTCCACTGGTTCTAGAAAAACCTGTAGCTGAATTTACTGATTTTTTTTTTTCAAAATTAAGATTTCAAAGACCTAATTTTTAGGAGCAATTTACAATTTTGTACCTAAAAACATGCAGATATGTAATGGAGAGCCAGGTAGAGACCATTTTCAAGTCTGTATTCCTACAATGGGCTGTTTTCCTGACACCCATAGTTCATAATGAAAATGCATAGTGAAGTAATGCAGAGCTGGTATGTATTAAATAAGTACACACCTATTGATTATGAGATTTACAGTTTGAGAACATCAGAAAAGCTGTGAGACACATAATCCAAAGTAATACTGACGGTTCACTGAAGAACTGACAATACCGAGGTATTACAGATTGCAGAGATTTATTCTCACCTCCACTGTTATTTTAAACCTAATATTGCTGTAAATTCGTGTGATGACAACACTTAAACCTCAGGCCATCTCGTTTTTTTCTGTCATCCCTGGGTGTCTTCACATACTTAACCCAAGTCCAGTAGAAAAGAAGTTAAAATATTCCATAAAATGTTCCTTCTTTATTCAATGAACAACTCAGTAGTACAACTAGAGTAACGTGCTGGAATTCACTTAGTGCTTTTCCTCAGAGTGCCTTAAAGAGCATCATCTTGCTACTGGTAGGTCTTGACATGAAGCCAGTCCCGGGGTGGACTTAGAGCAGTAGCAAGAGACTCAGGAGGGTTCTCCTTACCCATAAACACTGAGGTTCTCTGCTGCTCTCTGTAGCACGGCTACGGCTCCTGAAATGTGTCCCTGTATGTAAAGATGTGTTCACAGTCTAGAAGGTCCCTATTTTGCAGTACCCCCTGGTAATTCATAGTGAATACTGGAAGGTAGGATTTTCTGCATGTATAAGATCACTGACCACAGGGAAAGATTGTGCAAAACTTCTGGTTTGCAAATATGAATGTGCTTGAGTGAGGAAAAACTGATCTTTCATTGAGTTTATCCTTCAAGGCATGTTATGTTGCATTTCTGATATTGCAAAAGGAACACAGCAATACTGTATGAGGTATTCTGCGTGGCCAAATGCCGTAGTCCTTACTCAGATTTTACTCAGGAAAAAACACCTTTGACTTGAGTGAGAATTTGCTTGACTAAGGATGGAACAGAGTGTTTTGAACCTTACCAACATTGCTGGATGCCAATGTTGGGCAACAGTTCTCATTGCTAATTTGCCTGCCTTGTTGGCCTTCTCCTGGGCTCTGGATCTGCATTTGCTGTGTGTTATTCATCGCTTGTATTGCTAGTTCAGATTGCTTCTCTGTGCTTTTCGTTTCCAGCAAATATTTTGCAGCTATTGTTCTGCTGCTGGTAGATGTGCATGGAACCTGGTATGTGGAACTTGAACCTCAGCCCAGATTTAATTAAAACTGTTAAACATGTTCTCACCATGGTGCTCAGAAGGAATTTTGCTGACCCTCTTTCAATGAAGCATAAATTTGTTTCATCTGTTGTTTTTACAATGAAAAAAATATAAGCATTTGATTCACAAATCTTAGGAGCAAGTGCTTCTCCAGTAAAATAGATGGAGTGACATCTATTTACAGCCATAAAAAGGTCAATCCTAAATGCTTGTTCTCACCAACAATAGCCATATGAGAAAATCACTAAATGTGTGTGCTGTAACATCACCCTGTTTTGTAGTTTTACTACTGCTTTAAAGTAAGATCTCCTGAATAATAATTAGTACCAAATTATGGCATAGCCTACTAATATGCAGCAAATCTAGCTAGGTTACCACTCGTATGTCTTATGAGCCATACCTAGCCATGGTTTATCCTCTATTCATGCTGCAGGGTACGAAATTCCTGGGTGCCAACCTGCCTATGGCAACCTAGAATTCTCCAGGGCAGGCTCGCAAAATCTTCACCTACTCTCTGGGACAGGTAACTAATAAGTGATGTTTTGTGAAGTTATGCTTTCTTTCTGACTTTCTGATGTCCATAAAAATGTTTCATTTTTTCACGTCAGTCTGTAGTGTCTCATCGTTCAGTTGTGCTATGTTTTCTAAACTCGGGGAATGACAGCAGATCTGTTTATTATAGCACTCTAGATGCTTGCCTCAGCCAAGCCTGTAATAATTATTCTTAATGTGTATAAAAACTGAAAATTGTTTAAGAAGTTGCAAAATTCATAGCTGCTTACTATCCGTTCATATTTTTTTCTGATGGAGATAGTTATAATACAGAAGCATTGATTTTAATTGGCGATAGCATAGTTATCTGGGCAGTTCACCCACCTTTCTTAATTGCTGGTATGTGTATATTTGCTCTCCTTTGTCAGGTTTACATCTCTGGTCCCCTGAAGTAAGGATTTTTTCAATGCTGTAGTGCAGAGATGTTGAAATGTGGGGGAGTTATGGCTGATTCTAGTTTACATTCCTGTGCAGCACATAGTATAAGTTTAAGTAATGACTCATTTTTCCATATTTTGCTTAGATTCTCTTCTACTTTACTCCTGAATTTCCTCTTTGTTCTTTGTTGCTTGACTTTATTTCAAGTGGCAGGTATGTAGAAGAAATGTCATTCACTGATCCTATAGTTTTCAACAACGTATGAAAAAATGAAATCTATTTCAAAGTAAGAAATTAGATAAAAAAATAAAGACAGGCTAAGCTTTAGATTGCCTTCTTGCAGTCTATTGATTTTCTTTGAATAATGTGTGTGAATTTTCATCTTAAGAGTGCTGCTGCTGTAGGAAAGACATAAGTGAGATTCTTTTGGTATTTTCTGGCACAGTCTATGCTCTACGGAGAGAAAAAACACAACGATCTTGGAAAACTGATTTGAATCCCCGTTTTTCAGTCCCCTGGGGCTCTTGACATGCGCTCTACTCCTACCTGGGTTTAGATGAGCTTGACACAAAAACAGCTTTGTTCTGTCACTTGTCCTTCTTAAAAGCAGGAGATGACCAGTGAAGTGAAATATGGTCAGGGTATGTAAAACTGTTTTTCAAAATGTTTTACCCTAATACCATTTTCATGGAATATTTGGAAGTCTTTTTAAATCAAAACAAATTCACACAGCCACAGTATAATCACTGAGTTTGATCTTCTGTGGTGTTTTTAAATGGACACCTATGGGGAAGTTCAGAGTTTTGGGATGACATTTAGTAGTCTTTCTGTAACGTTCTCTCTCAAAAAAAAATCTCTTTTCCTACCATCACTGTCCACTTGTAGTTCTTAATTTCAAAAGAAAATAAGCTTACTCTTACCAAGGACAATACCACAGTTTATCTCCAAGTATGCCAAAGCTTAAAATGCACAAATGCAGCATTTTAGCTCAGGCTATTTAGCCATTTCATAAAATAAATAAACCGCCATTGAAAGATTTCATTTCCCCCTGCTTTTTAAAAAGCTCAAAAGGATCTAAATTTTTATAGAGAGATTTTATTAGTTTCTGAAAGCTTGTTTGTTTCTTTCCTGTTTGTTAAATCAACTCTTAATCACATTGTTTCTACATATCTAGACTTTAAAAATTTATCTGGAAGCTTGTTCTCCAGTTATATGGAAAAACACCAGCTTGCTTATGGAACCCAAAAAAAAAGGCATTTTTTTGTGAAAATAAAAGATAGTGAGTACGACAACTGTCAGCACTTACAAAATGAGGAGAAATTCTATTTTACCCAGCCTGTTGCACCTTAACCTTTAAAAAACTAATGAGAAAGCAACAAGAAATTCTTTTTCAGCAGGAGAGTTAAAAAAAAAAGTCTCAATTCACCCAGAATGCCAAAGTAGTTCAGTTATAAGGCAAAAAAAATGTGTTCTGTGCTTAGGTAATCTACATCTCAGGGCACAAGAGGAAATTTAGGGTAAGTCTTTAGAAAATGAAGATGCTTCCTCACTCTGCATGATTCTTTGGGGCGCTACATCCGCAGGACAGGTGGAAGCAAGGAGCTCCTGGGTCCCCTCTGAAGAAGCACATTGTGTATTGCTTTTCACATAAATACTGCTCATTTTCAGATGAATGTTCGCTGCCTGTTTTGGTCCCTCCAGACTTGCAGCAACCTCCGTCATTTACTGTCTCACTCCAAAAACTACAGAAGAGCTAATGCCAAGGCGCTGGACTGCTAACAGGAGTTTGGAGGAATGAAGTCCTGTTTCCTCTCCTTTCTCATACACCCACAAAAATAGGCAACAAAACAGAGTCTTACACTGAAAAGCCAGTTCAGCTGAGGGAGCAGGATAAAATAGACTTGACCGAACTAATAAATCATGACATTAGGTTGGGAGAAAGGTTGTATGAAATGACGGCACAACATGCTGAGCAGTAGGGAGCTTGCGAGAGGTGAACTCATTTATACTCTTGCAGAGTTGAAGACTTCTCAGTTAACAAGTCCTAAAATAGTGTGCTGCAGTGTATGAAACAAGGTAGGGCTTGAAATAATTAGCCAAAGATGACAGATGGCAATTCCTTTCTCTTTTTTTCCTTCTCTTCTTTTGCTGTAATATCAGATTGATCAAAGAGCTGAGGATTATTTGTTATTGTAGGAAACTAAAAATATCTTGAAATATTCAGGCAAAATAAATCCATTCAGATAACAGCCGGTAGCCCCCATTGTTCCTGTTCAACACCTTATACATGAGTCTGTGTGTAATAATAGTTTCCCTCAGAATCTGAATTACATCTGCATAGCTGAGAATTTGGGTGTGTCCAGGCTTAGGTGTATTATTTAATTAACATATTAAATCAATTTATTAATTGATTTAATTTACTTGTTTGTTTGTGTTAACAAATCAATGGTCTATTCTACTGCCAGAAAACCTTCCAAAAAGTCCCTGGAGCTCACCTCTGTGGCGTGTCCCCTTAGTAACGTCATACAGCTGTGTGTGATGGGGGAACTAAGTGATAAAGAACAGGCTGCGGTAGAACTGCACCGATGACTACTGAAAGTGCCTGAGGGGTCAGTGCTGTGTCTCACTCGAAGCAATAGCAGCGTTATCTCCTATATTCTTTAGTAACAATATCTGTCAAGCATCTGTATTTTTTTAAAGGTGAGCACCCATGGTTTCAAGTTAGAGATACAACGTGAGCTTCTGTCTTCTGTGACTTCTGTCACAAATCAGAACGCAATTGTGACCAGATATAATTGAAAAGAAAATGCAGTAATTTACTCAACACAAGGCAATAGTCACTCCTTATAAAGGAAAAAAGCAGTGGCATCTGCAGATCTTCCTGTCCCAGTCCCAGTAGTAATTCTGTCTGACTGGTCCTGGAGTCAAAAGAGTTTATTTGATTTTTTCAACTGTTTAGCATAACCTTTCTGATAGGAACTGCTAAGATAGCCCACCAAAATGAGTCCCTTGAGCCATACAAAGATGAATTTCAAATCAGAGGAAAGAGAAAAGGATTGGGAAAGGAAGGAAATAGCTAAGGTGAGAACAGAGATGATAACTTCTGTCCATCAACCTATGTCTGGATGCTTTATACCAAATGAAATGGAAACAAAATTCTTTTTCTACTACTAAAGTACATTTCTATAGCACTACCCTCCTCTCCCTCCAACATCAGTCCTTTAATAGAACGAGTAAGATAAATTTCAGCTTGCTTCTGGGCAGTGGGTTTTACCCATTCTCATTACACATCCTATTACAAATAAACAGCACAATTCAGGAGGAACCACATTCCCATTCCGGCACAGCTTGATCCAGATGAATCAGGAAGGTAAACAGACAAAAGCAAAAGTGAGAAAGGTTTAATAACACAATTAAAATATAACTTTATAAGCCTGTGAGCTGATGTGGTAGGCTGTTTTCAGTAATTTCCAGGGGGAGTGCTTATTCGTGACTACAAACCAAAGCAATCTAGAAGCTGGTCACTCGAAGCTGTATGGAGAGCTGCTGCTACCAAAGGCAGCTTGCTCAATCACCTGGAGAGCTCTCTTTGGCTTCCAAATCATAAATTGAAGTCTACCTCTAATTTTGCTACCTCTATTTCTCAATACCTCATTCTTTTTTTTTTCTCCTTTCTCATCACTGCTCAGTTGCCTGGATTCCCTAGTGAGATGCAGTGCAGACTGCTAGGACTCTGCCAGACATTAAAAAGCAGGCGACGTCTGTTCAACAACTTCAAATCACTTTCTGTGAGAGGCAGCCCCCCCAATAGCCTTTGTTACAGCAAGAAGTTTGTTTCAGTCAGCCTTTTCTCCTGCTTTTCTTATCTTTCGTGCCCTGCAACTCTACACTTTAACTCATAATTTTTTTCTAGCCAACAGTTTTATGCAAACATATTGGCCTCTGGAAAGCCAAAAATTAGCAGCTCTTACAGAGGCGAACCTTCTTCCAGGGACATGTCAAGAGCAGAGTCTGGGCAGCAAGCAATGTGAAGATCCCTTCATCCCTAGGAATGGTCAGGGTGGTTATGTCTCTGCTCTCTTGGACAAATGCTGGCTGAAGTTTGTGATGCCAGAATTTAACTCCCTTCTCTCACAGCTTCAGCAGCTGAGTCATTTCAGATGCTGTCCAGAGCACAAGGCAACATTTGGACAACGCAGACATTTTGGAGCGGGGCATGAACATGAGCAGAGTCTTCCATTATTATGAGAAAATCAGCATACTCTTCTTACCTCTAGACAATGATTCAGAAAACATCTATTCCTCCTTAAATTGCATGTGTTTTTTTTTCTCATGCACCAAAAGAGCAGTGAACAAGGATAGCCTTTATTCAAACTTCTGTAGGATCCCTTATTGAACCGAACAGTTTGTGTTTAAACCACAGGCTCTAAGAGTCTACCTGCTGGACCTGAAATCAGTGAGTCCCCACAGAGTTTAGGGGGATCGTAACAGAGGCAGTAGGAGGCAGCCTGGAAGAAGGCAGAGATTGTAACAGTTTTGGCTGCTTCCACTGATCCTTCTGCTTTAACCACCTTTGAATTTGGGCACTGCTTTTTCACTGTGCGCTGCATTAATTTCTCACATACAGCTGGCCTGACTACACTTTTTTTTGAGGTGTTTAACCTCAAAAGTGTCTCGTAAGCAAAAGTGGACATCTCATTAACTGGAAAAAGAAATGTATTTTGAAGATGTCAGATCCAAACCAAGTTAGCAGAAGTATTAAATCAGCCCTCAGAGAGCTGGCTCAGCTCTTCAGTCTCCATGCAGCCCAGTACCAAGCACAGCACTGGGCTGGCCAGTGCAGATGCACTTGGTGGCCAGTGCCCATCCCGGTTTGTAAGTCCATGTTCTTCCCTCTCCATGAGCTGCTCTGCACCCTGGATTCCTTAGCGCTCTGTACAATAACACAATCCCTTCATGCAGGTCTGGATTCTCACTGTTCATTTTCATTTACCCTTTGCACTTTTCAGCATGCTGGAGGAATCAGAATTGCCTGCTGAAGAAACTTCATTTAAAATAATCAAAACACCTTTATTGTCTATTTCTGAAAGCTGTAATTTTATTCACAATATTGCTATTCAATCCATTCAGAGCCTTAGGTTATGGGTAGTACCTTTAAATAAAGGACAATTTGTATGTCTTTATTATGAGAGTATTTCAAAATCATGACATGTTCCATCAACAATAATGACATTCACTTAAAACAACCCAGCGCTGACAGCTAGTCCTCTATGTTATTTTTGCATGTCAACATGTAACTGAATTTTCATATCTTAATTGCCCCATATTATGGTTAGTATTGAATGCTCTTGTTGGATAGAAGTGTCTGTGGGCTTTGGACACTTGTTATAGAAGTCACCCCCTCTGCAATGATAGACTGTCAGGTCAATATAACCAAAACATAATTCAGCTTTATTTTTAGGTGAGATCTCTCCTTTCTACCTCTTACGAATAAACCCAACACAGTTTAGACGCATTTACCATATAATACCACTTGCCTGATCTGAATTTTTAATTGTGGAAATTATGCAACAGTCAGGTACTCACATCCTAAGTGAAGAAAAGATAGCTTCCAAAATCCAGCAATATTTCTGTTTTAAGATAGCTGTATCAGCTCTCCAAGTGCTGTGAATAGGCTCTCATGCTAAGGATCTGTCCCACAGAACTTCAGACTTCAACTGCTAAACATGTTTTTTTCACCCCCACCTCCCTTCCAAATAACTCTCTTTAATGTTTCTGATAAAGCATCCCTCTTCCCTAGTTTAAACTCTGCCAGAATGCCTGCAACCTAAGTAAAGGACTCGGCTACTTGTTTTATGTGTCCATCAGTCATCTGGAAACTGAGCTCCAGATTTGGATCACCCACACATTTGTTCTGAAACATATGTACAGGCCTTCCCTCTCACAATCCAAACCCAGCTTCAGGCTGTTTATTTTGAAAATGAGTACTGGAAAGAAAATTCAAATGGTTTAATACTTGTGAGAAAAAAGAAAAAAAGAAAAAAAAAAAACAAACCAACCAACCCCACCTCCAAAAGCTATCTATCTATATATATATGTGTGTGAATATGTGTGTATATATATCTATAGGAAGGAAAGATCTGCCTGCAATTTGCAATTTGACAGGCAAACTGTTCATACTCCAAAGTTTCAAATATATAACAAACTTCTTCGAAAGTAATGGAGAAATTTGGTGGATGCGCTACAGTGAAAACAAACCTGACAGACCTTGGTGGAAACTTGTTAAAAAAATAGGTGAGCTGAAAAGAGCGTGTGAGCCTGAATTTATAGGAAAATACCTACTGTAGACCTTGGACACACATGTGCCGAGGCAATTGTTTGGGTACTAATGAAGCTGCTGAATAAAGAACACAAGAGCATTGGGATTTTTGGACTGGGCTCTGGGTCTGAGCTGCAGCAACGTAAACTATTTCCCCAGTAAAACTGATTTCAGGTCTGCAGTTCGGTTCTCAGAATCTGGACCTAGACTTTGTCATTTGATCCCATCCCCCCCTAATCAGATGGAGCAAGCGCAAGGTCAGCCGGAAAAACTGCAGACAAGGATGATAGTTTTAGCATTACCATTTTGAAACAGTGACCCTGAGCATGTAACACATAATCAAAACTTGATTAACATAGAAATCCAATTACTGCTTCATTAAAGATCTTTCATTAATCTAGAAAACACTTGTAAAATGCTTGGACTTCATTTCCCAGCAACTACAAATCTAAAAAAAACATTGTTGGGGGGTCAGATTCAATGACACAACTGTCATCTCAAAGCTATTCCTCCTAGGTCAAGGTTGGGGTGCATTTCTTGCGGCATGTCCACCCTGGGCGGCAGGCAGATCTGCCAGAGCTGTGCCCTGTGACCAGCAGCAGAGCAGTGCTGGAATAAAAGGTCCTGGGTAATGCAGACCACCAGTCATGGGTCAGCAGGTGCTACTGAAGCCAAAATTCCCTGGTAGCCCCAAGATTAAGTCCAGCTCCATTGAGTAGAAACAGAGTGGCACTGAGGACCTGCTGGCATCTCTGCTAGCTGTGAACGTACCCAGAGCTCTCTGTCCCCAGCTTGCTGCTCCCTGGATGTGAGCTACACATCAAGAAGTCCCCCAGGGCCTTGCCTCCTGCCTGGTTGACTGCCCTTGTCTCTGTGATCATAGACTCCATTCAAGATCAGAAACAAAACCAGGAATGTGGCTGCTTTCTCTCCTTGAGCCAAACAGGCCATGTCTTTGCAGTGGTCCCCAGCAGCCTCACACTGTTGGGCAGGAGCTTCCAGAAAAGCAAGCATGCAAACTGGGACCAGGCTCTCTGGCTGCCCACCACGTCACTGCTCCTGGCGGTCATCAGTGGTCTAAGTTGGCACATCATGGCTGGGCTTACAGGAAATCCCTTGGCCTTTCCCAGATACCCTCTCCTGCTCTTTAGACTCCTCCACAGCAGGCACCTGTGCAGGGTTGTATTTGACTTTTCCCTAGATAGAAATCCACAGAGTGGCAGAAGAAAAGATGCTTTTTGAAATTCTGTTCCAGAATATTTTTTAAATCTCCATCAGCGCTCCCAAATTCCTGATCGTATGAAGCCCTTTTTTAGAATGTGACACATCTCAGACATGAAAGAGATCTGATAAACACTTTAAAAGCACTTAGCCGTTCTTTTTTGTGGGCCTCCACACACTCTAAGCAAACAAGAAAGGGAATACTATTACCTCATCTCATACACACAGTACTGAGTCAGGAAGAGGGCGAGTTATCTGATGAGATGCGGTTGTCTACATCTGAGCTACTTGACTATATTCCCTTTGTAATCAACGGAAATGGGTACTTCCAGATTTGCGTCACTTCATCTAAAAGTAGGCTTCTAAAATAGGTCAGATTAATCTCATCCCGAT
This sequence comes from Charadrius vociferus, assembly GCF_000708025.1. Classification (NCBI taxonomy): domain Eukaryota; kingdom Metazoa; phylum Chordata; class Aves; order Charadriiformes; family Charadriidae; genus Charadrius; species Charadrius vociferus. The sequence continues at coordinate 2,307,814 of NW_009649864.1, read as the reverse complement.
AGTGCCTGCTCATCATGACCAACTAAGAACAGGAGCCAGAGCTGACCAGCAGTATTAACATTTGCGTCTGGTCAGGTCAGTCTTGCCTTAACTCGCTCAACCTGCATAACACCAGGCACATTTGGCAAAGCCAGGTACAAGACTCAGAGCCCCAAACCCCAGACCAGGTTAGCTCCTACTTACACATTCCTTCTCCCAAGATAGGATGTTTACCCACAAAATACAATTGATTTGACTTAGGATTTCACAGCTACACTAAAACTTCTATTTCACTACCCAGAAATGAGAACCTCCAATAAGTTTTTTTGGTATATTTGACGTGGGCATCTATCTTGCCCTCGTTTAGCATTCCTTTCACTGCTAATTTCCTTCCTAACACCATTAATCATATTTTGTTTTACTCGCTCCTAGAGTTGTGTGAAGCAATGTAATCAGTCCATTCAGGGAGAATTTCAATAGCTCAAAAAATGGGTTTGCTCTGGTTTTAAACAATGTTGCAGAAACATCTACAAAGCAAAGCCTGGGGTGGCAGGCAGATGTGAAAGTGCTGCTGAAGCAGTTTGACCAGCCAGGTGGAGACACGGGGTTTTCAGGACACTCTACCAATGGGGCAGACCCATAGATGTTGACTTTTAGTGAGTACCAGCTCAGGGAGCATCCTCTCTGTGGGCTGTCTGAGGGTAACAAGCTCTAGAAATGCTCCAGCCTCCAGGCAGATGAACAGCCACGACTTTGCATGCCAGCACTCCTCTGTCATCAAGCCATCTGCCAGGCAGATGAGTTGGCAGAAGATCAGACAGGTACAATGAAAACCTGCTTGTTCTCCAGCACACCTTCCTCAGAATAGAGCCGTCACCACGCGGCATCTTAGCTTTGCCTGAAATAGTCCAGTAGAAATATGTTCACCTGGAGCTTCTCCAGCCAGCTCTGCAGATGAATCCTGACCAGCGGCTGCAGGCTGAGATAGGCACACATTGTCCTTCTCCATTCTGCTCATCGACCTGCGCACACTTCCCTGGGGCCGAAGCTGTGTGGAGTCACACCAATGCTCAGCTTAATGTCCAGGCTGGCGGGAATGTCTAGAAAAAAATATATACCTTTTGACCACTCACCACCTTTTGTGGACAAAGGTCTATTGGAGGGGGAGAGGTGACACCAGGTATGCAGACATCTCTTTGCTTCAACTCTTGTGCAAGCCGAGGTGGCAAAATTTTAACAGCAGGAAAGTGCCTGGAGAATTTGGTGGTAGTTGAACTTGCCTGCACCACCTTCTCATCTTTCTTCTGTAAAACAGACCTCTTTTCACTAAATGTAGAGCCTGACTAGTGCTAACTCCCACCTGGTAATATCTTCCCTGAAGAGCCTCTGAATTGCTGCTGAGGATCAACTCCAGCAAGGGGATTCAGCAGTGAGGCTTGGCGTCTCTCTGTAGGAGCCCTGCCTGAGGGAAGAAAGCTTCAAATTCCCCAGCAAGAAGCAACTCCAAAATTCAAACCTAGCAATTACTGGCAGCATTACAATGTTTGAGGGCACAAATATATGTTTTCGTATCTATTTTATATTTTCAATGAGCATAAACAGAGCTAATTGCTGAATATACTACTTTGGAAACTCTGAAGACCTGTTTTTAATAACCTTTATAGCAGCTTCCCTTGAGAAGTATTCTGTCACCAGTCTAAATATTTAAAATTGTACTTACCGTCCTTGTTTTTAGAGAAATACTTTAATGAAGCAAAATAGGTAATGACTCGCAAACCACTGGTTGTCACAGAAGCAGGACTTTGGAGATCATTAGAAGAAATAGAGAACCACTTATGCAAAAGGTCCTCATCTACAGGATTTTGGATCCTGTCCTGTAATGCCTCCCGGCTGTCAGAAATTCAGGAAATCCATGGAGTATAGGATTGGTGTTTTCTAAGACCTAATAATACCAGATTTCCCAAGACTCCTTTTTATAAGGACAAGTAAGTCCTCTCCTTTCTCCTGGCTCTACTTTATCCATTGAATTATTTTCTTAGTTTTTAAATAAACAATGAATATATATATAAATATGTATTTGCTGAAAATATATATTCTTTATTATATACATAATAAATACATTATGTACATAATAAAGAACCATAAGGGCCAACTAGCCATAGAAAATAAATTATGAAATAAAATATATTCCTTTACCAACATTACAAAAATTGTGTGGTAAAGTTTTGTAATTAAATGGTGTGTGACAAGCTGAAACAAAATGCATCTAGTTTGTGGAGTTGGTTGTTCTGGAGAAAAGGGAAAATGTTAAGTGTTTGACTTCATGTCTCCATATTTCTACTTTTTTTTTCCCCCCCTCTTTTCAACCCTGTCTAAATTATCAGTACCAAATTTACAAGCGTACATAACAAAATTAAGCACTCCTTATGAAAAGCCCAGACTTCCAGAATAAGAAAGTACACAATGCAGCATAAGGGGAAGGCTGTCAGAGGAAGACTATCAGTTTTGTGAGAAATGCAAGAGATTAAAAAGCTCATGAAATACTTTAGATTTGTATAAAATAAAAATTGAGCCTCTGATCCTGCTATTAGAGATACTAAATCTGACACATTGTATGTTCTTCTTTCTACTGTTTCTCTCACTTGCCATGCCTTTGCTTCTTGGGTGTTTGTTCATATAAAACTGCAAGCAAGAAAAAACAACAGGCTTTACCTTAAACCAGTAACGTACCTAGATAAAGCTCAAGTCCTGCAGAAATTGAAACCATTCTGGGAATGCTGGGAAATCCACTCTCAGTGTTACAGCTATTAGTATCCATTCAATGGTTTCAGTCCCGGATTCAGGAAAATTTCCCTATTTGTGCCAGTCATAAGGGTAAGTTTCATTGTGTCATTGCTTAAAGTTAGCTATTTTCAGAACTTGCTTGGCTCAATAAGGTTATCAAAGCAGATAGTTAAGCGCTTTCCCAGTTACAGTCTTTTCTTTCTTTCCTTCTTTCCTTCTTTTCTTCTTTTCTTCTTTCCTTCTTTCCTTCTTTCCTTCTTTCCTTCTATCTTTCCTATTTTCCTTTTCTTTCTTTCTTTCTTTCTTTCTTTCTCTCTTTCTTTCTTTCTTTCTTTCTTTTTCTCTCTCTCTTCCTCTCTTTTCTTCCTTTCTTCCTTTATTTCCCATAAACGTGGCTATGTTTCCTTCCATTCATAATATTCTTGTCAGAACATAATTTCTTTGTTTCTAAAATTTTTACCTTTCTGTCTAATAACCTGTATTTTACTAATGATTCACTGGTTTGTACCTACTACTACAGCTTAAATAGTCCCATCATAAACCAGGTGTTACTGTTCCTGTCTAAAAATAGTAATTCCTCTTAAATGCAGCCAGCCAGTTTTGTGTGTATCCGATGAATCGAAGTACACCCTGAGCAGGAGTTCTGCTGGGTTTGGGAGGGTTTCAGGATCTTTCAGCTCGGGTGGAAATCATTAGATTTTTTTCAGAAATATTGTTTGCTGAATGAGAGTAACTTTGCTCTTTGAAGTTGCCTAACTTATGCTTTAACCACCCTTTTTTTTTCTAATTTTTTACAAAGTTACAGCTATGCTTTACTACCCAAAGTGTTATGTGAAAGAGTGTATGTATGTAGTCTGTTTCAGTAAGGTTCGTTAGAATAGGCTTGAATTTAATGAAATGAATAATCCCATTCTGAAAGCAAAGAATTCAAGAATACAAACATTTCAAGGTGGACTTCAAGGGAAGAAAATGGTGAGCTTGAAGTTAAGTTTATCCTTCAAAATTTTGCTGAACTGGGGCCCTAGCACAAGCTTCATGCTGCCAAAACCTGCCAAGCTGTCCAGACCTGAATCCCAAAGCACATTTTGGCAGCTCAGACCATCATCGCTTTCCACCTGAGGATCAAGATTTACCCAGAACTCATATTTTGAACCCCAAATTTCACCACATAGACAGGTCTAGGCACACAGGTATATGCAGAAGCAGCTTCCTTTGAGGAGTCAGGAGCTATGCTCCTACCTACACTTAACACAACAGACCCAGAGCAAGAAAGTGCCTACATGAGGAAGCAGAACGGAAAGTTATTGGAGGCCATTAACTTTCCTCTTTTTCCTCTTTTTTTTAAGCAGTCTCCATCTATTACTGACTTAAACATCCCTGGCATTCCTATTATATTTGTATCCCTACAGCCCCCCTTCCTCCCAGAAGTCAAACTCTGCCTGTGGCCATATCTCCCCAGTGCTGCAGGACATTGTAACCTCCCCTGATGTGGCTTAACTTGCATTAACTGCACTTGCCCAGCACAGAGCAGCAGCCTGGGAGTTTTTATCCAAAACCATAGCTGGAGGACCAACTGCATACCATATGTACAAATCCTAGTGGTTTGGTTTTTAGAGCCACAGAAGACTTGAGGTCAAATCTCTTTTCACTCTAAACTCATCCAGATTGTTGATAAAGATATTAAAGAGAGCTGTTCCCAGCACCGAGCCCTGGGGGACACCACTTGTGACTAGACACCAACTGGATTTAACTCCATTCGCCACCACGCTCTGGGCATAGCCATTCAGCCAGTTTTTTACCCAGCGAAGAGTACACCTGTCCAGGCCATGAGCAGTCGGTTTCTCCAGGAGAATGCTGTGGGAAACAGTGTCAAAAGCTTTGCTAAAATCCTAATAGATAACATGCATAGCTCTTCCCTCATCCACTAAGCGGGTCCCCTTGTCACAGAAGGAGATCAGGTTTTTCTGACACTGTAACTTCCACTTCACAGAAGAAAATCCAAGTTGCCAGGCTATGTGAAGGAAAACTGACCACTCTTCTTTCCCATGACGAGCAGAAGAGTAGCAAGAAGCAGAGCAAGTGAAAGATGGTGTGATGTGGCAACATCATAAATGAGGACATGCAGAAATGAGCAGCACGGGTTCAGATTCTCATTTGCCTAGATAATTTGGGGGTTTTATTCACCAAGTGAAATACAACAACTAAATGATTGCATTAACTGGAGCTGCATTAAATGTCTGAATTAGAATATATTATTTTAAGAGAATATAACTACAAGTGGTAATCTAAGTATAACCGCAACCACGCAATATGTGTAATTGAAATAGAGCACCGTGTTGGCAAAACATGAGACTGTTTCCGAGCAATAAGCCGCATGGATCAAGTAAGCAGCAATTGTAAAGCTTTTGCATTAACTTTCTGAAGCTCCTATCGCAGTTTGTAGAGGAGAAGGCAGTCTCACTGAAGACAGCTCAGATAAGTGTTTCTTGAAGAATGGCATGTTGTTCCCAACTCTCTTGTCTAATTAAAGACCCAAAAATATTATTCCACTGAAGTTGATGGCAGTACTTACTTGGCATCAAAGGGAATCAAGATTTGCCATTCTTTTATGAAGAATTATTTTTATCGTATGATTAAAAACAAGCAAAGCAATTCACAATGCATTACGTGGTAGCAATTTTGCCTCTAGATGATGGCAGACTCCAATTCTGTAGCGCCTCAGAAGTCCCACCTGAAGCCAAGAGATCAGCTCAATACTGAGGTTGCAGTATTTGAACGAAGTTACAGTCACCTCCAGACATACCAGCTCTGACTGGAACCCTGTCCTCCTATGCAACTGGCAAACGTGCTAGAAGACTGAGGAGCTTACAAACTAAATAGACAAGGATAAAAGATCTTTGTTGTGCAGATAAGACTTGAGGCAAGTGCAGACTGGTCTACCTGGAGTCACGCAGTTGAGCTTCAGTAAAACAAGGGAAAGATTCCCAGGTTCATCGCTGCAAATCCAGAGGGATTATTTGGATGCAGATGGCGCTTTGACCTTCATGATAAAAAATTTTGGTTGGATCTCCTGGCTTTATGCTATCTTACGTCATCTCTAAATAAAGAGAAAACAACAGAGTGAAAAATTTCCTTTTTCCAAATTCTGTGCCTAGTGCTTTGTTTTATCAAAGACTTTAACTGAAGCTAGCTTACAAGAAGGGCATAAGCTCTTCATGAGTGAAGGAACTGTGAAAAATTAGGGATCACACCTGAGTCTGGGAAGTCTTTGCTCCCAAATAAGTGGGAAAATGGGAAAGAGCCATAACTTTGAAATCACTATGATATTGATTGATTACCATTCTGTGGGTGAAATGCTGAGTGATAACATCTCTAGGAGATCTATGGCCAGTGGAAATTCAATCAAATAGGACAAAATTTTCTTTCCCAACAAAATATGTTATAACTTGGATTATTGGCAAGGAAATATTTTTGCACAGTCTATTTAGAGTTGCTGCTCTATAGATATCTGCTACTTCAGTCCTAGTCTGTTAAGATAACTCTAAACGAAAGGTCCTGTGTGAAACCAAACTCTAGACTGTATTTTGTATTTTAATGAGGATTCTTTCACAAAATATTCCATTATGGCTAATGAGATATTAGCAACGAATGCGCTAGAAAGGACAGATGGGAAGATAGTCAACTGTCTAAATCAGAAGATTTTCAAAGTGCAGCAAACAAACTATTAAACACACTTCTCTAGCTTAGTGCCAACCTATACTATAGGGAACTGGTCAAAGAGTGGATCATGAAAAGCTTTTTGGGAGCAGCTAAATTCTACAGCTGTGGTCTTTGTTTTTCTAGTACTTTGCAAGAACAGAAGGGGGAATTACGAAAGCGTCTATCGTACACTACCCATAAGCTGGAAATGCTTGAAACGGAATTTGATTCTACACGTCAGTATCTTGAAATAGAATTGAGACGTGCTCAGGAGGAACTTGAAAAAGTAACTGAAAAACTGAGAAGGTTAGTAACTAACTTTTTGAAATAAACAGAGTTATTAGGGATTTACAAGTGGCTGTGTTAAAGACGTAAGTAAAAATACAAGCATATAATCTCAAACATACATAATTTGTTATTTATTGATTACATGTGTTTTCACATTGAATATATATATTTCATTTATCTGAATAAGTATTACATACCACATTTTTATATATTTACATATTTACATGTGGTATATAAGATGCCTCTGTATTGAAAGTAAATATGCAAATAGAAATATACCTATATAGATGCATATATTACATTGTTTATGTGTAAACATACATGTGGGTTAGTGCCACATTGTGTTACACATAAAAAGGTTGTAAACACACTACCTATACATACTTACATATATAAATGTTTTTTAATGAGCTTGACTGGATATTTTCTGTTGTTACTCTATGTTGCATGGTTACAAGAGAACAGAATTTGGCCCTCCATCACTCAAAACTAAGACTGTTCAATTCAAATAATATTATGACATTTCACATTATGCTATAGCAAATTGTTTGCTTTTTAGTCCCAAGTAGAATGGAATGATACTGTAAACCTGTTATTTAAAATTGTTGAAGCTGTGGTACAGTGCTATTGCAAATCAGGGGCCCAGTTAATGTTAATGACAAATTATAATAAGCATGCACTCCTGACATTCCTGGCACTGATTTAAATGGTCTGTAATCTAGCTTTAAATTTATCAGTGCTTCTTAATATCCATTTTTTCATTTGTTTGCAAAACTTCTGAACCTACAATTATCCATTTCTGCAGGAACATATTTGCATTTCTTGTGCGGACTTTCCTAAACCGATGTATATAATTGAACTGTTTGATTTAGTTCACTGGATGAGTCAAAACAAAATTCAGAACGAATCATTCCAGGGCTATACCCAAAGAAATATCTTTCATTCCTTGCAGAAGGCAAAAACCAAACCAAAACAAAGCCAGAAACCACCAACAAACTCAGTCAACCAAACCATTTTATGTAGATTTTGAACAGAATGAGGCTGTAAGACCTCAAATTAGGAGGCCTAGTGTGGCCTTATAATTTAAAATGCTTCCCTAGCTGGGCAGGCATCTTAATACAAGGCTAAAATAAGCAGGTGTCATAATGGTCTTGAAATCAACACGCATCTATCAACAGCACTCTGGAGGCTCTCCATATTGTTTTCTTTCCAACAATATTTTTCCTATCACTTGACTTAGAGCAGAGCTATTGAAAGTAACTTCACTCTTGACGTAGTTTTGCTCCAATACATTACAGGACAGGGAACTCTGGTACTCTTTTCTTTTGAAGCATTATTTCAGGCACAGCTGCCATAAATCAGCTGAGGGGTTGACCATCCCACATCTGTTAAAACAAAGGGGGTTCCTAGTCTGTAGGAGGTCTCTTATCAACTTCATTGGGCACTGATGAGTGAAGGACCCTTCAAAACTCAGGCCAGGTAGTTTTTCTTTGCTCATGGCAAGGTCTAGCCCTCATACCCAAACATCAGATTAGTAGAAATTATTTTCCAATATTCTAATGGAACATTGTACCCTATTATGAAGAAAACTTATATTAAAAATTATGTTTCAGGCAGGTGATTACTCCCCTGAAGACATATCATAATGGAAGCCCAAAATATTTTACAAGGTGAGCTTTAAAAATGTTTCTATTGAGAATAGCAAGGCATACCGCAAGTTGAACAATTAGATTTCTCAACCTGGAGAAGGATAATGTCTGAAACAAAACTGTCATCCAAAAGCATGTCAGCAACATGTCACAGAGGAAAATCAATGTGAAAAAAACAAGAAACTAGAATTAGATTCAGTAATGTGTCTCTTGCTTTATTGACTGCACAGGGAGAGAAATTCAACCCCCCCTAATAAATAAGCCCTGTGTAACAACATCCCACTTGCATTCTAGAGAACATTTCTGTTATTAAACTTCCATTACTGTAAAGTGCTGAAGTTTTCTGAGAGGCTGAATGGCCATCCTTTTCCACTCCTTTCTGAAAGCCTTTATTGTCTTAATTTATCCAGAATTACCTGTGTTGCTGTTAGGCCCCCTCTCTTTTACCCAAGCAAGGAAGCCACTTCTGTGGCTTGATGGTCAAGATTTTGACTTCTCTACAAACATTTAGAGGTGGCCTTTTTCTTTTTTCCTGGTGGGAGCAAAAGCAGAACAGTGCTGAGTAGGTTTGAAAATATTAACTGTAAAGCATAGTTTCAGCTTTGAAAAGTGACTGAAAATAGATTAGGGATTTCATATACCTCACAGCAGTCCCCTATCTGATGTGATCAGCATGTTTTTTTTTAAGTTAAAATTGAAAAAAAATTTCAAATACCAATCTTGGAACCAAAACTGGACTCCAAAGTTCATGTTGGGTTTCCTCCTTGAGACCCTACCCTGGGTAACAACTTGGTGAGGTCCCCATCCTAGCTTTTACCAGAGAGTAGAGTTATTTTAAGACACGAGAAACAAAGCCATACAAGCATATATTTAGCACTGAGATTACCCACACACACATAATTGTTTCACCAAAAGCAAGACATTTAATGGACTGAAGGGTTGTTCTGAGCAGGAATCCTGAAGCTGTGTTAGCTTTGGAATAAAAGGGGGGAAAACTTGTTTTCATAATGAAGTCGGTGTAACTTGTGATAACAGAGAGGGAAAAGGTTTTTTGAACTAGAAGTTACTATTTTAACAGTCACTCTTCAAAGCTAAACTGCACTCTGAGTGAAATTCTCTTCTTTAGAGAAAGTCAGCCTAAACCTGTGTTTTACTTTAGATATATGTCATGGCCTTGTGAGGGACCTAGTAATGTGAACAACACAAAAAGCCATCAGAAAATGATAATAAGTTATCAATTCACAGGAGTTTATTCTTATAGCAGGTTCACAGGGTAGTGAAGCTGACCTACTCTTTGCTTTATTTACAGAGGAGCCAGATTTACAAAATTCAAGTGTTTCATACTTCACAACGCTCAAGCTATCTGGGTGCAGGGTTGCTCATATGACCATTTTCAAATTCGAATAATTTTCCCTTCTCCTCCTTCATTTTACAGTGTTGCCCAAAGATTGATTTGATTACTCTGTTCCTGTTTTATCCCTTTAACACTTTCTTCCATATATTTCTGGGTCCATTTCTCTCCTTGCCACCCACATTTGCTGACACTTCTTTTGGCACAGTGGATTTCCAATTTGGGTTTTATGCATATATGTGCATGTGTATGTGCTTGTGTATGTGTGCATGTGTTTGTGCTTATTTTGACTACCTTTGCATACTGTTCTCAATAGAAACACATTTTGAAGCTCAGCTTCCTACTTACTGTGGGGTTTTGGTCTAGAGATTGAATTTCATTTTACTGGGAAGTGGTCCATTTTTTCAGTGCAAAATGAATGTGTTAGAGAACTAGGGCTTGTGGGCTACTTTCTCCCAAAAGTACAACAGAGGAATATTTGATGGGCGAAACCGAAAGAAGTTACGAGCAGAGAAGCAGATTGTAATAATGTTTTGCAAAAACCCTCTACCATCTTTGGCATGGAAGTGTTGCCATCCAAGAGCAATTATGTTAATGATAACCATCTTCCAGTCATCCATATAAAGACAAAAAGTGTCAACATGATCCAGTGATGCACTGCCACCTTCATAAGCCAGATATCCAAGCAGCAATTACTACTGGTTTTATTCATGATCTCGAAGTTATGGAAAAGGAACCTTTGGGGTCTCTCTGGAGCTCTCTACATATGTCTACAGCACAGAACAGACTGGGGTACAGAGACATCTGAGCTAGAGAAGCCCTGAACCAATATTTTTTTTCCCCTTTTCTTTCTCAAATTTATGCAGATGCTTTTGAATCCATGCAAACTTTCAGGAGGTTTCAGGCCCTATCTTATTTTTCTAAATCCTTGTTCCCCACATCACTGCACGCAGCCTTACCAGCAAAACCTAACTCTGCTTGTACTGAGTAGCTCTTTGCAGGCAAAGCCAGTTTAAGCCTCCTTGCTTCCACTGATTTCCCAAGATCATCTCTGCCTTCTCCTTTGCCATGAAAAGCTGGGTACAGGGTACCCTAAGGTTTCTCTCCATTGTGTTGATTCAGGAAAAATAGCTGCGAAAATCCCAAGCACACCTAGAGCTGCACAAATAAATGTCTGTACAGAGGCTTAGCAGCAAGTGCTGCATCTGACAGGAGCGTGGACATTGCACAGATGCAGAGATCCATGAACTTCAGTCAATCCTCTAAGCCACCTGGACATTTACACAGTGGCACTGTGAGAACTGGTGAGTGATGACCAAGCCATAAGTTAGTACAAGTCTCGCAGATTTTCAGCCCATTTGGATCACCACCTTAGCAAACGCTCTTTACTACAGATCCTCCTTGCAAGGAGGAAATCTCTGCTCAGCAGCTCTGGAAAACGTACACAACGCTGAAACTTCCCCCAGGCTCACAAGGGCCGCACTGAGCCTGGACTGACCCTCAGTACCCCGGGGAGTTTCACCCGTGGGGATGTAATTTTTCATGCCCACAGAGCAGCTGTCCTCAGCAGAGACCTCCCCTCCCAGGTCCATGCAGCAGATGTTATGGTATTACTGGGAGCCCCAGCGGGAGCTCCGCATGCCTCGCTAGGGGCACCACGAGCTGCTGGCCTGTGCCCGAATGGAGAATTTTGATCATTTAACTGGAAAGAAGATCTCCATAGCAACAGAAGCAGGGAGAGACACTTCACTGCCAGGAAGGGGCGGGCTGGACCCCTCGATTAGCAGCCATAGCGTGGTTCGAATGCAGGTCTTGGTTCTGATTTCAACAGGCACTCCAAACCATATGATAAGCCAAAGAGACTTCTTTAATCCCAGTCCCTTCCTCATCACCATGGAAACCACACCCAGATCCAGGCATCCCGGAGGAACTGGATTTTTGCTGAATGAATGCGTTCTACACCGGAGTGCGCTCGTACAGTGACCACACTTGCCCTTTACCTAAAATCAACCCACCACTGAAAATACTTTGGCCTATTGACCTAAGACTCTCAGTACAAACATATAGATGTATTCAGACAAACTTTTCACAGCTGAGCTGCTAACATTTGCTTTATAGTTGTTATAAATCCTGCCGAGGTGATATGTCCAAACAAGAACAAGGAGCTACCCTCTTTACTTTCTGCAAAAAGAAAGGCACGGCTACCTCCAAAATAGCGATGTTTTTCCCACAGACTGAGCAACTCATTCATTACAATACCAGGGTTACCATCTAAGTAACCCAGAGATATGCAGACTGAAGCTTTTCTTTGGTGTATCGCTCTGGAATAAGCAGAGGAGTGTCATTTTGTGAGTCCATTCAGTCCCTCAGTGCTGATAAAAATAAATACCCACCTTTTCCAGGTTAAGCTATCTAAATGTATTTCCTGAATAAAGGGGACGTGTTTAGCTCTTGAGAATAGGCAATTCCTTGAACTTCTGTCAAAAGAAGAAATATTCTCTTCTAAGTCACATGATGATGTGCGCGTGTTGGTTTTGCTACAGTCATTAGGTTTCTGCTGCAATTCTTATTAAAAGAGCTCCATAAATCTTTTTCTGTAGTTTCTAAGAATACAGCTCAAGCTTCCTCTCTAACAGACCATTCCTGAGGTTGATGTAAAGCTACAGTCTCTGTGCAAGTTGCCACGCTGTGATGCATGTCTGCACACAAGTGCAGAATGACAAACATATTTTCACTTCCTGACGGAATTTGCCGCTAAATATAGTAAGCCAACACGACAAAGAAGTTTTGCTTAGGAAGTAGGTGGTAATTATGTTTCAAAGACAACCACTGACTGGCAACGGGAGTTATAAGAAAATAGATTTCTAGTAGTGCAAGCCAAGGTTTTGTACTGATGTGAAAATTACAGGTAAAAAACAACATGAAAAACAATGCATTCAATTACATGATATCATCTTTGTTTTAGGATACAAAACAATTACCTAGCCTTACAAAGAATTAATCAGGATCTGGAGGATAAACTTTACAGAATGGTAAGTTATCATGTGAACTTTTTTTTATATTAAAGATATTTTTATGGTTCTTAAGTCATAGGACAAACGTGGCTGTCACAAAACCCTCTCATGCTCCAAATACGATATGCTTAAAAAAGATGTATGATTTTATCAGTAGCGTGATCTAGAGCTCAAGCTGTTTATGGCGGCATAGCTCCATCAATTTAAATGGAGATTGCACTGGTTGATGATCTGGCTGCGTAAATTGTACCTTTAAAATAATTCTGGTTAATTTAGTTAATAACTTCATGGGTTTTAAATATTTATGTTTTCATTAGGTAACAAATTTAAATAAGGTAATCCAAGGTTTTCTCATGTTTCTTAGATACTTTCACTCAGCTTTTATTAAGTGATTTAATAGAGCTTGGATGGTCTGACTTTTATATGCTGTCATAACTATCAATTTCAGCGTACTAATTTCCGATCTGCATGTGTCTGCAACTGAAATGTCAATGTCACTGTCACAGGCCAATTAGTAACTGAGTGAGGAAATCACCGCTCCATTTATGGGTTCCACATCTAGGACTAATACTACAAGACACGGCACCATTCATTCAAAATAGTTTGGTGTCGAAAAGAAAAGGCAGCGCCTTTAGTGGCCTGGCTCATTGCTAGTGCTGCTGGGACTTCGTACTCATGCTCAGGAGAAAATTTACAGAGAAATGTGAGGGTAATACTTAGAGAGGGAAGAACAAGAGTTTTGGACTTCCAAAGTTCTTTAGGTCATGAGCACAGCCTAAGCTGCTTCCTCCTCTCCCGGCTCAGTGCAGTCAGTCGTTCCCCGCTCCCCTTCCCCCCAGCCCCACACCCGGCACGGCCCGGGCAATCACAGGGCACAGGCATAAACATACAGCTTATGGGTCCGGGCAGAGTCCTGACGTACAGCTATAGGGACGCTGGGATAAGCCACGAGTCTCAGATGTGATATTTGCAGGGGTGGGCAGCTTGGAACGAGGAGAACAGATTATTGTGCTTTGAGAGTAAATAGGGACTACGGCAACATACTGGAGAGACACCAGCCTTTGCTAAGAAACAGGAAAAAAAAATTTTAAATGTCATCGTTCTTATCTCAGGAGTCTGTTTAAATAGCTGACGATGGATAGAGTACTGATGCTTTTGTAAGTGGCTAACAACAGGGCAAAGTTACAGCTGGGTTATAGCTATGTTTGTTCATAAATATATGTATAAACACTGTACAAGCATGAGTAACATTTGATCTCATGATACTGTTTTGTTTTTTTCTCCACTCTTCCTTTGTTATATTCTTTTTCCTTTTACACAAATCACTTTGGGATTTTATCTTCATCTGTGACCTAATATTTATTACATATACGCAACAAAAGATAAATAAAGTAGAGGCATTCTGACTGGTAAATGAAATAAAAAGATTAGAAACATAGGAAGAAGGACTCCAGAAAATCCATGCTTTTTTATCTGGTATTTCAGATCAAAGCAAAGAATTTTTAAACCGCTGTTTCAGCATCCACTTCAAATCCTGAGCAATGATTTCAGAGCGCAGCACAGAAAGAAGGGAGACTGGTTCTATGGAGCACTGTACTTTTCTTTATCTCACTAATATGAAAGTCACTGAAGGTAGCTTTAGAGGCTCGAAGAAGATCAACCAGGATCTGGGCACCACTTAACTCCAGGCTGCTTTGCCTTCTGAAACTGAAGACACAAAACAAAACCAAACAAATATCAAATGGTAACTCTATTAAAGGCAAAAAGATGAGGAAAATAGTACCATATTTGAGTGAGATAAGCCAAATCATTTGATTTTCAGGGCACTCCAAAATCCCTCAATACTTCAGAGAAAGTTGGATTAAATAACAGCTGGTCTGGTTAATCAACAGCTTATGGTGGACTGGGCTCTTGGATACCTTTCTCTCCCTTTCCTGCTTAGGAGGAACAGCTGTGTTTATTTTTTTGTCTAATTTAGTCAGTTTGTCATTCCAAAAATCAAAAGCTTTTGATTTCTCTACCTTTATAAAAATCCAAATACATAAACCATGTGTTTACTTTCTCCCTCTGTCCCTTACCCCATTCCTCTATATACACACATATATGTGTAAACACACACACACGTAGAGACACTCAGATTCTTACACTTTTTGATGGCTTAATATGTCCAATTGCAACAAGTAGGGAAAAGAAGACCCCTGGGGCAGTGGTGTCTCACTCCCCCTGCCTGCAGGTTACCTGGGATGCTCCCAGGAGACCACTTTCTCCCTGGACTTACATGTGACCCACAACTCCCCCCTCTCCCTGTGAGTGGCCCCAGCTCATCACAACTAATCTAGGATTCCACCTTGGCCTCCCTCTTCTAATGTTTTTGGGTATCTTGAACGTTGAAGCCTTTCATGCCTGCTATTGGTATAAGGGATGTAAAAAAATAATCATTAATTCATCAGCAGTCACAGAAAAGAAGCTGAAGTAGCAGTTATTTTTCTTCTAGACCCTGCTTCCTTTTGAGTGCTAATCTATAAAATATTTAAAAATATTTGAAAGCACACTTTTGATCACAGCAAATGGTATCCAATTGAAACCTCTGTCACATCAGAACTCAAAATAAAAGTATAAAATATAAACCACAGTGTCTGTGTTAGCTAAGAGCTAAAAAATGCAATCCTGAAATCGGGGGAGAGTTTGCTGTATTAAACTGGGCAAGACTAAACACATGGCACAGTACAGGCAGATGCAACACAGAACTAAAATTCTGCTGTCACCGCTCATAAAGCTCCTGTTCTTACCACAGTTGGGGAGATTTGTTTGGTCTTGTAAGCACTGCTTAAGCAGGGGAATATACACGCTGTCTTCTTAAATAATTAAGCTTTATAACTCTTTTTTTTCCACTAAGATGTGGGAAAAGACTAAGCAGAGTCCTTAAATTTTGCACAACGATTCCATCACAGGACTACACAATTAAAGAACTTTTTATAATATTCCAGTTGTCACCAGTAGTCTTCACTTTCCCTTACACTTATCTGAGTTTCCCGAGGATGCTTTGCCATGGTCTTGCTGCTCACAAGCAGCAATTACAAGTAGGTTATGCGAGTCATCCCAACCACATGTTAAGAAATCCTTGATATGATCTCAATCCAACTGTATCCCCCATTCAATCCTCACTGGAATTAAGCAATGAATTTTAAAAAGCTTCTGAATTTTTAAGGCTTTCAGTTGCAGCCAGTTCTGTAATTTTACCTTTAAAGCCATAAGCCAGATTTTTAATGATATCTACATTTGGGAAGAACTGATACCTAACAATAGCTGCTTAATAAGCCCAACTGCTAATGAAAATCACAAATTTCACCCATCTGCATTTTGAATGTTCTTGAAAACTTGATCACAGAAATCCAGCTACAAAGAGGTCATGAGACTTTATTCTCCAGAAACACCCTAAAATATGTCTTTTGTAACTAGAAAGTAACAGTTTGACAGACAGACTGCTCGATGGTATAAGCAAGCATGCAAAGTCCTTCAAGAGGCCAGAATGTAAACCTCTGCTCGGTCTAGACTGCATACTATCCATATCTAACAAATAAACAGGCAGCATCAGAGGTGGACATGGAAGGTGACAGCCCAATGGTTAGGAACAGAGCCCTCTGATGAGCAGGGGAACAAGCAGATAAATCAATGCACCCACTTCATAAGCCCTTACTCCCACATACCCCTTGGCCTGCCAACCCATCTCCCTCAAGCCTGCTGCCAAACAGAAAGCTCTGGTTCTTCAAAGTGTCGTCCCCCATCCTGTTGGGTTTGGTTGCTCTTTCTAAGGAATAAAATTGCTTTCTTCTTCCTCAGTGCCAGCTCAGGACCTTTTGGTAGCATAGGCAATACTGAATGCTGTCAGACATCAAGGAGGTGACGGCTCTGCAGCGTAGGAGATACTGGGCACCGGCTCTGCCAGCCCTGCTGGGCTCCCCAGAGCAGCCCCAGCCACTGGGGCTTTGGTTCCCCGCTCTGCAAAGCCAGCATCATCCCTCTGCACACAGTGCGTTATACATTTTATCACCTGTCAAGATGAAAATTGTTACATTACATTAATGCTTGATTTTTCATTTACATTAAGGCAGGCTCGGCGGTGTGACTCAGCTTCAAATTTGAAGAGTTTATTACACAAACCAGTAGTAAAGAGGGATTTGTGTTAAGGACGATCAGGTCTGAAACGCTGCTCTGTCTGAGCACTGCACTGATTTTTATCCTGTTTCTTCCTCTGCCTATGAGCTGGCGGAGGACTTAGAAGTACAGCAAATACTTTACGCTTTATGTTATTAAAAGTTATTTATCCAGCTCTTGAATATCTGGAGTTTTCCAGTCTGCTGGCCATAATATATACCTAAACATCTCCAGCCAGGGAAATCCAAAGATGAATTAAATATGAGCTGGGCAATTTTAAGTGATGCTCTCAGACTTTGTGTCAGGGGAATGTTATTTTAAAGGAAGCAGCTTGCTGGGTGTCCAGTCCAGGAAGGTAAAGAATATGGAAAGTGGTGAGGAATTTGATGAAGAAATTCAGTCAGGCATTTAAAGCATCTAACTACCAGGTCAAGCCCAGCGCTTTGGCTTTGGAATATAAACCAGTCAATCACTAGATTGCACCTGAGACTCCCATGACAGCTACCAGTCACTGCCCAATATGGTTTAAATCATAAGTGAAAGTTTCAGGCAATGAAGAAAAAGCCTATTATTTCTGACACAAACCTAAGGAACGAAGAAGTGCAGCACGTTTAGTTTTCTGCATGGAACATGACGATGTTGACAGTGACTTTGAATGGAGTGATTTAAAGCACATCTTTTTCATTTTCTTTCCTTTATGAAGAATAACTTGGTGTGTGTGTCCCCCCGCCCCCCCCCCCGGTATGTCCCATGAAAATCAAATAGAGATGACCTAAATATACTTTAAAGGATTTGCATCCCAAAGACAAGAAAAGTTTAGAGTCAGCTCAACCTGACAGGCTCATTTTCTCACATTCAGTGAAGACAGCTGTGAATTTCAAGAGAAATTTATACTGGTTGGTTAGTTAAGGCAGAAGCCAGAGAATGTCCATGCTTTGTGGACAAAAACAACTGCAAAACAACATTTCTGAGGAAGGAAATGACCGTGAATGCCACAGAAACAAGTAATTTATAAAAATAGCAGTTGAAAAAAAGCATTTCTAAGCGGACTTTAGGTTTCATCTTTTTATGCTTACAGGCATTTTGTGCTAAAGATCTTCATCTCTCACTAAGTCTTTTCACATGCATTTTCCAGGTAAAAAAATATTGCCAAATAGGTGATAGGATCAGCCTTTTAAACCTACACACATTAACACCTGTAGCAACTACACAGGCTCACACTGAGTAGATACATTAGTTTTGCAGTCAAATAAATGAATCCTCCTGGATAAGTTGGGAACAGGGCTCTGCCTCCCACGAGTGCACAGGGTTTCAGGCATCCTCAGTCCTTTCTTTCTAAATAGAGATTCATTTCCCATTGTTATATGGCTGGCAGGGTAATTCTTCTTCCCAAGAGACTCGTAAGGCAGTCCAACCTCTTCCTAATTGCTGTAGATGAATATGACATCATAAGAGACTGTTCTGGAAAGTACTTTCCATTTTTTCCAAAGCCATGGGACTGTTCTGCTCTGTTTCTCCCTCTTAGTAGGACGTCTTCCACAAGTACAAGCAGCCTAAGGAAGCTGTAAAGTGACGATGGACACTTCTCACTTCCAACATCTCCTCTGTTGCGTGATGACAGAACTCTTCGCTTCTCAACTCGTGTCTTATCTCTTGGTCACCAGTATGCATTTCTGATACCTGAGGTTTCATTTTCTTCATCCTGATGTCCATGGTTTGGTCTCTGTCTCTCAGGACATCCCCTGGGGCTAGCGTCTTCCCCAGCTAGGAATAGAAAAAGCTGTTGTTTTCAAAGTAGCTGAAAATAATAGAAATATTTCTCCAATGTGGGTATCTTTGACCTGTGCCTTCCCTGTGTGCATCTTGGTGCCAATTCACCCCAAAGACATTGAAAGCAAGAAGAAGTGAGAATAAGCCTGAAAAGGTGTTCTGTAGCAGGCACTTCACATCTCAAAGTCCTTTATGAAAGCTGGTGTCATATATGAATGTGGAAAACAAGGCACAGAAGAGTGACGTGTGTTGGCCAAGGTCATCAAGAATCAAGGTGCAAGTTTCCAAATAACTTCTAGGTCTTCTCTATCCAAATTCACTGCCTACAAAAAAAAGACCACAGGATTTCCTAGGTTCTCTTAGATCTAATTTATAATGCCAGTTACTTATCTTCTGTTTACAAAATAAATAGAAAGTGCCAAAGACAAGACTTATCACAGTTTAAAAAAAAAAAAAAAGAAGAAACTAAAAGACAAAGCATATATATGCAGAGTATTGGTCCATTTAGTCCAGGTCCCTCTAGGGGGTTTCTGTCATCTGTTGCTATAATCTATTTCATTTCTAAATAAAGAAAATTACTTTTTGGAAATAGTCTAGCAACTACAGAACTGAAAACCATGTCATTATGTCTATACAGGAGGGAATGTGGAATTAATTGAGATAAGAAGACAATGACTTTCGTGGAGAGAAAATGAAAAGAGGGATGGAGAAACTCATTTTTATATTGTCTTTTTCTAGTTGCATCTCTTATACTCACAAAACAGGATTACAGGTGTGTAGGATTATCAACATCATAAGATCTTTAGTCAATTTTATTATCACAAGTGGCCTGTATCTCCAGCAGTCCTCTTTGCTCACTAGAGATGTAATATGTAACCTTGTACTTGTTTCTTTTTCTTTTTACCTCCAGAAACAAACATTTCTTCTTTCAACCTACTGTCACTAACACAGCCTCAGAAGATACTATTACATTGACTTCAGGGAATTAGCATCAATCAACACCATCTCTATTCCCTCCAGCTATAATTTATTTAGCATTTTATTATCCAGCAGGGTTCTACCCTGGCAAGGCATGCCACTGATGTGAAATGTGGGAGACAATAGGTACACAGAAAGACTATAACCACATTTTGTTAACTTCATCTAAATTGCTAGGAGAAAGAACATAGGCTGCCAAGCTGACTAGCCAGTTTAAAAAGGCTTTGAATAAGCCGATAGGTAAGATATTTTTTACAAGCATAATTGCAGTGTTGAAGGAGACCAAGGAAGGTGATGGCAAGTAAAACCACCCCTCTGGCTTCCGACAAGTTGGTCCTGGTGTCAGTAGGGTTAGGCAACGAACTGATTATGTTCATTTATAAACAGCAGATCCTCAGTGCTGCTGTTTTCTGGGAGAACTGGTCCTAAGCCAGCAGGAGAACAGTTATAAACTGGAAAGAAACTTCGTGGCACAGAAGATACCTAGTGCCTAAAGTCCTGAGTACTTGAAAAAGATGAGCAGGCAGCTAACTCATGCTTAGAGGAGCAATCAGCATGTGCAGTGATACCCTGTTCATCCATATTTTATATCAAAGAGAACCCAGGCCAGGAATGACAGGACCTTTCCCCAGCCTAGGGCCAGGTTTGTTTGCAGTCATTGAATTTTGACAAACTATCCCTGTTCATAGCTGAAATCTGCTGCTCAGGTTTCCATTCCAAAAGAGCTGGATAAGAGGCGACAGGTGCCTTTACCCTGAGCCCACATAAGACAAGGGGTGTTCACTGAACTGAAAACCCCAGGCATAT
>NW_009649864.1:2236299-2287308 GCF_000708025.1 Charadrius vociferus | reverse complement strand
TATCTAACCAGTTTTTATTACAACGTCCTTTTACACAGTGTATGCTGTGTAGGTTAGACTAATTTCAAACAAGCAGCAAACCCCTATAGCTGTCAGAGATAAGTCGTATGAACTGACGTACCCTGCTCAGACAGGGAATATTCCTCTTGCCCTCGGTCAATGCATGCTTGCCCCCATTAAGAAATGTTAATGACCAACCGTAGTACGTTTTTGTACTGGGAAGACAAATAATCATCCTGCATATGTTTTACAAATCACTTGCAAAGCAAAGCATGCCTTTACTTCACAAGCAGCACCTTGACAGCACTTCACTAACCAGATTTCTTTCTGTGATATGTCATTAATTATATACCAGTGTTGAATTATTTTTTTTTCTTTTTACTGCTATGGAATTGCATTTCAAGCTTGTGACACAGGGTAGTCAAGGAAACAAATCTTTATAAGACCTTTCCCAGTACAAGGTTGAATATGATATTAAGAGCAAATCATTCTTCAAGTGAAATGCCATAGAACATGAGATCAAAATCCTCAGACAAAACGCTATAGCCCCACAACATTATGTTTAATAACATTATACTCTTTGGAAAACAAGAAGAGAAATCAGATTCTGCTGCAGGTCATTTTTTAATCAGCAACCAGTGGTGTTTATTAAAAAGGATAAATTCTATAATTTAACTCTGATGGACAAATTAGATCAGGTCAGTAATTTAGACTTGAGGCAACACATCATTTATCAGAGAAAAATGTGCTGCTTATTTCCATAGCGCTCTTTGCAGAATAAATTTTTTGAAGTGTTATGGACACAGAAGATGCATTGGTAGCACATCCATATATCCAGTTCCTCTGATCTGTTATAAAAAGAAGAAAATGCCAAGCTTGAACATCCCACTAAGAATTACATTCCTGTATTTTTCTTCTATCAAAAGATCCGCAGCAATCAGAGAAAAGTATTAAAAAAGTAAACCTCTGCATGCCTAAACTCTACCCTCCTCTTCCTGCAACTCTGAAATCCACTCTCAACTCTAAATAACTTTTCCCCCTCAATCAGACCATTTTTTTAATCTTTTATGTCTTGGAATCCCCTTGGTGTTGGACTTACGTCTTGGAAACCACTCACGGGGCACACACAAGCACGTCAGGTCATCTCAGTAAAGCATTTCCTCATTCTGCTCTTCTGTGATTTCTCAACTATGTCTTGGATTTGTTTTCTGTGTCTTCTCTCTGATAGCCTTTTTTAATTCTGCATTGCAAGATAAACTAGTAAGGAACAGGTAAAGCAAGTGAATGTCCCTGAGCAATAGTACCCTCTCCTTCTCCATAATGGTGTTTGAGTGCAATTTTCTGAAATAGCTTGCTGGTCATGTGGTATGCCGATTTCACCATCATCTGCTGTATAAATTTGCTGGATTTTCTTAAAACTGTTTCCTTCCTAGTCATATTTTCAGTCTTGCTGCCTCTCTACACTTCTTAATTACTGCAGAACATATGTATGGAAGAATACCTGTCTTCATTTTGGAAAATGATGAATATCCTAAACATTCACAATGTGACTACCGATTTGTTCAATGAGCTTAAATTAACTAAATGCATACTTTTGACTATTCTTTCCCAACGTACCATAGAATAATCTGGCATGAGAAGGATTAGAAAAGACTTGATTTAATTATATGCTCTGTCTGAGCAAACACAATTCAATTAAGGAAGATGTGATTATTAAATCCAAAATGCATTAGCATGCATCAATCAGCTCTATGAGCTTTAAACTAATAAATAGTTCTTTTACAGTTACCAAACTACTAGAGAGAGAATGAGAATTAAAACCACTAATAAAATTAGCCCAAGTCTCTCAATGCAGTTTTTAAAGCATAATTTACTGAATGGATCTTTACGCACCAGCTGTAGCAAGCTCAATGAAGTTTGTTCCAATGTTGGGTGACGTTTAAGTAGTAACGGATTTTGTTTTGTCACAAATATAGTTTTCTGTGTTGCAGGACTAATTGAAGAGAGCACAGTACAATACATTGGGAAGTTTTTGTCCAAAATTATCTGATACTTTAAGGTTTCTTTCAAAATTTCTGTATTTTCCTGTTTAAATATTTTAGCAATTTTTCTTTCAAATTTCTGGTGTGGATACAGAGGGATATCAAAGAATGCAGTGCACACACAGACAAAGCATGTCAAATAAAGTAAAACTTTAATTTCTATACAAGATGCCAGGAAAGCAGATTAAAGTCTACCAGAGATTTCTAAGTTATCAATTATTAAACCTGTCTTATCGAGATAGATTTAATTCCTTTGAATAGGGTGCAACCATTCGACACCCAACTCAAGATGCTAAAAAGACGTGTCTCCATGAAGGATTCAGTTTTGTTAGATCTCCAAAAACAGCCTAGTAAGAAAATGCAGGGAGTGCAAAATATGATGATGTCAACCTGCTGCACTAAGGTTTCCCACACGGAAAGCTCAAGCCATCTAGCTTTATGGGGTTGACGTGAGGAGGAAGCTGAGCAAGCAAAATCCTCCCTTGAAGCCACCCCAGGTGGGTGGGTGGGCAGAGGTGACACCTCTGTCCTTGGCTGGAGTCCTGGGAAAAGCCCACCCTGCGAGCAGGAGAGACCCCCGCACTGGGTACTGCCACCAAGTTGCAGAAAGCAGAACTTTTTCTCCTCAGGCTGAATGTCTCTGCTTAAGCATTTCTTTTTGTTTCCAGCTACATGTTTCTTCCTAGAGTGCACTGGGGAGGGAAATAGTCTGTAAGCAGGAGAGATGCTGACAGCTCTGTGCAACGGTCTGCACCAAGGAAAGCAGCTGTCTCATCCTCCCTTCTCAGGGTGACTGGAGAATTATCTCCCCATTAGATGCCTCCCCAGTACCTGCTCTGCTCCTCTGTGAATTTTCATACTGTTATATTAATATTTCTACATCTCAGGGTTCCCACTTACAGTGATGCAGGAGCGCAGTAAATATAACTTCATGGGGAGAAAGTTCATTTGAACAAGGCTTATTTTACTCCGTGGTGACACATGAATTGGCTTTATCTGCTGCAATGAGATTTTGATAAACCCTCACTACACGG
Organism: Charadrius vociferus; assembly: GCF_000708025.1. Classification (NCBI taxonomy): domain Eukaryota; kingdom Metazoa; phylum Chordata; class Aves; order Charadriiformes; family Charadriidae; genus Charadrius; species Charadrius vociferus. Next base: position 2,284,232 of record NW_009649864.1, on the reverse strand, counting down.
TCTTGCCCAGTTTTCCATTGCTCAACTTCCAGGAATTTGTCTTCCGAGTAAATAGTCAGAGCTGAAAAATAAAGAATGAGAATATATTCCATGAGGAAGAAGAAATAGAGGCCAGAAGCCCTTTTGGAAGAAAGTGCTAAAGGATCGTGGATCTGCCCACTTCCAACCTTTTAACTACTTATTCTCTTCCTTGTGCTGATATAACACAATTCTAAAGAGTCAGAGATTAGAATGAGGTATTTTACTGGTAATTTGCCTACAGGGGCTAGTGCCAGCTAGCTTCATCATCTCCAGAAGAAGACTTCCCAGTAGATTGCTGAAAGACAGGAGCCATCCATATAATTGCTGGTCAGAGAGCACTCCTCTCTTACACGTAAAGCAAAATAGAAAGCAGGATGCCCAGGAAGAGAGTTGCTAACTAGTCATGTGGCTTTAGGTGGCAGATTTGGGCTCTGTGGAGTTCTGCTCTATTTGCTACAAGGAAAAGAAGCTGTTTGGTTTTGCTGTACTCTGCTAAAGCAAATAGGAAAGTATCATCTGTGGAAGTGGTGAGCTATACCAGACAGGCATCAACCTAAATAACAAAAAAGGGGTTGGGAGGAAAAAATAAAGTATTCTTATTTGCCATAAAATCAAGGTGTCAAGGATAAAATTGATCCAGTCACCAAGGGGTATGAAAAGAGACTCTCTACCTGCCTATATGCCAGCACTAAGAATCTAGTAATAAACTAGAACTGGAAACAATACATGTGCATTGGTGACAGACTATAACTGAAGCGCATGCAAAAGACTTGTGCAACTGAAATGGTTAAATTAGCTTGTTTGGGACAGATCAAGTGGATTGCAGAGCTTGGGAACAGTGCTCTTGTATTGTGCCTGGCAACTCTCGAATAGGAGTCTTGAATATTGCTGAATTATTAATAGAAGGCAGAGGCAGATGACATGCTGATCTGTGCCTGCTACAGACCATCACACTGCAACTAGTTGTGCGATGCAATATCTCTATAAACAGCTATTTGTAGCACAAAGGAGGAAAAAATGCTGTCATCTTTACCTTTAATGACCTGTGCTGATGGTCACTTACAGCCAATACAGAGGTCTTTAGAAGTGGTTAAAAAACATAGATTGACAATTTCCTGATTATGAAAACACTGCATTAAACATGAAAGAATACTCTCTTCGCCTTCATTATGATAAATACAGGGACTTATCTTTGAAATAAAATGAGTTGTAGTTTAAGGGTAAGAGATCATGAATCTATTACGTTTGATATTTGTACACAGAATAAAATCCAAACCAATGATATATGTATTTAATGCAAAAAAAAAAAAGAGTGAGTCTTGCAAAACTGATAATTACTTTGAGCCAAATCATCTGGGAGAAAAGATTTTAAACACTTATCAGTCACCATTCACATTGTTTGGCTAAAAACAGATCTCACATTTAGGAATAAAAAAGAAGAAAGCTATGCTTAAAAAGCTTTAAGAGAGGAAGTAAAAATTGCTATGTAAAATGGAAACTCTACAATTATCAAGTGGAAAGAACTGATAGCAGTCAATACCAATTACAAGCCCTGAAATACAGAGAATAGACGAAGGAAGCAAAAAGATAGAGGGAAAGAATTTGAAAGACACTAGGTATAATAATGCAGCTCAATTTCATAAAACTAGAAGAACTTTAAACAATGACTTTGGTATTTTACCTACTAGGCATGGTGAAGCATTCATTGGCTTTAGTACTGTAATGGAGAAGTCAATGAGTGTTTTGTGCTCACAAAGATCTGATATTTTTCTGTCATGAGATGACAAAGTATTTTATATTTTGACAGTAACTGAGGATGAAAGTAAACACAGATAACTAAAAATGGATGGTTTCAACTTAGCAACTCTTTATAAACACAGTTTCAGCTTTTGAAATGACCATATCAAACTTGCATTTGAGGTTTTAATACGTACTATTAAGAAATCTGAGAACCATGGAGAATTTCCAGAAGATTGAAATAAAACTAATATGCCATTACATAAAAAATGTAAATGCAATGAGCAGTGAACTAGAGGTCTTTTTTTTTTTTCCTATGAGCTTCACTCAGCCACCTACTGGATTTTCAACAAAGCTAATACAAGGTAGCACTAGTCTGAACTTAAGACAAAATGTGCATTTCATGTCGCCTACTTTTAGATTACTAATTAAGCACAAGGGCTCAGCTTGTCCCTGAGCTCCTCTTAAGTTGAATAAGAGAGAGAAACAACTCTAAATTGTGGCTGTGTTGTCTTAAAACAGGTGTCTAAGCACACAGGCATAAACACCCTTTGGACACATCTCTTCCACTAAGTAGAGACTAGACAAGCAGCTTTATCCCATGCCTTACTTCCAGATGGTGAGACGAGGTTAAGTTTTGATAAGTACCAGACTCCTGTGACTGTGACAAAACTCTGTCATTCAAAGATACAAATCCCTTCCTGTGTTCATCCTGGATATCTATGTTTCCTCTTTTGTGTCCTAAAAGAGTAATACACTTAAAATGATCCTTCTTGAGAAGAAAAAAAGACTGAAGACTTCACAAATTTAAGTAGAACAGAAAAAAAGATAGTCCAATCCATTAAAAAGTTGTGCCATGAAATTGATTTTCTTGAAAATAATGTATCAAAATGGGAAGAACAGCAGAACAACTATTAAAAACATGTCAAGAATCATTATTTAAGTATGCAGAGTTTTCCTCAAGGGCTTGAAGCGTACTTCCTTCTCTAAATATTTTCATATTTACTGTGCTCTATTAAGCCAAGAGCACTGCAAAATTAGCGGATAGCTACCCAGTACTAGGGCATTTATGATGAGAGTTTCGGATGTTTGTCTTTTTACATATATTATCTAAATATTATATTCATATTCCAAGCATGATTTTCTAAGTTCAGTGTCAATAACTGTTTGGTAGTATGCTGGGGTGAAAGGATATGGTCTTGCATAAGTGACTGTAGAAGCAGTATCCCTAAATATCCTTCTATTTTTAGCAGGGCACAAAATCTCATCTTTTGCTCTTTCCTGGCTTAGCTCTTCCTGTTGTTCCAACAGTGCTTTCTAAAACAAAACAGTTCCTTTTCCAAAGCCTGAGGGTTATAAAAGCTTTGATTCATTATAAAGGAGAGATCATATTTCACCTGAAGTGAGCAAAGGTTTTGCACAACCTGAAGGGTGTCCCTGTAGCCTAAAGCCTGTGGGTTTTTAAGTCAAAATCTGATAAGCTCTAAGGTCTTAGATCATCCTCTCCTAAAGTCTCAACTGTTGGAGAAAGCCTCAGAGGAAGGTCATTGCTACAAAGATCCTCTTACAAATTTTCTGAGCTTCTCCACCTGCTCTCATCTGTGCTTGCAATTCTCCTTCAGCCAAACACATTATAGCCAGCTCAGCTTTGTAGCAGCGTATTGCGTTTTGAAGAGAGTTGCTGTAGTCCTATGCCGAGTGATGAGTTTGCAGTGTGTTTACACATTTCCTATCCTACTCAGACTCTGTTCCCTCCTCCTGCATCAACAGCAGATGCCCTAATATATTCTGCAGAGATTTCCAGTACTGCAGGATGGGAAGTTCTTGCTCATGATGTCAAAATTTGCTAACACAATTAGGAGAGACCGAGATTCCTGACTCTGTCTTCTGAACGATTGACTTTCTTAGGACTTGCTCTTTGTGCCGTTACACTAACAAGTGAGTTGCAAGCAAGTATTCACCTGAAGAGGAGGAGTGACAAGGTCAGGTTCAACAGTGTCAATGTGGGTTTCATTGTATAAACGTTAAATAGATATTTTTAAGCATAACCTTGCATCCATGGAATTCAATAGCAAAACTCTGGGGGACAGATATAGGTACCCAAGTCAACTCTTAGCTGGAACTTTTTCATGTTGAAAATAACTCAGTAATTGGATGAATACTTCCTTTTGGTGAGATCCATGATTTTCTACTCAAAACACAAAGCTCCACCCCACGCCTCTCCTTCTGGAGTATGAAATGCTTTTATTGGCATATAGCTGCTGCCGAATGTAGTAGGTTGGGGGGCATTTGGCAAGGGGTTGTTCCTTTTTGCTGGTTTGTGCTTGGTTTTTTGACAATATAGTTTGTTCGTACAGGCTCAAAAACTCTGTAAATCCTTATAAAGTTACACTTCTTATGGAGTAGGAAACTGTATTTTCACATTCCCATGGATTAGAAATGTATGCTGTATATTCATCCTGGTAACACATGAGGAGTCGCCTGTGTAGAGGAAAGCTGAAGCTAGAGCATCAGAAAAATGGCCTCCGTAGACGTCCACTTACAGAATAGGACCAGCTGTTATCCTAGACATTATCCTAGACAGGACGGTGTGGGTACAAAAGTAAAGAAATCATGCTTAGAGTGGGCTGAGTAGGGAGTAGGATATCACTGATGGGGAAGAAAGGTGTGAGTCTAGACAGGGGGATTGAATCCAAGAAGTCTTCAGGTGACTGATAGCCTTAAAGGGAGCAGGCTGGTGGTTGGAAAATGTTAGCTAGAAAGAAAAGGGGAATGGTTTCTCCATGACCAGGGTTTGCCAGTGGGAGGTGTGGACTCACACAGGAAGAGTGGAATAGATTGTGAAGTGGAAAGAAGTAACAGCAGAAATGAAGAAGAAAGAGAATGGTGGTATAAACTGCTGTCTTTATAGTAAAATGGGACCCTGGAGAATAACCTGTTTTCATGGATTTTTCTACTACAACTCCTGAAATACAATTAAACACCTGCACCAAATGAAAGGTGCCAGGAGGAAGGGGAAACGCTCTTTGTTGATATCTTCTACTTTAATGTGTTTAATAACTGTGTAGCTGACTTCTGCACAGCTTGGCTCTGGCAGCCACGATTATTTAATACCATAATAGACGAGTTAACTGACAATTTTACAGAAAACATTAACATTGCAAATATAGAGATTAGCAAGTTTGGCAACTTTGATAGAGGCTGCATCAATCATTTGTATTACTGTTGCACACAAACTTTTCTGCCCCGAATCCCTGGGTACAGTAGAAAGAATTAAAATTCAGCAGTAGAAATACTTAAGCGTGAGCCAAGTTAAACAGAGGGAGGTCTTAAATCAAAACCTTCTCAGCAGGACATTATTGTACCAGGAGAGTTTAAACTTGAAGAAAAAGCTCTTAACCTAAGCGACTTCATACAAGCAATTAAGGGTAACCAAAGGCCAACATCAATAGATATTAAGGCATACCTTATTACAGCATACACTGCATAAGAAATTCTGAATTATGCAAAATCGGGATGCCAAGAATTTTAGAGGAACACAGGTTGTTTCACAGGGAAAGAATATGAAAAGTCAGTACAAACAAGGACTGGAGATGTATCTTGAACATGACATTTCAAGGAACTTTGAAGGCAAATTTTTGCGCACAATCTAGCTGGGCTTTCAACAGTTCTGTAAAGCTAAGCACATTACCTAAATATAATAATAAGTCCCTGAAGTGGTCAGAGTAGGAATCATTTTTTAGCACCCAACTGAGGCAGACAGAGTAAAAGGTCTAGGAACATAGCTGTTAAAATATCACAAGCATATGTCAATCCTGTCTTGCCTGCGGTATCCATCGATAGCAGAATTGCTTTTCCTCTCTCTGCTAAGGTACCTAATAGCTATCTCTAATTATATTATTGTGGGAAGACAGATGGTCTGACTTTTCAAAAATATATATTTCCTTTATTATATCACAGTCGGGGAATCTGCTGGTGGAAGGAGGAGATTGTATGCAAAACATACAAAACTCTGGGTGAGATTCATTCCTAAATAAAATCTCTTCTGACAATAGTAACACAAAAGCGAACCTTACCCTTCTGAGCCAGGAAAAACCTTGAACGTACTTTGAAACTTGCCAGAGCCCTCCCCATTAAGCTCCTCATATGCTAACACTCTTCCAGTTAATCAGCAGATACTGCCATCCATTCTCATTAGACTAAATCAGTTCCCTGGGAGATATCCCAATAAACTGGTGATTCCAATTAAACTCTTTCCAATTAATTTGCACTTCATGGGGGTTTTAGAGTTTTTTCACTTAAATCCAGTCTGAGATTTCTGCTATCCTGTGTGTGACTTCAGCAGCAATTTTCCTATAAATAGGGGCTACAGAATGCATTCCAGAGAAGGGATACATCTTACGGAGATGATAGTTTTCAAAGCACTTCCTGATATTTCAAAGTGTGGAAGTTGAATGGCAAAGCGCTTAACTGGATCTGAAGAACCACAGCCTCACTCATCAGTTCCAATACGTGGTTTTCCCATCGCCTCCATGGACTCCAGGCTTATTTCTCCCAGGCACCTTCCACCTTTCCCTGTGTCCGTCAGATTTCCTTCCCAGAGCAGACCTCTTCAGCTGCTGCACACTCACAAAGAAAAATTACAACTTAGTCTGTACTTTTCAACGAGACAGTGCTGTAGCTAAGCTTCTGTTAAATGTGTTACAAACTAAACCTTCATTCATTTCTTAAACATAATAGTGGTTACTCATAAGTGACCGGCTGCATGCGTGCAGCAATCTTCTAGATGTAGGGCTGAAACTCACACCTGCTTTGCCATAATGAAGAATGAAAAATGTCCAAGATGGATAAGGACAGGTTCTTGTGTTTGCCAACCCCCCAACTCTCAAATTTGTTTTTCAACAATAACTGATGGATTTAACGCAAAATTTTTTAACAAGTGTAGAAGTCAAATAATTCAAAGAGTAAGCAGCCAGGTGTCTACAAGATTAATTTCTTCATGATCAGTCAAAAAGCACCTTACATTTGAGCTATGAAAAAAGTATAGTTTAAATATATTTGTACAAAAGACAAAATAAAGGGCAAGTAAATCTTATATTTCAGTTGTCAGGTTAACATGAACTTGGAAAATACATGAACCCATTGAATACAGACCAACTAAGGCTCTACCAAAATGTCTCATGACTTAGGCCAGTAGTTACCATCCTTCACTCCTCATAGAAGATGCTTTCTGTATCTCTTCAAGCAAGTATTGAATGATTCAGATATTACTCATGGCCAGAAAGCAGAACCAGCTACCAGTGAGGTGCTCTTCCTGGTGTTCCTTATATATGGATCCTGTTACATTCAGTTATACCCACAAGTATATATATTCTGCTATCACGTATGTACAGCAACCCAGACAAAGCTAAGTATCTCTACCCATAGAAGCAGAATTAGTGAATTTGCAGAACAGAATGATGGTTAATTCAGTGAAGAACAGTGAGAATTACAACAAAAATGTGTCTCAGATACACATGGCTTTCGGGCATATGAAGTAACTCTTCCTCAAGAAAAAGGAGGACAGAACGGGCTTGTAGGGCGATAGATTTGGATTAGGATAGATTTGGGCAGGTTTGGAAGTGGATAGACTTGGAAAGGTAAACACAAAAATCATGGGGAAGAAATGATTGCATGACATGCAAACAAGAAGTTAAAACTGACTTAAAGAGAAGGTGCCAGCTATGTTCTGCACAGGAAAGTTACATACATGTACTACTGAAATAAGAAGGTAAAGGAAAATGGACACAGCAAAAATGAATCACCAAAATGACTGAAAATCAGTACCGCTGACTGCAAAATTAGCAAACCTGAAGTCCTGTTGTCTAGAAGAATTTTGAAGTTTGCTGGCTTCGGAGGGGGGCATAAGCAGAGAAAACAGAAGGGGACAGGGAGGGCACAAATTTATGGCATGGTCTGGATAGGAAATGGAACAGCAGTCAATATGTCTCTCAAGTAGCCATAATATCCTTGCTGCTTCTTGTAGGATCAGACAGCCTTACTCACCAGCATTCTCCATAGCTTCCTTTCTCCTCCCCTTCTTGGCCTTTATCCCTCTTCCTTCACAGTAGGCCTTGTCCTTCACCTCCTCCATCTTCCTTTTCCTCTACCAGGAGTTTGTCAAGGAAGGAGAGGGACCAGGGAAATGGGAAATGTTCAGTTCTTGTGGGAAATGGTAGGGACTGTCAACTACATGGTGGTGAGGAGAGATGGAGTCCTGAACTCCAGAGGAAGGGGAGACAGAGACTAGGAGCCCAAGAGTCTTGTGTGGATCCCTGCTAAAAAACTCCTTGCCTGTTTCTACCCCATCACCTACAGTTCTTCCAAAATCCCAATACGACTTACCTCAGTGAGATGCTTAGGCCAGTTTTGCCACCAGATATGAGACTGGTGTCCAGTTCCCAGAGGGAAAGGGTGAATAAAATACTGGCTTGATGGTGGCTCCAGCTCCCTTTTTAACAGTGTCCTCCTCTCTGCTCCCTGTAATTTCCTGGCTGGGAGAAAAAAATGTGTTATCCTGTTAGCCTGGGAGGAGAAGACATCAACAGAAAAACAGATATGCAGAGACTTTCACGGGAGAATAAAACTGATAAGAGATGTGGTAGCAGATGGGGGCAAAGTCTGATAACTGACCAGCCATGATGATAAATGCCCCACATTTTCAGCTACCTTTAAGTTCTGTGTCTGAGATCAATCATGCATGGGGGGGGGGGGGAAGCAAAAAAATCACCAAAAAAAAACCCACAAAAAAACCCCAACAAAACAAAACAAAAACCAAAACCAACCAACCAAAGAAAAAAAAAAAACACAAAGGAAAAGAAATACACACAAGAACCCAAGGAATTATTTTGACAGGAGGTGCAACCAAATTTGCATACACTATAAATGTCCCTCAGCCAACACATATTATTGGTCTTAGTGCAAGACTGGAATTCAATGAACTGATTTATAGATGAGATTATATTTGCTGATTTAACATTATCTTTAAACCCTAAAATCTATGACTCAGTCAATTTTACATATCCTTCATCCAAAAATGAAATACACATTGCTCAAATATTTGCTTATACTTAAAGCTTTTCTAAATAAATGGGCTAAAATTGCTCTTTTGTTGTAGTTTTCCAGAGAATAGAAGCATCAGTTCAACAGCCTTGTGATTTTTCTGCCCTTAAAGCAAGAGCTTTGCTGCAGAAAATATTATAGAGTTTCTGCCTGAAATTATCCCCTCAGGCCACCACTAATATAAACCTAAATAGATAAATCACTTACTTTGTGCTTTGGTATTTTAGGATGCACCACAAGAGAAAGAAATAAGCAGTTATTGTGAATTTCAGTAACATGAATAAAGCTTTTTTGGGAAATCCTCACAATACAGTTTTAACTGCTCAACTCTAAAGTAGCGGTAGGGCAAGCACACAAAAGGAGATTTCATTACCAAAGAAAAAAGAATTACACAAAGTAATAAATTACAGAAAAGACAATCCCAGCAGTATATTGATTTCCATAGGGATTTACACTTCATTAGATGCACAGATAATTACCGAGGTAGTGCTGATGTTTTTCAGAAGTCTGATTCCCATCATTTTATATTTGCTACCCTTATCTGTTGTTTGTAGAATTACACAGATCAGAATTATTATTTTTTACAGTGCTACTAATCAGTGCCATAAAACTTTGAATGACCTTGGAGACTTTATAGCTTGTCCACTCATTACTGAAGAGGCTCATTCCATCAAGGACTGAGAAGATGCTCAGAGCTATTTTGGTACCAGATATGTCTCTAGGGCTGAGGATTTCTATAGTGAAACAGAAGCACTCAAATACTCTATGTGGGAAATGCAGCACACAAAAACCTCGTGTACAACTTAAGCTCCACAATGATGATTAAAGGGGCTTGAAGGCAAGAGTAAATAGAGCTTTGTGCAGGCTCTTTGCACCTGCATGAACATTACTCTAATTGCTTAGGCTTATTTACTTTTTCCTCTCACAGCCAGAACCTAGAGATAAGCTTCCACTGCTAATCAGTTTGAATAAAGCAGTCTGCACCAACGGCAGAAGGAAGTGAGCCCATGAATGTATTCATTTTACTTTGCAGGCATGAACAGTCCATTATTACAGCCAATTATTCCTACTTCTTCTCCAACCAAACACTAAGCAAAACATGAAAATTAAAGCCTTCAAGTTGGCAGTGCACGTACTTAGTCAGAATGGGATACCAAGCAGAAGACCGGTGGATCCAGAAGCAATGTCATAGCCTTTGCTTTCCAAGTTGTCTTCAACAGCTAAAGATAAAACTTCTCCAAAATTAAAAAGAATGAGGGTGGGGGGGATGGCAATTATGTGTCTAAACAGACTGACTAACTCCAGATTCACATCTTCATACTTGTTATTTCTAATTGCCTGCACCAGAAGTACATGATGTGGTAGTCAAGGTATGTCCCTTGTAGTGCTTACTGGCAACCAGAATAAAGGCACTGAAGTTGTTATAGACTTGCTGTACCTTAAACGTGTGTTCCATGTAGAAAAGGTACAGAAGACATGAATGGTTCAATTTAAGTTATGGTGTAACTGATATTGCTAGATCTAAATTAGTATTTTCTTATTGTTAAGAGATATTAAAAGGTGGGAAATTAAATGTAAGTAAAAGTAGTCCATTTTTTCAATGAAGAAAAATGAGGGCAGATCTGATCTCAGGCCTGTGCATGTTTAGAGATGACCTGTTAAAGGCAGATGACCAGTGTGATGAGAGCATTCCCCGAACGCAGTGAGCTGCTCAGGGCCATAGGGGTAAAAGGAGATTGCGACAATCTGCAGAAGGATTTCTGATCAGAGTGATTGACAGCATGTCAGAAACCCAGCTCTAACCTCACACATGTCCTGAGAGATTCAGAACTAGCTATTACCACTCAGGGGCTTGAGTAAAAATAGATACTCTAGTAAAACACCATCTTGAAACTATTCTGTACATTATAAAGAATTAGAGAACAGAATAGAAACTTCATTATGCCACAGTAAAAGTCAATGGTGCATCCCTAAGCTCACTATTGTATGCAGCATGGCTTTCTCCATCTCAAAAAAGGTATAGGAGAAACAGAAAAAAAACCACAGCAAAGAGCAGCAGGATTGGAAAACTTTGGAGCGCGTTCCATGCAAAGACCAAATACACAGACAGGACTCTTCAGCTTGTAGAAGAAATGACCGAGAGAGGAGGATTCCAGGAAGTACATCGGAAAAGCCATGAGCAGCAAGGAAACAGTAAACAGGAATGATTTCTCATTCCAGCCAATAAAAGTACCAGAGGGCATCAAATGACAGCAGCAAGTGACAGATTCAAAACAAAAAAAAGGAGAGGCACTTCCACACACCTCATAGGTAAAGATCTTCCCATTGCAGGATATTATGGATACTAAAATCACGTCTGGATTAAGAAAGTAATAAAAAGATACTACTTTGGTGTAGTATCACCTGTAAGTAAGGAAGACCTTGAATTGCAAGGTACCAGAGGCTGGAAGGATATGCTGGGAAATTATGACTCTCTGCTTTTTCTGTTCTTGTACACTGCTCTCAGACAGATACTAAAATCACGTCTGGATTAAGAAAATAATAAAAAGAAGGAAGGAGGGATATCCTGGAAAATTATGACTCTGCTTTCTCTGTTCTTGTACACTGCTCTCAGACAAGTAGTAGGCTACAATGCACCTCTGGCCTGACTCCTACAGTTCTTGTGTTGTTTAGACTTTTTACTAGTCTCAGTAAAATACTTAGTTGGGAAAATGTAAGCTGATTCAACCTATAGGCCAGAAGAGTAAACCATGAAAACAAAATAAATCTGAGAGAGGAACAGCTTGTATTTCATTCCTTCCTGGTTAGATACCTGACCAGGACATTTTTATATCCACCTCTTACAGCTTTTCCTGCTCCATCCTTTCCTATCCAGCCCATCAGCAAATCGCTACCCCATTTATACTGAGTGGCTCAGCAGTCAGTTAGGAGCTATCCCCAGCTACTCGTGGTGGGGAAACACATGAGTAAAAACATCAGTAAAGATTGATCAGAGTTTGGATATGATTTAAAAATGTCCAGGACAGACAGACACCCACAGCGCTCTCTTCAGGAGTGAATAATTTTAGCTTAGTAGAAAGAGAATAAAAGCCTATAAGACCTTCTATAAGACTGGTAGAAAAAAACTGGTTTAACTCTTTTTTCAGTGGAAAATTACCCAGTCTGATGTTTGATCTCCAAAACGATGAATCTGATTTTCTCAGACAGCATCAGATTTTTAAGGGCAAACTTCAGTTTTTCATTTAAAAAGTAATTGAAAGGTGTTCAGTTTGTGACTGCAAACTCAACTGAACACTCTGTGTCAGAAATGGCACCAAAGTGTCTCAGGGATTTGTCATTTGGGTCCTTGTCTCGCTAACTTCTCTGCACCATCTGCCCTGAATGAACAACAGTTCCCATGAGGTACAGCAGTGATTCAGAGCAAAAATAGACTACAGAATACATCAGCAGCCCAGGGATCCCATTTCACAAAGCAGAAGCATGCAGGAGCTATCTACACTGCAGTTCTCTGGAGGGAACGCTTCTGAAATGACATTTTTGGCCAAAAAAAAAAAGGGATTTCACCTCTCTCCCTCGTCCTTCATTTTTGCAGCATAAGTCCTGAATCTGTGGAACCCTAAAGGGTTTGTCAGCACTGCTAGACTTTTCTTTAAAACTTTGGATGCAGAGATTGGGTGAAAATCAGCGGCAGGCACAGGAAGGGTTAGAAGTGTATCTAGCAAGATTTCTCCACTGTGATTGAGAATCGCACAACCTAAGCTTTTTAGAGCAGAAATCATATTTCAATGAAGCTCTAACCCTATTACACCTTGCTATTTTAATGCAACGTGAAGTCAACAGATTTGAATCTGGAAACATCTAACAGCTCAACGTGCCAAGCCAAATGTTTTTGCCTCAGGTATTATTCTTCTCTCTGCTCTTAGGTTTTAAATATTGCAATTGCTGTGTCCAAACACTGCCCTTTCACTTTGCTTTATTAGTTAGCATTTAGGTGCTAAGTAGTAAATAGAATTGAGTTCACTGGGGTTTGTCACACTCTGCAGTTTAGAGCAGGAGTAGCTGAAGCATCGTTCTTTAATGGTGGCGTAAGTCCTTGTATGAGCAATAAAAGCTGCCACTTTCTTTATGAGGCAAGCTAAATGCTATTAAAATGATGAATGAACTAGTTCCATTTTATTTGTTCAGCTTTTCCCAGGGCTATTCCCACAACCCTATTTAAATCATCAGCTCGTATTCTACGTACGTTCCCATGTGCTTGAAATGCACAGATGCCTGCATAAAAGCCCTTCAGAAAGGCAGTAAAGTTTTATTTTCTTTTCCAGTAAGCAAACAGTTAAAGAACTGAAATCGAGCTGAAATACACAGTCTGGATTAATCCCCGTGTTCTGAGGCATCTCTTAAGAGAATTTTCCAGGTAGCTTAAGAGATCATCCTGCTTTGCAGCCAAGTGCTGCTGGTTATCCATGGGAAGTTGAATCTCAGACTGATCAGTCCCTCCGGAATGCAATACAGAACAATAATGTTCAGATCAAAAGCATCTTGATTAAACAACCTAATTAAAAGGTACATAGAACTGGTGTTGTAGCAGATTTTTTTCCTCCTATGAGGATGAAAAAATCTCCAAGTTTACCTTCTTTTCAAAATTAAGGGTAAACCTTTGCTTCCAGTGACATGTTTATGACCTATTAATTAGTTCCTACAAGGATAGTTGAAATCCCAGTCCTGCTTTAACATGGTTCAAGGAGCTAAAATTACCTTCAGCCAAACATCCCAAGATATAAAGCATGAAAGAAATCAAAGACGTCTCACTGAAGTTTGACTGGGTGATCAAATATGGATCTCCAAGGTGCTAACTTTAATGTCAGTGGAGAGGAGGAGTGGAAGGAGGGAGGAGAGAGAGAGAAAGAGCACGCAAGCGAGCACACCAGGGCAATTAAACTGTCAACCAAATAAGCTGTCAACGAAAGTCCATAACCCATGGTTTATTTTAAATGAGCACTTGAAACCCAATGGTCTGCATGGGCTGTATGTCACCGTAAGTCTGCTCCAGGCCTTACCTGTACAGGAGGATTTTTAGCTCAAGTCTTGAGTTTTAAAGATCCTCTGCTCAGTCTCTGGTGTATTAGGACAGACACAAATGCCTAAGGAATGGGCCTAATTGGATAAGAAATGGTAAGAGAAAGTAGAGCTGGGATAGTTATTTGCTGTGAATGGCACTGTGAACCTAACAAGTGAATCTCTAAATTTTCTAAATTCTCTTGCTGTTAAGCACCTCATAATTCCCATGCAATTATTTTAATCTAGTTGTAAGCCACACAGTAAAATGACAGAGATCTGGGTAAAAAAATACTTATTTTTTATTTCATTCCCTCCCCGCAAAGCCAACAGATATAGCTTTGTCTGAGCTGTATTTATAAACTTAGAGGAAGAGCTGAGAAATTGTTCATCTCATAGTGATTTAAGTGGCCTGGAAGAATAGTTCCCATGATATAAGTGTTTTCTTCTATAATTCTCCCAATAAAATAGAAAAAATAACTGAAATCTGGTAAACAGAAATGTGGGGTACTGGTTAGGTTGAAACTAATTCACTGATTGTCATGGGAACAGCTATAGTCACAGTTAGAAGTGTAACATGACACGAGTTTATTTCTTTTCTTCCTTATTTGTTACCAATTTTTATCAGAAGATGCTTTCCATGGAGCATGGAGTGCAATTAAAGGAGATTCCTTAGTCAATGCGATAGCACCATGAGATAAGTGCACGGAAAAAGTCCACGCAGTTCTAAATGGGATATGATCCACACTAAGGAAAGGTAGTTTGAGAAGCTCAACTAGTACCAACTTGCAGAAATGCTCAAATGGTTAAAGAATTAAAGTAATGTTTAGAAAAACACTCTTTTGAGAAATACCATAGGGACAGAGTAATGTCATATTTGTATGTGCAGCTCTGACTTTGGATTTCACAGCAGAATTCAGAGTAATTAAGAGGAATATTTGTCTGGACTGACCGAATTCAGAGGAGTTAAGAGGACTGTTTAACTGGACTAAAGAATTTAAGAACCTGGAATGTGGAAAAGGCCTGAAAGCTCTTGAAATCAAAGATACAGGATTATGCACTGCAAATCAGAGGGAAAGATTTTACAGAACAGTTCTGAGATTAAGTGAATGAGGAACTGCTTGCCAGGTAATGGTTTGAATAAACAAAGCATCTGAAAGGCTTGGAAAGAGAAACTTGTATGTCATAAAGCATAGAAATAAAGTTAAAATTGCCAAAACTCAAGGTGAGCTAGACTTTACAAGGGGAAGTAAAACATATAGCAAAAGGAACTTTGCCTGTGTAAATAACAGGATGAGAAACAAAGAAGTCACCTAGAAGGAGGGTGTTCAGGATAGCCCAAAAAGAAATGAAAACACTCACGTGGAACCAAGCAAAAAGAATAACTTGTACAAATGAAGACAGGAAATAGAAAATTACCATGTGTAAGCAGGATATAATGATGCTAAGGGAAAAGGCAGCTGAACCATCTACATTCTAGGGAACCAAGGATGCAGTTTTATGGTCAGAGAAAGCCAATATAAGGCCCTTCTACAATCAGTGATCATTTGTCCTACATCAGTTCCAGCAGTGGTGCTGCCATGGTGGGATCTGGGAAGGGTATGGGAGAATGGATACCCCTGGGTCATAGGAACAAGATGAAATTTTGCAGCACACACTACAAGGTGTGTTCCACACATCTTTTGCCAGACTCAGCGTACCTAACCAAGTAACCCAGTTTAGCCACATGAAATTCCCATGTTCTTTCTATAGTCAACAAGGAGAGATGGGCACTTCCAGCATCAGATAGAACGTGAATCAGTCTCTTGGAGCAAATGGCTGTGTTACGACTGACTGCATGAGCAGCAAGGACGCTGTGCTTCAACAGCTTGCTCAGATATGTATCCACCCATAGGCAGGACAAAGCTCTGCCCTCAAACTAGTGAAAAAAAGTCTGTTACAAATTAGGGATCGCCCACTGGAAGTGCCAGAAAGGAATAAAATTCTGGCTTGATTAGTCAATCATAGCTGTAAAAGTCATTTGGTTTCAGATGTCCCTTGTGAGGCATTTTTAGAGAACAAGGCCATGATGAGGCCATCTGGAATACAATATGCAGTCCCGGATGGCGGACTGCAGATGCAAGGAAGATTAATTCAGTCTGTAACAGGACTACAATAATCAAGGAAATGAAGAATTTATCTTCTGAAATGAGATTAAAAGATGCTGGCTTGTTTAGCCTAAGAGAATAAAGGTTGGGGTGATTCTGACTGCTTTCTATAAATTCATCAGTCTAAGTTTTTATAAACTTAGCAGAGGCTAAGAGCTATTCAAACTAAAAGACACTGCTGCTACAATAACAAATGGATAAACACTAGCCATTAATAAATTTAGCCTGAATATTAGACAAAGGTTGCAAACCCCCAGAGGACTAGAACAACTTTTATTAGGGGCAGCTCTGCCGCTTAGTTACATTGATGCTGAAGTGTGATCAGTTTATGGTTAGGATTTACAGCACAGCTGTCCGCAATAGCAAGGAGTGGAACTCATTAACTCACAGGGTCCTTTCTAGTCCAATGCACCTTTGGCCTCAAGCATTTCTCTTTGTGAGCCAAGCATTTTCTCAGTATTGCTCTGTATTCAATGCATTTCTGTGTAGTGCCACACTTTCAAAGACCTTTGTGGCTCACAGAGACAAAGAGCAAATTTTCAGAAGTGCTCTGCAGTCATAGGGCTGCTCTCCTTGGCCACGCGTACTTGAGCGTGTTGACTCTTCAGCAGATGATGACTTTTCTTTCATATCCTATACTCTTTCAGGGACCGTGTCCTGTGCCAGAAATAAAAAGAAAGGCCCACTGAGGGCTCACAACAAAAATAATCTAAGCCAGAGGAAAGATGTCCTCGCTTCCTTGATATTTCACAGAAGTCAGGGAGTCAGTGGAAAGCCAGCTGGCTGCAGGCTGAGTCTGGCTAAGGCAAAAGCGACAGGGGCTGGTTGTTTGCAGAGGAGGTAGTTGGGGGAGAGAAAGCAAAGCAATGACAAAGGCTGGAGAGATATACTGTGAGTTATCAACATACTCGGTTTTGATACAAAATTATTATATCCAGACAAAGACATAGAAACAGTGCCAAAAATAGAACATAAAGGGTAATTTCTCCTCTTCTGAATACCACCACGTAACCACATTTTTAGGTAAGCATCAGCATCTCCATAACAGCATCTCCTGTGCAAGGAAACAACCCCCACCCATCGCTCTTTGAGCACTGTTTATAGAAAATGTATATATCTTAGGTGACGTATTAGAAACCTGACAGATTTCCCACCTGCTGAAGATGTCTGAGGATTGTGTGTCTTTGGCAAGAGTCATCCTTTAAGGATGAATCTAAAGGGATGATAGAGATGTTAACAGCACGAGTCCTAAAGGGTTCTCTCAACAAACAAAACCAGGCTCCTTTATACAAAAACGTAGGATTTGGCTCAAGTATGTTTAGGTGGTTGAGGCCTACAATGATCCCCACTGATATTGGGATCTCTTCATTTTTCTTCTCTGTGTGGCATTTTGCTCCTGACTGGGGTCCTGGTCCATGAATAAGGCTCCCAGGCGCTACTGCAATACTAAGGAATACAATAACATCTCAGCAGTAAATTTCTATTCATTTCAGTGAGTGATCATCCTTGCAGTGCTTGTATATGCCATAACACCATATGGCACCTTCAGTTTTTCTTCCAGTATTACTGTCATAATTGACATTATTTTTAATTTTTTGTAAAGGGCAAAATACATTTTCCTTGTCCTGATCTCCGCAGGCATTTGAGAAGGTAGGAGCATTAAGTAGCTCCTCAGCACTCTCAGGCCATTAATTTTCCAGATTTAATCACTAAAGTTCCTTTGTGTTCAACCTGAGGGAGAGGAACCATATTCGGTACTTGTTAACCCTTGGTTTTTTCAGTTAGAAATGCCACAACCGAGGGACTGCCCAAGCACAAATACAGTCTGGGTGGAGAATGGATTCAGAGCAGCCCTGAGGAGAAGGACTTCAGGGTGTTGGTTGATGAGAAGCTCAACATGAGCCAGCAATGTGTGATCACAGCCCAGAAGGCCAACCACATCCTGGATCAAAAGCAGCGTGGCCAGCAGGCCAAGGGAGGGGATTCTGCCCCTCCACTCCACTCTCATGAGGCCCCACCTGGAGTACCACATCCAGCTCTGGGGACCCCAACATAAGAAGGACATGGACCTGTTGGAGCAGGTCCAGAGGAGGGCCACAAAGATGATCAGAGGGCTGGAGCACCTCTCCTATGAGGACAGGCTGAGAGAGTTGGGATTGTTTAGCCTGGAGAAGAGAAGGCTCCAGGGAGGCCTTATAGCAGCCTTCCTGTACTTAAAGAGGACCTACAGGAAAGATGGGGAGGGATTTTTTATCAGGGAGTATAGCGACAGGAGGAGAGGTAACAGTTTTAAGATGAAAGACAGTAGATTTAGATTAGATAGCAGGAAGAAAATCTTTATGATAAGCATGGTGAGGCACTGGCCCAGGTTGCCCAGAGAAGCTGTGGATGCCCCATCCCTGGAAGTGTTCAAGGCCAGGTTGGAAGGAGCTTCCAGCAACCTGGTCTGGTGGGAGGTGTCCCTGCCCATGGCAGGGGGGTTGGAACCAGATGACCTTTAAGGTCCCTTCCTTAAAGGGAACCTAAACCACTCTATGATTCTATGACTTTCGGAGTCCCACACAGGTTAATATACAAAGTAACTTACAGAATGGGTCCTGGTAGTAAATACTATTGAGAAGTACTGTTCCAAGTAGTTGAGCAGATAAAAAATGAAAAAGTTTCCTATTCTGACTCGATTTTCAGTTTGACTCTCATTCAGCAATTCTTCCCAGCAGTCAGGAGGTGGCAGCCTCTACAATCACTATAGAAACAGCCAATCATATCCTTTTCCCCACTTTCAGAATTGAAAAGTGCCTTTAAAAATGAGATTTGGGAGAGAAGAGAAATTAACATCAGTGTTATGAAAAGGTTCATGCTGGAGGGATTTTATTCACACATGCACACACACTTGGCTCTTTAATTTGGAAATTCCTGTTCATCCTCACAACAAGTGGTATGATAATAAAATGGTTCTCTCATCAACTCTGTTTTGACACCATAATATTTCCCAATGAGATTATTGGATTTTAATCCTCTTTTAAAGGAAATGTTGTGCATCTCATTCATTTTATGAGCACAGAGTAATGCTTTTCAGTTTTAAGCCTGGAAAGCAAATTCTATTTTAAAGGTCTGTTTTGTCCGTTGCATCTTGAAATACAGAAGAGAGCTTTTGTAGTGATAATTTGAAGAAAATCTTTTAGTAACACATGAATAATGGAAAATGAACCTTAGAGGGAATCCCTTAATATTTTTAAATGTTCACGACACTTTATTTGAGAAACACTTAACAACAAAAGAAATACACGTCTCCCAGACATGTAGAAGTTGCTGTGTCGTTTCTGGCCAGTGATTTTCTGGTTGCAGCTTGAAGAGAAGCCAGAATTCAAGGGTGGGGTTTTTTTTTGGCTTTTGCACCACGTTAACATTAAAACGCCATCCTGAGTCAGGGTATGGGGCTCTGTCTTGGCAGATAGTTTAAACACTTGCAAGGAGCTACTTCTACCATTTCCTTTCTATTCACAGAGCACTTAACCTGCTGGTTTGATGCTGCTCCACATCTTCC
Source organism: Charadrius vociferus (assembly GCF_000708025.1). Lineage (NCBI taxonomy): Eukaryota > Metazoa > Chordata > Aves > Charadriiformes > Charadriidae > Charadrius > Charadrius vociferus. Next base: position 2,264,627 of record NW_009649864.1, on the reverse strand, counting down.
GGACAACCCCCTAGCACAGAGCTTAGATGTTCTTGAAATGTCTCTTCATAGACTAGAAATGCAAATATGATTCCAGCTTTCATTCACCAAAATTAGAGAGGAGTCACCATCAGTTCTACTATATATTTAAAATACTGCTGGAAACAGCCACAAAGCTAGATGAAGATGAATGCATACTGCACAAGTCCGTTAGTAGGACTGTTTCCAATGATTGCATTTAGAATTAGGGATTTAAAAAATAAAAATAAAAAAACAGTAAAAAAGGGTGGTGTAGATTGCAGTTACATAGCAGCAGACTGATATCATATGACTCTTTAAATAATGCATAGAGAAGCAGAGTCACCTGTAGTAGGAACATTTTAGGCTGCTGCATAATTCAGGAGCTTTTGTTCCTATAAAGAATACATTAAGGTTTTCAATTCTAAACTTCTAACGGGTCCACGGTCATTAGACAGTGATAAATAGTGACAATTAACAGGTTGTACAGTTTAAAGATCTCACTGTTTGACTTTCATTTTTCATTTCCATTTCTCCTGTAGTCCTCACACTCCCATTCACCCTCATGTCAATGATCTGGCTCTAGGTCCCATTCGATGGTAGCCTTTCTTCCCACTGAGGCTGATGTGTGGTGACCCCTGCCAAGCCTTTCCCAGTGAAGACTGGAAAGACTCATATGGCAATTCAGAGCAGCCCACCACAGCTCAAAGCTTTCACAAAATGCCAAACCCAAGGAGAAGGCAGGCTGCTCAAGTAATGGCCTTCAGCTATGTGAAACAGTGGGACACCTCTAGGGTGGTTCTTACTGCACTGGGACACGCAGGGGACATGTACAGACTCAACTGGGCAACAAACATCTCATGAAATGCCAGCCGGCCTCCTGCAGGATCTTCAAGCAGTTACTCACCAATAGAAAAAGATATGGATTCTTCAAACACAGGAATTGCTGATCGAAACGTTTATGGCATAAGCTAGACGGATCAGATGAGTTGATCACAGTGGTCTTCTTGCTGGCACAGAAAATGTATTAAAAAAACATGTTGTTTTGACTGGGTTGGCTGAATTATTCATGAATGCTTGGATTTTCACACAAGACAGAATTAGAGATCCTAAAATCTGACATGGCAACTCATGCCAGCTCTTAAGTTACATTTTTGTTAGCTATCAAATAGCAATTAGGACATTGCTTAGAATCAACCTCCTGTATCTAGTCTGCTGGAAAATATGGACTTTGAAATCATGCCAGAGTGGTAGGAAGTGTTTCTGTACCTTCCAATAGTGCCTAGTTTGATCACCACAAGCAGTTAGCGCAGGCTGTGATGAGGTTTAAATAGTATAGATCTCCCGTTGCCTGCAATAGAAGTTGTTTTTTTTCCTCCTACTTACCTGTATTAAATTATAGTTTAGCATATTTAAAAATATCTATATTAGGATATTTTTTCCTACAGCTATAGCAAGTAAAATGAGAGGGAACCAAGCTGTAGTTTTGCTGATGACTTTAAGCTACTTACTAGAGCTAGATTCTGGAGCACACCAAGAATTTTCCCTGCCGCAGCAGGTTAGAGAAGGGAATGTAAACAAGTTTTCATCCAGAATGTAGTTGACCTTCTCACCTCTAAGAAGGACTCCTATGACTTCTGCTGACCCTTGCAACTAGTACAGGGGCATCCGTTACTTTCCAGCTGTCAGGTTGCCTGAAGGTTAGCATCATAATCACCTCAAATATATTCATGCATGGGAGAGTATTCATTCCCTTATTTTAGAGTGGCAAAATGGAAAGGATAATTGTTAAGATTCAAAGCTACGCCTAAAAACTAGGATAAAAGAGCCCTTTTGACAATCTGAGATTTTGTCTAAAGTCTTGACACAAATTTCTTATCACTAATGAGAATCAGCACAGCTCTTAAGTGTCCTTCCACATTAGCACGTTTCTCTCAATAAACAGACCTCAATAGATGCAAAGCAAATTACATATCCACTGTTAAAGCATAAAATGTTATGACAGGAAGCCTTAGAAAAGGACTAGTAAATTAGATGTCAATTTTGAAGACAACGAGTACATGCAATGTATCACGTTGTGTGCAGGATACATTCAAATAGAATAATGTGGAAATACAAGGAAAACAAAAGCCAATAAACCAAGTCATAAACAAAAGTCATAAAGCAAAAGTTCAGGACAAAGTCAGACTAATTAGATGAAAAGTTCCCCTCAATTTAAAACAATGTTCCTAGAAATACTTTTGAAAAACAGAGAGATGGAGGGTGGAAGGAATGAGAAGACAAGCAACAGAAGAAGGATATGGATTTTCCAGAGTGGTGCCTTTGGGTCTGGCCTCCCACCTGTAATTTTGTGGCAGTTTTCTCTGACAAATGTTTCCCATTCCTTCCCAAACTTTATGAATCAAAAGGGTCCCCCTCAAGTTCCTTCCTAAGACCAAAACCATAAGCATCAACCAGCAGCATTCTCAAGCACAAGTTTGTTCTTTTTCCTTCCTTTTCTGACAGATTTGGGGGCCTAACATCCTGCCCAATGCTTACCTTTCCCATAAGCCAATAAAGTCTTACTCTTCACAGTGAGAGGGGATTTGGTTACGGCATCCAAATCTGATTTTCTAAATGCCAGAGCATAGGTTACATACCAGGCTCCCAGGGCCTTTCATATTCCCTTGGCCAGAAGGAAGTAACTGTCACATGATTTCAGCAGCCATGATTGAAGGACCATCCCTCAGAGAAGGCATAAAAAACCAAAAAAAAAGCAAATTAAAACCAATTGGTTTTAACATTGTGTCTTTACCAGCAAGTTTTGGGGTTTGCTTTGGGTTTTGAGTTTTTGTCCTGGTTTAAGGACATAAACCACGACAGTTTTGTTTCTTCTTTTTCCCAGAGAGCTGTGTCTGAAAGTAAATGAATTAGTTATAAGCAGTAATTAACTTTCAGAGCAATGTCACTCGACAAACACCGCAGTTAAGAAAAGAAATCAAGTGTGTTAAGGTCAGACTGAAAAGCTCATTACAGAGTTTCCATTTCTGATGTTTTGCAGAAGAGTCTTTCAAAATTACTTGCTGTAACACTCAGAGAAATATTAAATGCTTCTGCGGTTGGGCTACCTCAAAACTCAGGGGCAGTAATACCGGGCAAAGTCCCCCCATCTTGTCTCTGTGGCCCTGTGCTGTCCAAACATGAAGCAGCTCCCACCTGACTATAGTGTAACTGTCTTGTGCTTCTTACAGCAGCTTTGAAAAGCCACTATGGCAGGCTGCCTGTGCTGGAAAATGTCCCCTTCTGACACAACTGGGACAATTCATGCCACTTCAAGTCCTTGCCTTGCCACACGGGCCGGAAACCAGACGAGCATCTTTCCCTCTTCACTCAGCTGCTCTTAGCAGGAGGCAGAGCTCTTGTGCCACACTTTGCTTTAAGCCAGAACGTTTTTAACTGCTGATTGCAATCCAACTTCCAAATTCAACGGAAACTAAAGACAATGTTGAGCGATATGTCTTAAGGAACACTTGCAAAACTATGCTTTTTTAAAAATGACAGCCTACACAAGCTTCCACCTCAGAGTCCTAAAAGAACTGGCTGAGAAGATTCCCAGCTTCCTACTCCAAGCTAAATTAAAAATACATACTAATGTGTTAAGCTGATGTTTATTTTAAATAGGTCTCTGAATGTTGGAATAATTCTGAGAGGTTGAAAAAAATGCTCCCCTGTACCAACATCTAGGAGGTCAAGCGTAGAATGGAGTAAATAGAGGTTGTACAAAACACAGTGATTGTTTATGACAATTATGTTCAGCTACTGGAAAACTAAATCACAGGAGATAAATAATGGAAGTCAAGCTGTTTTTATGAAAAATTGTTAAATAAACCACAATTTCTTTAGCAAAGGCAATCAAGTAGATATATCAGGACAGTAAGACATGCTGAGTACCACTTCTTAGGACTGTGATTACAAAACTACTATGATACCGTACCAAAAGCATTTAGTAGATGGGTTGCAAAATTACTAAAGGCCACTTCAAAAAAGTAGCAGGCATTGGGGTGTTTCCATTATATAAGAGTCTTTTCACAGGGCTGGATCAGGACAGCCCAGTGACTGGTAAAATTCTCAGCATTAATCAATGGTTTCAACAGTGTCCTAAAAGTAAACACAAAATTATTGCTGATAAAATGAGATAAAAAGGATTAGCAACATCGTTAAATGGTGATAAGTAAGCACCCATTCAATCAAAATATTCCCACAGACAACTAGAAGCATAAAATCTATGGAGATGCTTTGCAGATCATACCCAAAAAACGGGGAGGGGGAAGTGGAGGGAGGGGGTCATACTCTGGAAAGCAGTAACTCAGAAAGGGCAGTGACTCTGAAGGTCACTGGCTGAACAATTCAACATGAGCTTCCAGCAGCACGCCATGGCAAAGACAACAAACATAGTATCTGTATAACCATGAAAGATGTGAATAGAGTGGTATGATGATTTTGCCACACTCTCAGACAAGGGAAAATCCGGTTTGAAGACAGTGGATGAATTTCTGATATTTACATTTTTTAAAAGGGTGTGGAAAAATCACTCAAGATGACTGACAACTGAAAAATAAGACCGAGAAGTAAAGAGGCTGCCTCAGCAAGAGACTCAAGGAGCTCACTTGTTCAGTGTAGAAGAAGGACAACTTGGCTCCTATAAATGCCTTCACAGGGAGAAAATGCTAAATATCAGACAGCTTTTTAATCAGGCAAAACAAGAATGATGGCTACACGCAGGAACCAGGCCTGTTCAAATGGGGACAAGTGTTTGCAAATGCAGAGACATACAGCTCCTATTACCCAGGGAAGTAACACACGCTCCATTTCTCGAGGTTTTCCTATCAAAACCGGTATGGCAACAGGTCACTTTCAATCAATTTACTGAAAGCGTATCTCAGCTAGATTCACACTAATTGCAAAATCCCTTCATGCTGCTCTTCCCCGAGGACAATTACAGACCCAGAAAAGCGAGCTTCCCATGAATTACAAGACTTAAGTCTTGGGAGATACGGATTCAGTCCTTGCCTCTGCCAAACATGATTTGTATGTCATTGAGCTAGTTTCTTAAAGTAACTTTCATTTTACCTAGTTTTAGGTGTCTAAAAGCTAAATGTCTATTTAGCATGTAAGTGTCAAGCATTTTTATCCTCAGCATCTCTAACAGCCAGTGGAGCGAAGCAGGCACTGTTGGAGAGCTGTTCCTCCGACAATTCTCAAAAAAATCACTATACAGTGAGGAATTTCATGCTTTGAAAAAATCTCCGTGCTGATTGTAGGAAGGCAGGAAGGTGACTGGCTTAAACTTGGACAATGCCACTCCAGACATATAAATAAGGGAAGGTCTGCCTTTGCCTCTGCTGAAGAGGATATTAATATTTATAAGCTGCTGTGAAAATAATACCTTAGAGATTTAATATTATTAGGAGATATATGAATAGCTATGATAAATGGTATCAAGAAATCACAGTGTTCAAATTTTTGCAAAGCTCTAGGGTGAAAAAAAATGAATCTTAAAATACTACAGGTCAATATTCAGACTGTGAGCCAGATCTCTGAATGCCATAAAGAAATACTGAGGGTATTGAATCCATGTACACTTTTCTTAGTGGTAAAGATAGCTTAAAAGACCTGTTTCCCAAACAGAGCAGTTTTTTCTCTTTTAAAGGGTAATTTTCACCAGCCTGGCTTTCAGGATGCCAACAAAGTTGTGCCAGCACAGCTGACAGGGCCATGAACTGCTGTGTGGCAGCAAAGGCCTTTTAAACCAGATTCACCACTGAAAAAAAGGACTGTGGAGCTAGAGTATAATGTGGAATAGTTAAGGAGGCAAACAGAATCCCAGCATAGCTCTGAAATGGCACAGAGATTAGAGCTGATTCAAGTAAGACAGCTGATCTCAGGACACGGAAGAAAGGTTACGACATTTCTCTTGACCAAGAGGTGGAGTCTCCCTCATCTACACAAACTCTGGATCCAACAGTTAAGTGACCGCACTGAACAGTAACATAAGGAACATACATCAGTGAGCTTCCTATCTGCTTGTAGGAACAAATCCTTTCATAAAAATATATGTGTTTTATTTTCTTTGGATTTGATCCCAGCAGTCAGATGGGGAGGAAGTGTTGCGCTTCCTTTATAGTAAAGCTCAATCAGTACACCAAGAGATCCATTCTGCAGCCTTTCCTTATCCCAGGAGAATTTACTCCTCAAACACTAGTCAGCAGAAACAGTGGCCCCGATATGAGGATCGAGCGTGACTATACGTGACCCCAACCATGTAGCAGACGTCACTCCAGTGCTATATCACGCTCCTGCCTGTCCCTCCACCCAGGGTTTCTCAGGAATTCCGAAGACACAAAATTAAACCCATATAAAAAAAACACTTCAACAAAAATCACTAAAACAGCTCTGCAGAGAGCTGTGTTAGGAGACAGAGGAGACTTGAGTAACACATTAGCAGGACTGCAAGCAAAGTTCTCTCTTTGTTCAAGCAATTTACATAATGACTCTTTTCTTTTTTAGACTTTTTTCACACTAGTTATTTAATAGAGTCATTATATTTGGTTATGGCAATTTGAATTGGGATGCTGCCAAAAAGACACTGTTTAGCATGGTCTGAGGGGCTGGATATTTGAAGAGGGCATTTTACTTTAATGAACTTCCCCTGCTCTGCCTTGAAAAGAGCTAAAAGGGATTTTCTCACAATGTTCTGAAGGAGCTGGGGTTGATTGGGGTGGGGGGGGAGGGAAAAACCAACCCTTAAATAGCTTTACTCAACATGAGATTTTACAAAGTAAATAACAGAGATATTTTTTACTTAAAAAAGGAGGAACTAATGCACCCAGAAAAGACAAGTGCATTATGCCTATTCCCTGTACTTGCCATTTTTCAGCCAGCTTACCAAATCTTGCCAATGAATATCCCAGTTGATGTTTCAATGTATATCAAATACATATAAGAGATGAGAAGCACAGAATAGATAAAGGCATAAACATGTTGGATGTGGACACATTTGTAAGGATCAAATTCAACAAGAGGAAGAGCCCTGGATGTGAACTGGGGTAGAGTGGAGGCAGAAGCTGACAGGATAACAATGATACAGCAGTAAGACTAATATCAGGACTACTATCGTGACAAGCACGCTGGAGAGCACAGACCTGCTGTGGCTGACTCCGGGGTAGCAAGGCGCCACCAAGCAGGGCTCGGACACAAATCTGGCTCAGCCCAAATCTTTGCTACAAGAACAGATCCTGTGCACTCGAGTGCAAGTATCAGCCTAGAGAGGAAAAGTCAGCCTCGCCACAGGAGTGTGATAAATCAGAGCAAAGTTTTCTGAGAGAGAAATATCTTAACTCCCAAGAGAGAGCATTTAGCTAAACAGTTATTTTAAGACAGCAATTACAGGGGGAAGGGGAGGGGAGATTCATTTTTCTTCTACACAACTAATTACTAAGAAAAAACGTCAAAAGGTGACAGGAAATGTGAATTTAAAAATTCCTAGAGCAGAACAAAGTCTTAAAGAGCAAAGTACTCTAAATAGTCTAGTCTTAGTTTTGTTATTTAGTTGGGAAATTGTTCTTGCTTAGGTAGTCAACTCTAATCAGAATTCACTTGTATATTTAAAAAAATGTGAAAATAATATGAATGAATATAAGATTCCAAAGTTCAGGATTCCATGTTTTCCTTCCTAGGCCATTTTGCTGCTTTAATCAGAGAAATTAATACAACTTTCTCTTCCCAGCCCATTTAAGTAGGGTCTAAGCAATACCCAGTCTCCACTAATTTCTCCATTCCTGCAGATGAATCTGTGTGGCTAGAAAGTTTGAGCATCAAACAATCTGTCATTAGAGTGACACCTTCAAGCTGCAAGCCTAATGAGCCTACCTCGTGTGGTCTGGAGTAATGGTACTTCTCCTTTGCCACTCATTCACGTAACCTTTTGTTCTCTTTGCAAAATGTTTCGCTCCTTACCAGTAGCTCCATTGAAGCCTCTATTCCTTTCATTTCGCTATAGCCATTCAGTTCTTTTCTAATTATTTTGATGAGCTCCTAGATAAAATTACAGAATAAAAAAAACCCTTTAGCTATGGCAAGAGCAGACAATGTAGTCTCTTCCTGAGCCAACCAAGCCTCATACAGCTGTCGCTTCCTTTTATCCCATGTGTTCATCATCAGGAAGGCCTGTCACATTGGAATAATGTTCTTGCCACTATCTTCTTTAAGTGGAAGAACTCCAACATGACTTTTTTCAGTAGGTAAAGCCTCTGGCGCAGGGCACATCAACAACATATCTTCTCTGACCCTCCCAGAAAAGTGAGTATTTTAAAGTCCTTAATGCCATACATTCGTCTCTGAAGAATGCAGCCTTGCCTGCACCCTTGGTGGCTTGGAAACAGAAAATCACTTTAACTAAATATCTAATATACTATAGAATAAATGTAACTAAGTAGTTATTCCTCCTTACCATAAAGTAATTGCATTCCTGAAAGCCAGGCTTTATTAGGGTTATGAAGAGGTGCTGAAGCCAGGATGGGTGTCCTGGAGACTACTGCAGTGGGAAGCAAAGATGAGACAGTGGTAAATCATGAAGTGCATTCAGGATGCTGCCACGGGCTCTGCGTACGTCCTTATGCATTCCCACTGTTTTGTTTGTAACTTGACAGAGAATTACCCAATAAACGAGCTAAACATTTGGCTCTTTTTCTCTAGTTGCTTGTAAGGATGTATGTTCTTAAACAGACTTGTGGATTCCGTGAGTCCGTAAGTGAATAGCTCCTTTGGATACTCATTTTACTGTTAAACCAAAATAAGACTGTTATACAAAGAAGTAAAACTAAAAATGCAGTATGTATTTAATGATGCTCTCAAGCAATGATCAGCACCAGATCCTGCACGCCAAGGATCATGTCATGAACGGGCATCAATTGATACAGTTTCATTATTTATTGAAATGACTTTCATTATTCTTACGTGTTGTTCTCATCTTGTCAGTTGTCCGTTTTTATTACAGTTTCTGCCCACAGGTGCAAGTGAGTGTGAGTAGGGGATATCCATAGTTAGTCTATTAACTGGCAGGTAAACTCACATAGCTCCAAAGCATCCATAAACATGCACACACTCAAACGCATAATCTGTCATAATAACATGAATATCTGCAGAGCAGAAACTAGCATGCAGTAATGCTTAAAATGAGGAATTACTTCAGAGGATGGCCGGTAATATCTGCAAATCTAAACCATATTTTGCTTTTTTATGGGCCAATTGATAAAACATATGTTATGCATATGGGCTGTGGGGAAGTACTGTAAATAGAACAGCTGTTAACTTTAAGAGTTACAATAGGAAAAAGGTTTTCTTTCCACCACAAGTTTTCTCCTTCTTGTTTTCTTTACATTGTCGGGTATGCTCCTGGCCTACTCATCCCCCTCACCAACCCAATTTCTATTTAAGAGTCTGTGAGCAAGATAAGTCCCTTGGTTCAAAATTGTATTTCAAAACTGCGCTTTGCTCAGCAGAGACCATGACAGAGCTGGATGGGAAGAAGAGTGCATGTAAGCTTGAACTAAGCTGCACTATTACCCTCTGCAACAGTGAACAGTTTCCACACCTGGTAGGCGAGACTATTGTGTACTCTTCCAACCCTCAGTTCCACAAGGGATGACTGTTTTTATTTATATCTCACCAGGATATAAGAAATGCACTGACAGATGCTATAAAATAAATTCATCCTCACTCATCATTAAAGTACTGTCATTGAACAATCACTGAGAATGCATGGAGCATCTAAGTGGCCTTTCTTTGTGATAGATAACACATTCTCATCCCCCATTATTAGTGTAATTATTAGTAAGATGCTGCTTCACTGACTCCAAAAGACACGCATTCACATGCACCAAGTCTTACCTGAGGTTTGTTTGAAGTCTTGATGGAATACCAGGGGGAAGCATAAGTGAACTTACACCACATTCAATGCATACTTAGTCCCTATTTTATTAGAACCTAGAGAGGTATTAATTATATATAAAATCATCTTTGTGTAACAGTAGCAGCATTTGCATTTATGGTAGATGTCAGTATTTGCTAATAACAAGATTTTAAAATACCGTATAACATAACAACTCCAAATGCTGCATACCAGTTAACACAGCAGTCAAGTGAGGTATGGTAGCCATAACTTGTCAGAAAACTCACAGAATCACAGAATTATTGAGGTTTGAAGGGACCTCTGGAGGTCACCTCATCCAATCCCCCTGCTCAAGCACCCAGAGCAGGTTTCCCAGGGCCACATCTAGACAGCTTTTAAATATCTCCAAGGATGGAAAATCCACAACATCTCTGGGCAACCTTTTCCAGTGCTCAATTACCCTCACAGTAAAAGAGTTTCCTGACGTTCAGATGGCACCGCTTATGATTCAGTTTATACCCATCACTTCTCATCCTGAACCTGGGCACCACTGAAAAGAGCCAGGCTTCATCTTCTTTGTACCTGCCCTTCAGGTATTTATACAGATTGATGAGATCCCACCTGAGCCTTGTCTTCTCCAGGATAAACAGCCCCAGCTCTCTCGGTCTATCCTTGTAAGAGAGATGCTCCAATCCCTTAATCATCTTCCTAGCCATTTCTTGGACTCTCTCTCCAGTATGTTCATACCTGTCTTGTACTGACAAGCCTGAACTGGACACAGATGTGTCCAGATGTGGCCTTACCAGTGTTGAGTAGATCACCTCCCTTGACTTGCCCGCAACACTTATAATGCAGCCCTGGTTACCTTTGGCTTTCTTTGTAGCAAAAGCACACTGTTGGCTCATGTTTGACTTGGTATCCACCAGGATCCCCAGGTCCTTTTCTGCAAAGCTGCTTCCCAGCTGGGTGGCCCCCAGCATATATTGGTGCACGGGCTTGGTCTTACCCAGATGCAAGACTTTGTACTTCCCCTTGTTGAACTTCATGAGGTTCCTGTCAGCACATTTCCCCAGCCTGTTCACGTCCCTCTGGATGGCAGCACAACCCTCTGTGCTGTATCAGCCACTCCTCCCAGTTTTGTGTCATCTGGAACTGCTCTGTTTTATCCTTCAGAGGATAATTTCACTGGGATTATAAAGTAGCACCTTAAAATATACAGACCTTGTTTTGAGATTATATCCCTCACAAGCACTTGCTCGCCAGCTACAATCCACAGTACAACCGTAAATACATTGCAGTTGCTTAGCAGATACCTTACAGCACCTGTAAAATTTGCAACGAAAAGATCATGACTGGTGCTTTGGGGGAAAGTACTGCATTAACAGTGTTACTGGCCCAGCGGGGAATTTCTCCTGTGGAAGTGCTGTCTTCCTCTTGGGCAAGCACAGTAGTAAAGAAAAAATGTGAACAAAGCTCTACCTGTATTCCATATCAAAAAAACCATTGCAGCAAACCTCTGTCCAGGCATTCAGGGTGGGATACCAGTGCCATTTTGGTGGTATTTGTAACAGAACAAGTCTTGCTCTTTTTCTGTCTGTCATTCAGGCATTGCTTATTAAGAGGTATTTCCAAAAGAAAGCTGCTGCCCTGCCTTGATGGCCGCTGCTACCATTATATTATTCTCACAGTAACATTTACAATGCTATGCGTTGAAATGTTCCTTGCAGCGACATCAAGAACAGATTTCCTTTGCCATGTTTGAAAAGGCTGACATTTCCACAGACCTGCACTGCTCATTTGCAAAATTGAGACTGATTTCGAAAGGTCTGTACACAACTCAAAGCTCCCGCAGGACAGCAGAGACAACAGTAAGCAGCCTAGCCTTGACTAATAGACTGACACTGCTTTATGGTAGGACACTCTCCAGCTGTGGGGAAGCATTGAAGGGAGACTGAAACATTATCAGAGAGACAGCCAACTTTTAGGCTGCTCCATTTCTGCTGAAGAACTAGAGTAGGAACCTCTGTGGATCCACTAACACACAAGAAGAGCAGATCTTTTCATCCAGCTTTTTTTACCTTCCGAAATACACTTATCTGTTAACTATTTCATGCTGTAACAACCTACCAAAACTCTTTTCATCCCATTATACCATGGATAACAGGTGCAGGGACTAGATGATACCAAATGCTTTTGAAAATCACATCTTCTATTTTTATCGATCTGTGAAGATATGAGGGATATTGTCAGTACCAAATGCTTTTGAAAATCACATCTTAGAGGGATATTGTCACTATGATAGATACAAATTATAAGAAAAGCAAGGTTCCAGACAGAGACGATGTCTTTTGGTGTATCATTTGATCCCATTGCAAAGAGCAGATACCAAATTCCTTCATGAGATCTGGGAAGAAAGCAGTAAGGCTCATGCTAAATCCAAGCTAGGAGCAAGGGCTCCAAGCTCTTGGTTCCCCCAACATCAGTATCAGTGCTGTGTGCTGCTGGAGTCACCCAGCAGCACAAATTTGATCTGACTCAGACGTGGGCACATGATTGCAGTTCTCTCGAGTTAATCAGACACTATGGAGCTGCATTCCTTTATGCTGGCTCTGTGCCAGGGGAGGAGGCAGGGGCAAGATGCACTGAGCTGACTCAACAAAGGTTGCTGAACAAAGATCCACCATTGCTCAGCCCATTGCAGTGTATAGCGATGGCATTTTTGGAGTGGACTTCAGGAGCCCTCAGCTCAGCTGCAAGCTATTGGCATATTAATAACACCATTAACTTAATCTGTTATTGAGTTTTGAGACAGGTTGCTAGCACCTGCAGAGCAGAAAGCACTGCCAAAAAGAGAGAGGAGAGGTCACCAGCCGTATGCAAGAGCAGGAGGACCAAGCATCTAAAAACTACCAGTCATAGAGGGATCTGCCAAAAGTAGTTATAAGTAAAATAAGCATTTCTATTTGAATCTCACAATCATAGCATTGATATCATGATTCATGTCCTCCTTTCATCCCTCTCTGAAATCTGTACCTGATGCTGAAAATATGATTGTCTGACTGCAACTGGAGCACTCAAAGTTGCAGTCCCCAGTAACCAGCCATCCTTTTAATGTAGTGATCCAGTACTACCATGCCATCTCTTCCAGTTGCACCATTTTCCCCAGGATGATGTCAGGATTAAGCCTCTGTCCTCTTATTGCCACCACTGGACCACAATAACATCCGGCTGAAGCCCTGAACTTTTAAAGATGGACACACAGTATGTGGACAATATGCCAAAGCCTTTCAGGGTCATTTCCACCCTTAGGCTACCTCATTTTGCCACAGTGGGACAGACTCTTTGCTCATCTCAACAACACTGGTTTCCAGATAAATACGCCAAAATATACTGGTGGAGAAGCCTAGGACTGGCCTTTCTTTCTCATTCCCTGTCCACAGCGCTGCTGAGATGTTTATGACTTTGGTGTCTATGTGCTGACCTGTATAGTGTAAATTTGGACTGAGGCAAATTTTACAGTTCAACAAATAGAAAATATTTTCTAAAGCCACACTTGGTCAGATACAAAGTCTGGAAAACATCAGCCCAAAAGTTATCATAACTGAAATAAAATGAAACCATAACTCAGTCAGATTCAGCATTACTCAATGCAATGGAAAGTACTGCTTCCAAAGCCTGAATCTGCTGCCCTTTTATGAGTTCCTCTCTGTGCTGAAGACTATAAATCCTTGATCAGATGGTCTTTCCTGAACTGTAAAATATAGAGTCAAGTTCAATTTGGTTAGGCAAGAGCACCACTCATTGAAATCAAAGAGACTTAGAGCAAAGGGGGGTCCTACAAATCAGCTGCCCTGGCCTTGATGACAACTTGTCATACAAGGATTAATAAAATCTTCAATACAAATGGTTATTTGGAAGATTAAGTCTGTACTCAGTGGACCTGGATCCTTCAAAAGCATGAAATCACTTGGAAAATCGAGGGGACACATTTTTCCCAGGCACTCAGCTCATTGGAGACGCCAATATAGCACTTGTCTACCTCATTACGCAGCTAAATACCTTTGAAAATGTAATCTTCAGTCATACTCTCAAAGGAGACAGTTTTCTAGAGGTGCCCAGATGTCCAGGCCTAGTTGTTTAGTTCACAATAAAATCAATGAGGGTTAAAGGCCTCATATAAAACCATGTCAATCCACCTGATTAAAAAGATCCCGTGTCTTGTTAAAATCAGCGAGGTTGCAGCTCTCGCAAGCTCTCAAAGCTATGCTTTGGCTTTCCATGATATAGTCCCCAGGCAGCTCGCGGGAGCACCCGGTCAATGTGAAGGAAGAGAGGAGAGGTGTCAAGCCTGAGCTGGCCTCCTGGCACATCTGGGCTGTCAGGACAGAGGTCTTGCAAGAGCGGGGAAGAGATGGTCCATAGAAAAGCTGACATTAAAACAGGCCAGTCCAGACCTTCACAAAGAGAATTCAGTCATATCTGTGCTGTTTACAGCAAACCATGGGTTTACTGAGACCATTTGAGAAGGTGTTTTTCTTTAAATAGAAACTTAGGATGAGATTTGCGGCTTCCAATTTAATCACCCTTCTTTAATATAGCACGGTGCTTCACAGCTGCGTAATTAACCTTGATATTCATTCGGACTTCAAAACACACAACTCCCATTGCTGTCAATTAGCTGACAATGCCGGCTGTGGGTTGATGGAAGATTTTTGTGTGACCCTGGTAATATGGCATTTGGGAAATTTCAGTAGCTAATACAATCAACCTGCTGGAGAAAGTCCTTCACAAATTACTCTAACAATTTTAGAATGGGAAGTGAGATAGTGAATTTGTTGCTGGATTGAGTTCGCAAAACAAAATGGGTGTACATGAAAGTTTATCCTACTTTCTGTCCTTATTGCAACGCCACTATCTAAAAGATCCCTCCAGATAATTGGCAAACTTTCTTGTTATCGTGGTCTTGTACAGCTCTGAGGGCAAGAAAGATGCCTTGATCTCAGCCAAAGCATTCAGAAGCTACCATACTTTTTAATGCTAACACAAGGCTGGAGGCAGAGTTATAAAAGACTGCTACAAAATAATTTTTGATATATGAGGTGGTGCAATAAACACTGCAATATGAAAATGGGACACAGTATGGGAAAGGCCAGTGGCACTTTACTTTTCCCGCTGATTTCTTTGCATTTATAATAAAGAGTTACAGCCTACTGGTAACAAGATTAAATTAGTGGGCAGCAAGAACTTGAATCAGACTATTTTCCTGTTATCCCACAGTGGGTCACATTCTGCTAATGAGTGTTAACCCTGCAATCAGGCAAACATTCTTCTTGAGAAAGGAACAACCTCATTCAGGGCTTTTAAAGCTGCCAGCGCGGTCAACAGCTAAAAAGAAATTGGCTCAAACACAGCTACTTTCCTTTTTAAATATTGTTCTTCCTCCCTGATGAGAATGGGAGCTAATGGCATTGATGAAACGTTCTTGTAGGAAAAGCCAAGAGCAGCCCAAGCCCCTTCCAGGTTAGAAGCCCTGCCTTGTGACCGAGAAGGAATAGCTGGTGCTCAATCGAATGCCCTTGCACAGGCTAGCTACAGCCTTTTGTGAAGGTTCCTAATTGTGAGCTCAATTTGACCTCCATACTTCCAAAGCACATTGCCTCATCTGCTGCGTGAAAACAGAAAAAAAAGAAAAAAAAAAAAAGAAAAAAAAATAGAAAAAAAAATATTATTGGTCTGTTATGTTTTTCCCTGGATTTGAGAATGACATCAACCTTTGGGCCTTTTTTTGAAATATTCTGACAGTAGCAAAAATACTGACTACTCCATTTTCTACACAGGGTCAACATTATGAAGAGGAAAAACGGGCTTTGAGCCACGAAATAATTGCACTCAATAATCACTTAATAGAGGCCAAGGTGACAATAGATAAGTTGTCAGAAGACAATGTAAGTATTTAATTTTGGATACGTCTTGAGATTATATTCAGAAACAAATTATGCCATGTACTGCCCTTGGAATTATAGAATAATCTCTTATTGTTTACATAAAATGTAACCTGTCACCTCGACAGTTAAAATTCATATGTGGTGTTCCCAACATTCTGTAAATTCAGCTCTCCTTAAGCTATGGGGTTGGCGTGAGATTTTTCGTTGATACTTTTCTCCTTATGTCTAACCTAAAACTGATGAGAAAAAAAAAATATATCTGAGAAATGGCAATATTCCCGCATTGATTTTGCCATGGGTTTCAGTCTAGTACAGCAAACTGGTGGAAGCGCATGATCAGAGTTATTATGTGAACACATATGTGGATGGAGGATTCATCGTAAGGATTTTAGGCACAGTGTAGAGCACTACGTTTCCTGCAGTCCCTCTGGTCCTTCAGTCTTTGCTCACCGACATGGGGTGCCCAGCACAAGGGAAGTCTGCTAGCAGAAGGTAGGATTGACCCAACCTGGTGGTCAGACCATTGCAGGGAGCGGGAGCCAGGTTTTCCCCAGCTGTGGTTCATGTGTAACAATTTACCTGTCTCTGTGTGGCACGAAACAGGGAACTTCTCTGGCGATTGTCACCCTGCATGTCACTAAACGCTGCTGAAAACTGGCATGTGTACTGCAGCTGGCAACCAAGCTCATGAGAACCTTCCAGAGACAAACCTCAAAAGACAGCAGAGAAAGGGAGATTGCAGGCATTTAGTTCATTATTGTGCCATTCCTTAGACACTTAATAAAAAATTCATCTACAGAAGACATGTTTCTCTTAGCACTTATTTTTCAGCATCTTGCATTCAATCTTCCCATATTTCATATGAACTCTTAATCATAGTAGGGAGCATTTGATCCCATTAACATGCCTGTTGATGTCAGTCGTTCCTATGCAATTAACAGCTTTCCAACGGAAACAAAGAGTTCACAGTTTGACCCTTTGCTTTTATTGAAAATGTGCGGAAACAACAGTTACTTCATAACTCTAATATCTGTAACTAATGGAAAATGGTAAATGCAATGGGCAACATTTAGGTGTTAGAAGCACAGGTATACAGCCAGACTAATTCAGCTGAAATCAGTGGAGTTATTTCAGTTTTAAAATAGAGGGGAGGGAATTGTAAAACTCTCCCAGGAAGTATTCATGCATTTACACTACTTCATGAAGTCAGGTTTGAGCCTACATTTGAAGAAGTGTTTTCAATAGTCATAGTTTTTAAAAGGTAGCTTAGCCTTGTCTGGAGTAACGAATACTCTTCTTCCAAGAATTATTTTGAACTACTCTGAACATTAGAGCATGGTCCAGAAGCCTCGCATAACAGCAACACTTCTTCATACTTGAGGTCAACTCACAGACAAAATCCTGCCCTTAGTTATGTAGCATCACTAATAAAAGTAAAGCTTGATTTTCAAATTTTGAAGTAAAGAACTGTGAAACAAACGATTAATATTATACCTAATAAGTAGAGGCAGTGTTAAACTGAAGAAACCTACATGGGGAGAACATGTTTTTGTCTTGCCAATATTTCTTCCTTTGATTATATTTCCCCTTATTCTTCTGACAGACATGTAAAATTACACTTTTGTTGGAAAAACATGGAAAACACTTTTGGCATTAATTGCTGATTACTGTTCTAGTTGCCAGTTTCCATTCCGAGAAACATTAAAGGACAGAAAGTCCCTCCAGTCGCAGGGCATGTCCCAGCATGTTGAAGACAAAGCACACGTGGCACATTCAACTTGCATGTAATTTTTCAGTAGTAATTTTCGAAGCTGCTAAAAATAAAGTGTCAGAAGTGCTTTTTGTACTCTCCATGACAACCGCTTCACAGAAACAGAGCCTCACAGCTTTTGAAGAAAGGATTAGATTTTGGAATGATTTCATTTTTCTGTGCCTACTAGTAATGCCATCCGGGACTTGGAGTACTGGTTTGCACCGTACTTTGTGCAGCAATATATTATGTGTTTACTGTGCATGTAACATGTCAGGATCACATGCAACAGATTTTGCTTCTAAATTGAATTTTTAGATTCCTACTGTTTGCATCTGTTTTCAGGAGTAAAAATAGTTTGTACTGATATAAAATTTAAGACCTACATAAATTAATGTATTTCCCCAGGACATTTAAGGCAGAAGTGGCAAGTATAAAAAACTTACAAACCAGAGGTATCTAAAGGCCCCCGAATATGTAGATATAATGAACTAATGATCATAAGAAAAATACATTTACTCCCCCCATGCCTCACAGACTCCCAGGAACATCATGTTACACCTGTTACTAAAGGATACCTTTAAAATGGTATTTCAAAACAGGGAATTTCTACCTTTCCTTTTCACAGAAAATTTCTGTATCGGTTTTTAAAAGAACAAGTGGAACAGTAAAAATCTTCATGCAATAAAATTATAACATTTCAGTATTCAACACCTTTTCTCTATAAACATTTTCTAATTTTTACAGATTAACACAGCCTGGCATCCGTAGTACCTTTATGCTTTGTCTATCTCATCTAGGCACATCTATAAAGAAAATTTCTGAAGCCAACTTTGGGTTTAGTGGCAACTAGATCAGGAGAAGCAACATACAACTCTTACCTCCAAGGACCCAAAGAGACTGGTTAAAGGATACAGTTACAGCCATGTGGGCTAAATTAAATTTAGATGAAGGGCAAACCTGTGTACTGATTTTTCCCATTAAATAGGCTGTGGGAGCCATTCGAAACAAAAATAGTATAAGCGGCTTGGTTAAATTCCTTTTTCCCTGTGTGGAATTCTCATGGTAATTTCTTACCCAGTAAAAATAACCTGTTCTGCAGCATCAAATATTTGCAGTGAGATTTAATATATTTGTATAGCTGCATTCTGCAAGATATGAAAGGAGACAGAAACCAGCAAGAAAGTTTCATAAAGAAACATAGGCCACTTTTTTCAAAAACAATACAATGTATATTTCTGCAATGAATTTCTCCCACAGTCTCATAAGATTATTTAAGCATTTTCTAAAGTAGTATCTTAGTGTTGATCTGGATAATAGTAAAAATTGTCTGTTCTTAAATTTTCTTTTTGCTTAAAAGATCATGTTTATTTTAGCCGTCGTAGAGTCATACATTTTAACAGTACAAAGTCCAGTTCCTAACGGTAAGTATGCATCTTTTGAAATGCAGATTACTGTTCTGTAGTAACAGTTCTCAACATTTTCTTTTTAGTAATTTTATCAGCCCTCACGGAGCAAAAGGGCAAATATCTCGGGACCGTGTGAGAAACACGGAATCTTAATGTATTTAAAAGTTGAAGTATGCTTCAAATTTTCCCAAAGTCAATTTTTAAAAGATTGCTCAGGTGTGGGAGAAAGGCTGAAAGCCTCAAGCTATTTGCAAACTTTAAAAAACAAGCTATTTTTTTGTTTTTCTAGGAGCTCTATAGGAAGGACTGCAATTTAGCTGCTCAGTTGCTCCAGTGCAGCAAGAATTACGACAGGGCACATAAGCTTTCGGAGGTAATGTGACCGAACTTGGTAAATATTCAAGGAAATAAATATTTTATGGAAAGCAGGTTATTTTACATGTATCAATTCCAAGCTTGTTTGCCCTTAAGGCTTTGATTTCCACATCTCCCCACCCCCACCGCCACCTTTTTAAGCAAGAGAAGGGCTTGTGCACCTGTGGGTATTCTGTACAGCTGAGGGAGGTGCTGACAAAAATCACAGCTAGGGATGGAATTTGGAGGGACTCTCTTCCCCAAAACCTCTGCTATCGGGTAGAACGGGCCTAGTGCTGATCACATGAAAAATAAAGGTTTTAGCAAAACCAAAGCGCTGAGACCTCTTGACTGCAAAACGTTGAGGGGGGAGCCGGGGGAAAGGGTGAGAGCAGGGAAATGAGAGGCATCAGAGATTCTGATACAATCAATTTTCCTCCTGAAGCTATTTTCCAGTCCAGCTAATTTCTAAACCTGAATTTTAAAATGGACTGGCAGAACAAATATCTTTTTCTAAAGCAACCAGAGCACTGAATGATTGATTTCCAAGGTGTAAACTTTAATTAATAATCCTTGCTTCCAAGGAAACTAGGCCTGAGAAGCAGACTCCTTAAAGGGGAGGCAAATATTATCTTCATGAAAAAGACTGTCTTTGGGGATGCAGGCCCTACACAAAGCAATAGCACCTTCCTCATGTGTATCACTTCGGTGAAGGTCATGGAGAACAGCCTTCCCTTCATCAATCCCATCAACTTAATGTCGCCCCTCCCCTCCTCCCCCCCCGCCAATGGTCTCTCTTGTGCAATTCTGTGATGGAGTAATGCCAAATTGAATGTGGAATGTATAAACCATTTCTAAGCCAGTAGACTGCTTCAGAGCACTAAACAACCCTGGTAAATAAGGATAGAGCGAGACCCTTCTGTCAAATGGGAAATGACTTTCTGGAACTAAGACAGAACTTCCAAATTAAGCCTTATCCTGGTCCTGTTATTTTTTGCTAGTAAATTACTTCCCTTAGCAATTCATATCCAGGAGTTATCATGACATCACTCACACTTGAAACCACCCCACCTGTTAGCAGGAATTAGGACCTTAAAAGTACTTAGTGGTTCACTTTTGCAGAAATCTATCACAAATGTGGGATCTCCCCACAATTTCCCAGACTGTCATACACGATTAAATAAGCAATGTCTCCTCTCATAAGTCCAAGTATTTATTAATTTAGCAAGCGTGAATGTGCTGTCACAGCCAATAAATTCCTTACAAATGCAAATATTGCCTGACAAAGTATTGTATATTATCCAGAAGCTGAAACTGTAGTACAATATAGTAATGTGACAGCAATATCATTTTAGTAATTCCAGTTTCCAGTGCAACGCCCAGAAAATAATGTTTTTTTTCTTAACACATTTCATAATCTAAGTAATGTATATAAAATAGATCAAACAGTGGTGTTACAGGATACTAAAATAAGAGCTGCCCCATACAGCAGTTTCACGTTAAATGGACTGTATTTATTTTCCTCATTTCTGTGGCAATTTACAGCAGCTCTATTTTACAACCTGTTTATTCAATCTTTGTTGCATCTGTGCTTACTATGACTAATATCGCTGTCTGCCAGCAGATTGGCAATGTCGTACTCTTTATTTCCAATGGAAGGCATATGAGATAATTAACAACATAATGATTAATCCAAAATATCCTGGAAGGTCTGTTGGTTGAAAAAACACTCATCCTACTCCACATTAACAAGAATGCCATTTCACAACATGCCATAGTTTGATTACATTGAGTTTTGGGGATTAAACCAATTTTAAAAACTTCCCAGTGAAGCTAAAATAGGAGCTCCATATCTTATACAATGTGAGATCATTACAAGGGGCAGGCATCTTACATTTCTCTTGCCTAAAATGGGGTGGGGGGAAGAACAAACCACTCCTCTAGAGAAACTGTGATTGTTGGGGCTATAAGGGTAACCACTGATTATGTGGGAAAGAGGAACTCGTTTTCTAGTTGTAAAAGGAAAGTGCTGAGGAAATCAGAGTTCAGCCAAGCCTTCAGGGGCTAAATTCTTCAGTGGTGTAAATCAACATGGCTATCAAAGGAGCTATCACAGTCACAAACTCAAAACTTAGTCTCAACATGAGTTCTTTTGATTTCCATTAAGAAATACTGAGAGACAACCATCACGCAGCACTCTCTCATATCACTGTCTGATCATTGACAGAGCTCTGAAATGAACAGTGCAGATAAAACCTGACTGGCAAGCTTGCTTGGTGACACCTTTGTCAGCATTACCTTCCAGGCTTTTGAGCAGCAACGAGGAATGCGGGCTCCCAGTCTCTTCTGGTCCACATGATAGAATGGCACGTGGAACAGATCCACAGAGCTGATCCTGACTTCCCCCAAAAGTATATGGTCTCTGATGCGTAACAGACATATTGATCAATTCTAACTAGTCTGTCACAGGACTCATAATGTAAATTCGGGTCGTGGTTCTTATTTCTACCAGTGTAGCAAGAAACTAGAAAAGCAGTCAAGTAGTGGCTGCTGGAAGAGGGGAGGATGTTGAGGCTTATATGGAGGGTGGATGTGACAAAGCAGTGTCCGAGTGCTGGGACAAGGTAGCCGGTTTGACTTGCTTCTTCCCAGCACAGGAACACTCCTGTCACACAGCCAGTACTGTTGCTTTTAAGTGTCAGTGAAACCAACTTTCCTGCCTCTTCAAACAGCATTGTTTATCAAATGCCACGCTGAAGGGCAGGAGCCAATTTGGCACCAGGTTGGAGGCAAGACGAGCTTGAAGAAAGGCAAAAGAAGAACAGAATAGATCTGATTTCTCCCTCCTCTTTCCTCACCCCAGCAGAGACCTCTGAACCCCCTCACACACTCCAGCTGCAAATTGCACCCATGCACACAGTCTGGAAAGTGTTGCTGTAGGCTGTAATTCCTGACAGCCTTTTTAAGATCGTTGTTTACTACATTCTTTACATCAGTCCTATCCAACCTGAATTAACTTGGAAGGAAACATTTCAATTTCACACTGTTTTCCGTGAGGGGAAGCAGATTAAGACTTCCAAATGTCAATAAACGAAAGTCATTTGATTACGTTTGTTTCCAGAAATGCACAAAAAAGATTGCGGCCATATTAGTCAAAGAACCATGTAGAGTGAGCAGAAATGCACAAAAAAGATTGCGGCCATCATATTAGTCAAAGAACCGTGTAGACTGAGATATACAATGTCATAAACAGCACCCATCTGTCACTGTTGTATAAGCCCAAGCAGACACCAGTATTGACATGCACCTTTTTCTCCTGTCCCCTTTGCCATCTCTTTGTGTTACAGTTGCCATCTGACTTTCAGGAAAGAGTCAGCATCCATCTGGAAAAACACGGGTGCAGCCTTTCCGTCCCCTTGTGCCACACATCTTACGCTGATACCATACCCACTTGCGTCATTGCCAAAGTACTGGAAAAGCCAGATCCAAACAGCTTGTCTTCACACTTGTCAAGCCCATCTACAAGGGATCTCAATTTTCAGGACTCTGCTGGAAAACTTGCACAAAGGCCCCAGTACAAGTCGGACATCTACTGCAGCGACACCGCCCTTTACTGCCCGGAGGAGAGGAGGAGGGAGAGGAGGCAGAGTGTGGACACACAAGTGAAAGATGTGGGGTTCCTGAGGTCCCAGAACTCCACAGACAGCACTGTTGAAGAAGACGGTTTCCATTCCAGCTTCTCTCACGAAGCCTTCCCGGAGTACATTACCTCTCTGCCAACCTCCAGCTCCTATTCCAGCTTCAGCGTCACATCCGAGGAGAAGGAGAACGCCCAAGCCAACACTCTGACAGCCTCTCAGCAAGCGATCTACATGAGCAACCGAGACGAACTGTTTGAAAGAAAGTCACCTGCAGGTTATGAGCATCAGGGAAGTCCCAGGTTTGCCAAGTCCAAACCTGCACAGCACATGGAGCTTGCTGACGACAATGAGAACTCGCCCACTTTTACTAGGACTCTGCCTCCTTATGCAAACGAACCTTTTCATTTCTCAGCCATAGCACCGCAGCAGGCTTTAGCGAATCCGAAAATGAGGAACGAGTGCAGGAGCACCCACCTCTCAGAAGAAGACTTGCCTGGGCGATGGAGACAATTGAGCGTGGAGGACATTGGGGCGTACTCTTACAGGAACACTGGCAGGCTGTCGCCCTGCAGTTTTTCAGAGCAGTACTACAGCAGCCCTATTAAGAAGGGAGACAGCCGAACAAGCCCCATCTACGCTAGTTACAAAGCAGATAGCTGCTCAGAGGGAGACGATATCTGCCAAAGCAGACTCGTGGATTCTTGCTTCCTGAGAACAGACAGTGGCCTGAATATTGACATCAGCACTAGCTGTAAACAGGACAAATTGCCAGCTTACAAAACAAAAGAATCAAGAGACCAAAAAAATGAAAGGATCACCGTCCAGTTATGCAGTAGCAAAAACATCGAAAATAGCCCGGTATTGAAAAGGGAATACGTGGACGTGAGCCCCAACAGCTCAGCAGAGTCCCTCAACCAGAGTTCAATGGAGGCTTCAGAAATCCACCAGTCTTCCATGGAGCAAGGAAGCCATTCGGGTATTCACAGCAAACAGCAGCAGTTTCAACGGACTGGGAGTACTGGTTTGAGTCGGAAGGACAGCCTTACAAAAGCACAATTATACGGAACCCTTCTGAACTAGGCATCTTCCAAAACGGCAATAAGACAACAAACAAAAGGAAGCAAACAGCATTTGATACTTCTAGTGAATAATATGCTTCTAAGAAACAGGATTATTATAAAATATATATTCATAATGGTACTATATGTTTAAAACAAAATCTCTTCAAAAACGTTATACAGCACTTTTCACTTAACATCCTTTCCACGTGGGAGACCGTCCCCTCCCCTCTTTTATAAACCTGAAATATTTTTATAAACAAAATGGTATTTATTAGACTATCCTAAGCTATTTGAGCAGAATTCTTTTCCCTTCAAGCAGGTTTCTTATTTATTTTTTGTGCATGAGGCCATCTGTGCCTAAACTCTTGGAGGAAAAGGGTAAAATCATGACGGCGGTGATAAAAAAATAAATCCACCTGATAAAATACCATAAAATGTCATGTGAAAAAAAAAAAAACCAACCAAACAAGAACGGTGAATTTGAAGAAGTATATTTTTTAACGAGAATGGAATTGTATCTTAAGTTATTTCATACAAATGTATTTATGAGTGACTAATGTATGCACAAAGTGATACTAATATTTTGTTCTTTTAATCCACTGTGTTTCTGCTTTCCTATTTTTCCTTGTATACTACCTCAAAAGTAATTGAGGGTTTCTTTGTCACATTTTCTGTAGGCTTGCATTTATATTGTCTAAAATGCATGCAGTGTCATAATTAATACTGTATTTTGCATTACTTAATAAAAGACACCAGTGGAGATATTTTGGGGTGGTTTGTTTGGTTTTTTTCTCTCATTAAAACATACCCTGGACAACAGAACGTGGGATTGCTCTGGGTGGCATCAGTCCAGCAAAAGTTAATGAGTAAACCTCCAGGTTTAGATTGCTTTCTAAAGGAGTCTCTCTTTCTCTGTAAGCTCCAGAGCACTGGGTCTCAGTCTGAGGCCCCTGGCTGTGGAAGGACAGCTTCTCATCAGCCTGTGAAAAGTAAACAAGGACAACAAACTGTTAAACCAGAGGCTTCAATCCACTAGGCAGGGCTCCGCACACTGAAAAGAAAATTCAAAACAAATTGAAACCCTGTGACTTAAGCTCCTCCCCATTACACACATACTCAACACAATCTTTTAGATCTTTAGGACTGTTACCTTCCACAGTTGCCCTTTTCTCATGTGTAGCTTGGTATTTCTAACAAAGAGATTTTTCTACAACTTAAGGAAAGTCTGGCCTTCTGTAGCCTATGCGAAGTTCACCCCTGGCTCGGACACTTGCAGTTTTACCTGTCGTTCTTGCATTTCCTCCATAGAGTTCTCTGTTTCTCGCCATTTCACCACCAAAGAGCATAAAACCTGGACAGCAGCAGAAGGAAAAGAGCAAAAGGAGAATAGGGGAAAAACAAAAAAGAGAAAAAGGGAAATCCCGTGGACTTCCTTCCTGGCTTCAGTATTGCTGCTTGGTAACAGGCAGAATACAGCAATATAAATATTTAATGATTCTTTTACCTTGTGTTGATCGAACATGTATCCTGTACTTGAAATACAGACTGTTACCAGCTCGTGCATGGGGAAAGACCTTAGTGCAATAGATGGTAGTAATTAGTGAGATCACTGTGGAAGTCAAAAATAGTTCCTTATAAAGCTAAAATAATAACCTACTATTAAATACCTATTTAAAAAAAAAGTACATATTTTCTGCTGATTCTCTGAAAGCAGTCACCTGGCAAGTAACTATGAACCAGGAATACAGAGCTGCTCATTTGCCACATAAGTATCTTAAATCATGAGGCCACAGATTCAATGCATTTGGCATCAACGATTCCTCCTGTCTTCCACATTCTTCATGGACAATATAAAAACCTGATCGTTATTGATGTGTGCAAGCACTTGCTGTGCTGTTTTGGAGATCTGGCATCCAGTCCCTACAGTACCTCTGAGATCTGTAGCAGCACCGTGAAGAACAATGGTAGCTAATAATATCACACGCTGGTGAGGCTCAACATAACTCTAAAGTGTGGCTTATTTCAGTACAAATGCTGTAATACACCTTGTGCTTTTATGCTCCCATGCTTGCTTACAGTGAGTGTGAGTGGCAGGTCATGCCACTAATAATTCCATGAAGTCCATAAAAACCACATAGCATAAAGTTCCCCAAGGCCAACTGCTTCTTATGGCAGAATCTGACTTAAGTGCATAGGCTTGGAGATAAAAAAAAAAGTTGTTATTTCCCTTTCAAAACACTAAGATGGAAAAGAGACGTGAGAAAATCTCACTGTTGACTCATTCAGGTATATAAAATTTAGACAATCTTTAAGGCAAGACTTCAATTTGTCTGGTCAATGAATACAAGGATTTGTATGCAAGAAGTGAAAATTAACTGTTATGTCACCTAAAAAAATATGTAAGCTATGGAACAATAAATCGTGACATTTATGAACTGGAACACAGTATCAGACTAATCCTTTTACAGTATCGTTCATTATTTGACACTAAACTGCTATTTTGGCAATTACACAAAATTAAGTTTCTGCTATATATTATATATCTGATTACGTAATATCCTGTTCTATTATGTTCTTTCATACTACTGCAGTTTCAAAGTCTGCTTCTATGCTTCACTTGACTCTTTTTCCCAGTTTATGTGTACTAATATGTAGACCGAAACCAGCCTTTCCAGTCAATTAATACTGGGTTTTCCTTGTAAAATAACCTATAACCTTGTAACATTTTCCTGTAACAAATTCTGTTACAGAACAGTAGGTAATTTAAGTAATTTACCTGAATTTTCTCAGTTTTACAGGTTTAACTATGATTTCATTTAAGTTTTCAAAACAAAAAGACCTTTGAAAGATTATAATAAAATATTCCTTTTTTTTGGCACATTCTGTTTTGATTTCATGAGACAAACACAGAGAGAGACCTGAGGCATAAGACTAGAAAGATACTAAGTGTTTTCACAATAGATTTACATTTTCTTTGTAGCGGTGTTTTAATTTTTTTTTTTACCTTCAGTTTTCACACTGGGAGAAAATCATCCAGAAAATCCCATCGTGGAGAAGATTTTTGGAACATGTCACTGGCGATATTTAAAACTGCCTACCCACTTTTCCTCACTTGGTCTCTCCAGACTCACTGCAGTGCACTGTGACTTTAGCAGGGCTCTGTTGTGCCACCAGACAACATGTTTGGCCCAAATACAGATATAATAATCACTGAGGTTTTAGGAGATTGAACCTGGTTAAAAATAGATAAAGCAGTAGAGGGAGGGAGAGCAAATCAATATCATCTTGTTCAGAAAGAGAAGATATACTTTGACCCAGGTGAAAGGGGTGGTAGACCTGTCTGCCCCGGCGTTCCTCAGAGTAATTACCTTCTGTAGGACATTTCTGACGGAGAGCAACATCTAAAACATTGTCCTCAGAACAGGCTACTACCATTTTTTATTCAAGCAGGTGTCATTTGATGAACTTGACTCTTATGTTCATTTAATAAGTGATTCCAGAAATGCAAAACAACAGATCTTCAGCCAAAGAAAAGTGGCTGATAATTTGCCTTGAAATACCTTTTCCCAAGGACATAAATGCCCAGTTTCCTCTTCAGCATTATAAAAATGCCATCGTCTCCATGTTGCCACAAAACCTCACTTTTCCAAGTGATGTCTGAAGTAGTCAAATTCTGGATGCAAGGTTTGTAGGTACCTATAGCAGGGTTTTTGATTTCATTTATTATTTCATTTGCCATGAGTAAGAACAGAGAGGGTGAAGAAAAGAAGTGGCAAGTCCTCAACAGTGCAGTGAAGCAGAAGATGAGAAATGTCATTTTAATGAATGAAAACTGAAAGCAAAATGTACATGTCACAGAACACTGATCAGGGAAAAACAAAGGGGGCTGAAAGAGATCAGAGTGAAGCATACCAAATCACATATTAAACCAGATAAGAATAGAAAAAAAAGGATACCAGGGAAACAGGATACAATTCACTAGGAACAATGGTGCATAAGTATTATGAAATCATGAAAAGCAAATGCATTTTTTGGGATGTGAAAATAGTTTTCTCACTCCAAATTAAAGCTAAAAAAAAAAGCACAAAATCTCAATGATTTTGAATAACATATCTCTTTCTCTTAAACTTTTTAGACAACTAGAAATAGCTAAAATTTCTAAGCTTAAATCATGGCAAGCCACAAAATAGGTAGTTTTCAATTCTAACTTCTTCTCTCAAACTAGAAAATTTATCAAACTCTT